>NW_027507786.1:8599777-8734485 GCF_037356315.1 Lithobates pipiens
AGACTGTACTGATGAATCTCTACTGCTGCTGGGGGGGGGGGGGGGGGGTGAAACTGTGCTAAAGGGTCTGTGTTGGGGGGGGCATTAGTACTGAGGCCCCCCATACAGTCCTGTTGTGGGGGAGGGGGCTGTACTGAGAAGCCTGTATTGGGGAGAGGGGTCAGACTGTGCTAGGGAGGTTCAAATGTATTGAGGGGTCTGTGCTGGGGAGGCATTAGCACTGTGGGGTCTGTGCTGGGGAAGAGGGGGTCAGACTGTACTAAGGGGTCCGTGTTGGGGGAGGGGGGTCAGACTGTACTAAGGGTCCGTGTTGGGGAGGGGGGTCAGATTGTACTGAGGGGGTCTGTGTTGGGGGGGTTTGTTTATGTTGGAGGTGTCGGTCTGTACTGAGGGCTGAGAATGGAGGAGTTGTTCATTCCTTTATAAGCAGACTCAGCATGTGGGAGTGAGGCTTTACATACCTGTTGCCGCTGTGAGGCTTCTGACTTTCTGAAAGGTGAAGGAATGTTCTGTGATGCCATTTCTATTCTTCCTGGATGGCGCTGAAAACAAGATATGGGATATAAACCACTTGAAAATCCCACCGTCCTCAGTGCAGGGTGAGAGCTCAGACATTTCACAGGGAAACAATTTTCAGAGATCTTAAATAAGAACTCTCATCAGAAGTTAGAAGGCTTGTTCAGTCCTCCGTCAGACCCCACATAGAACTTGTCCCCAATAAATGGGGTGCTGGGGTTTGGAAATGAAATGCTGTATTTATTGCTGCCAGTGCTGACTGTAGCTCCACCCCAGGCAGAAGCCCAATTTACAGGAGCTCCTATGGTGACTGCTGGGCCTCCTCTGCTTTTTGTACCAATTAAAGGCTAAAAGGATAAGAGCCCACACTACACCCAGCAATGTATATACCACCCCCCATACACACCACACTACACCCAACTATGTATATACCGCCCCCCCCATACACACCACTCTTCACCCAGCAATGTAAATACCGCCCCCCCCCCCCCAATACATACCACACTACACCCAGCAATCTATATACCGCCCCCATGCACACCACACTTCACCCAGCAATGTATATACCGCCCCCCATACAGTCCTCACTACAGCCAGCGATGTATATACTGCCCCCCCATACACACCCCACTACACCCAGCAATGTATATACTGCCCCCCATACACACCACACTTCACCCAGCAATGTATATACTGCCCCCCATACACACCACACTTCACCCAGCAATGTATATACCACCCACCCCATACATACCACACTACACCCAGCAATGTATATACCGCCCCCCATGCACACCACACTTCACCCAGCAATGTATATACCCCTCCCCATACACACCACACTACACCCAGCAATGTATATACCGCCCCCCCCCCCATACAGTCCTGACTACAGCCAGCGATGTATATACCGCCCCCCCATACACACCCCACTACACCCAGCAATGTATATACTGCCCCCCATACACACCACACTTCACCCAGCAATGTATATACTGCCCCCCAATACACACCACACTTCACCCAGCAATGTATATACCGCCCCCCCATACATACCACACTACACCCAGCAATGTATATACCGCCCCCCATGCACACCACACTACACCCAGCAATTGTATATACCGTCCCCCCCATACAGTCCTCATTACAGCCAGCGATGTATATACCGCCCCCCCATACACACCCCACTACACCCAGCAATGTATATACCTTGCCCATACATACCACACTACACCCAGCAATGTATATACCGCCCCCCATGCACACCACACTTCACCCAGCAATGTATATACCGCCCCCCCATACAGTCCTCACTACAGCCAGCGATGTATATACTGCCCCCCATACACACCCCACTACACCCAGCAATGTATATACTGCCCCCCATACACACCACACTTCACCCAGCAATGTATATACTGCCCCCCATACACACCACACTTCACCCAGCAATGTATATACCACCCACCCCATACATACCACACTACACCCAGCAATGTATATACCGCCCCCCATGCACACCACACTTCACCCAGCAATGTATATACCCCTCCCCATACACACCACACTACACCCAGCAATGTATATACCGCCCCCCCCCCCCCATACAGTCCTGACTACAGCCAGCGATGTATATACCGCCCCCCCATACACACCCCACTACACCCAGCAATGTATATACTGCCCCCATACACACCACACTTCACCCAGCAATGTATATACTGCCCCCCATACACACCACACTTCACCCAGCAATGTATATACCGCCCCCCCATACATACCACACTACACCCAGCAATGTATATACCGCCCCCCATGCACACCACACTACACCCAGCAATGTATATACCGTCCCCCCCCATACAGTCCTCATTACAGCCAGCGATGTATATACCGCCCCCCCATACACACCCCACTACACCCAGCAATGTATATACCTTGCCCATACACACCACACTACACCCAACAATGTATATACTGCCCCCATACACACCACTCCACACCCAGCAATGTATATACAGCCCCCCATACACACCACACTTCACCCAGCAATGTATATACAGCCCCCATACACACCACACCCAGCAATGTATATACCCCTCCCCATACACACCACACTACACCCAGCAATGTATATACCGCCCCCCCATACAGTCCTGACTACAGCCAGCGATGTATATACCGCCCCCCCATACACACCCCACTACACCCAGCAATGTATATACTGCCCCCCATACACACCACACTTCACCCAGCAATGTATATACTGCCCTCCATACACACCACACTTCACCCAGCAATGTATATACCGCCCCCCCCCCCCCATACATACCACACTACACCCAGCAATGTATATACCGCCCCCCATGCACACCACACTACACCCAGCAATGTATATACCGTCCCCCCCATACAGTCCTCATTACAGCCAGCGATGTATATACCGCCCCCCCATACACACCCCACTACACCCAGCAATGTATATACCTTGCCCATACACACCACACTACACCCAACAATGTATATACTGCCCCCCATACACACCACTTCACACCCAGCAATGTATATACAGCCCCCCATACACACCACACTTCACCCAGCAATGTATATACAGCCCCCCATACACACCACACCCAGCAATGTATATACCACCCCCCATACACACCACACCCAGCAATGTATATACCGCCCCCCCATACACACCACACCCAGCAATGTATATACCGCCCCCCCATACATACCACACTACACCCAGCAATGTATACACCGCCCCCCATACATACCACACTACACCCAACTATGTATATACTGCCCCCCATACACACCACACTACACCCAGCAATGTATATACTGCCCCCCCCCATACACACCACACTTCACTCAGCAATGTATATACCACCCCCCCCCCAACACACCACACTACACCCAGCAATGTATATACCGCCCCCCTATACACACCACACTACACCAAGCAATGTATATACCGCCCCCCCCCCCCATACACACTACACCCAGCAATGTATATACCGCCCCCCATGCACTCCCCACTACATCCAGCAATGTATATACTGCCCCCCCCCCACCATACACACCCCACTACATCCAGCAATGTATATACCGCCCCCATACACACCACATTACACCCAGCAATATATATACCGCCCCCCCCCCCATACACACCCCACTACATCCAGCAATGTATATACCGCCCCCATACACACCACATTACACCCAGCAATATATATACCGCCCCCATACACACCACACTACAACCAGCATAGTATATACCCCCCATACAGTCCTCACTACAGCAGCAATTTATATACCACCCCACCATGCACATCACACTAAACCCAGCAATGTATATACCCCCCCCATATACACCACATTCCACCCAGCAATGTATATACTCCCCCCCATACACATCCCACTATACCCAGCAATGTATATACCCCCCATATACACCACACTACACCCAGCAATGTATATACCCCCTCATACAGTCCTCACTACACCCAGCAAAGTAAATACCACCATATTGCCCCCCATACACATCACACTATACCCAGCAATGTATATACTGCCCCCCATTACACACCACACCACACCCAGCAATGTATATACCGCCCTACCCCCCCCTCCCCCATTACACACCACACTACACCCAGCAATGTATATACCGCCCCCCCATACAGTCCTCACTACAGCCAGCGATGTATATACCGCCCCCCCATACACACCCCACTACACCCAGCAATGTATATACCGGCCCCCCATACATACCACACTACACCCAGCAATGTATATACCGCCCCCCCCCATACAGTCCTCACTACAGCCAGGGATGTATATACCGCCCCCCCCATACACACCCCACTACACCAGCAATGTATATACTGCCCCCCATACACACCACACTTCACCCAGCAATGTATATACCGCCCCCCCATACATACACACTACACCCAGCAATGTATATACCGCCCCCCATGCACACCACACTTCACCCAGCAATGTATATACCCCTCCCCATACACACCACACTACACCCAGCAATGTATATACCGCCCCCCCCTATACAGTCCTCACTACAGCCAGCGATGTATATACCGCCCCCCCCATACACACCCCACTACACCCAGCAATGTATATACCTTGCCCATACACACCACACTACACCCAGCAATGTATATACCGCCCCCCATACACACCACACTTCACCCAGCAATGTATATACAGCCCCCCATACACATCACACCCAGCAATGTATATACCACCCCCCATACACACCACACCCAGCAATGTATATACCGCCCCCCCCCATACACACCACACCCAGCAAAGTATATACCGCCCTCCCATACATACCACACTACACCCAGCAATATATATACCGCCCCCCATACATAGCACACTACACCCAACTATGTATATACTGCCCCCCATACACACCACACTACACCCAGCAATGTATATACTGCCCCCCATACAATCCTCACTACAGCCAGCGATGTATATACCGCCCCCCCATACACACCACACTTCACTCAGCAATGTATATACCACCCCCCTCCAACACACCACACTACACCCAGCAATGTATATACTGCCCCCTATACACACCACACTACACCCAGCAATGTATATACTGCCCCCCTATACACACCACACTTCACCCAGCAATGTATATACCGCCCCCCCATACACACTACACCCAGCAATGTATATACCGCCCCCCATACACACCCCACTACACCCAGCAATGTATATACTGCCCCCATACACACCACACTACACCCATCAATATATATACCGCCCCCCCCCCATACACACCCCACTACATCCAGCAATGTATATACTGTCCCCATACACACCACATTACACCCAGCAATATATATACCGCCCCCATACACACCACACTACAACCAGCATAGTATATACCCCCCATACAGTCCTCACTACAGCCAGCGATTTATATACCACCCCACCATGCACATCACACTAAACCCAGCAATGTATATACCCCCCCCATATACACCACATTCTACCCAGCAATGTTATATACTCCCCCCATACACATCCCACTATACCCAGCAATGTATATACCCCCCATATACACCACACTACACCCAGCAATGTATATACCCCCTCATACAGTCCTCACTACACCCAGCAACGTAAATACCACCATATTGCCCCCCATACACATCACACTATACCCAGCAATGTATATACTGCCCCCCATTACACACCACACCACACCCAGCAATGTATATACCGCCCTACCCCCCCCATTACACACCACACTACACCCAGCAATGTATATACCGCCCCCCCATACAGTCCTCACTACAGCCAGCGATGTATATACCGCCCCCCATACACACCACACTACACCCAGCAATGTATATACCGGCCCCCCATACATACCACACTACACCCAGCAATGTATATACCGCCCCCCCCCATACAGTCCTCACTACAGCCAGGGATGTATATACCGCCCCCCCCATACACACCCCACTACACCCAGCAATGTATATACTGCCCCCCATACACACCACACTTCACCCAGCAATGTATATACCGCCCCCCCATACATACCACACTACACCCAGCAATGTATATACCGCCCCCCATGCACACCACACTTCACCCAGCAATGTATATACCCCTCCCCATACACACCACACTACACCCAGCAATGTATATACCGCCCCCCCTATACAGTCCTCACTACAGCCAGCGATGTATATACCGCCCCCCCCATACACACCCCACTACACCCAGCAATGTATATACCTTGCCCATACACACCACACTACACCCTGCAATGTATATACCGCCCCCCCATACACACCACACTTCACCCAGCAATGTATATACAGCCCCCCATACACATCACACCCAGCAATGTATATACCACCCCCCATACACACCACACCCAGCAATGTATATACCGCCCCCCCCCCCATACACACCACACCCAGCAAAGTATATACCGCCCTCCCATACATACCACACTACACCCAGCAATATATATACCGCCCCCCATACATAGCACACTACACCCAACTATGTATATACTGCCCCCCATACACACCACACTACACCCAGCAATGTATATACTGCCCCCCCATACAATCCTCACTACAGCCAGCGATGTATATACCGCCCCCCCATACACACCACACTTCACTCAGCAATGTATATACCACCCCCCTCCAACACACCACACTACACCCAGCAATGTATATACTGCCCCCTATACACACCACACTAACACCCAGCAATGTATATACTGCCCCCCTATACACACCACACTTTACCCAACAATGTATATACCGCCCCCCCATACACACTACACCCAGCAATGTATATACCGCCCCCCATACACACCCCACTACACCCAGCAATGTATATACTGCCCCCATACACACCACACTACACCCATCAATATATATACCGCCCCCCCCCCCATACACACCCCACTACATCCAGCAATGTATATACTGTCCCCATACACACCACATTACACCCAGCAATATATATACCGCCCCCATACACACCACACTACAACCAGCATAGTATATACCCCCCATACAGTCCTCACTACAGCCAGCGATTTATATACCACCCCCACCATGCACATCACACTAAACCCAGCAATGTATATACCCCCCCATATACACCACATTCTACCCAGCAATGTATATACTCCCCCCCATACACATCACACTATACCCAGCAATGTATATACCCCCCATATACACCACACTACACCCAGCAATGTATATACCCCCTCATACAGTCCTCACTACACCCAGCAACATAAATACCACCATATTGCCCCCCATACACATCACACTATACCCAGCAATGTATATACTGCCCCCCATTACACACCACACCACACCCAGCAATGTATATACCGCCCTACCCCCCCCCATTACACACCACACTACACCCAGCAATGTATATACCGCCCCCCCATACAGTCCTCACTACAGCCA
The DNA here is from genome assembly GCF_037356315.1 of Lithobates pipiens. Lineage (NCBI taxonomy): Eukaryota > Metazoa > Chordata > Amphibia > Anura > Ranidae > Lithobates > Lithobates pipiens. The sequence continues at coordinate 8,607,310 of NW_027507786.1, forward strand.
GCGATGTATATACCGCCCCCCATACACACCACACTACACCCAGCAATGTATATACCGCCCCCCCCATACATACCACACTACACCCAGCAATGTATATACCGCCCCCCCCCATACAGTCCTCACTACAGCCAGGGATGTATATACCGCCCCCCCATACACACCCCACTACACCCAGCAATGTATATACTGCCCCCCATACACACCCCACTACATCCAGCAATGTATATACCGCCCCCCATACAGTCCTCACTACAGCCAGCGATGTATATACCGCCCCCCCATACACACCCCACTACACCCAGCAATGTATATACCACCCCCCCCATACAGTCCTCACTACAGCCAGCGATGTATATACCGCCCCCCCCCATACACACCCCACTACACCCAACAATGTATATACCGCCCCCCCATACAGTCCACACTACACCCAGTAATGTATATAAAGGCCCATATAGTCCACACCACACCCAGAAATGTATATACCCCCCCCCATACACACCACACCCCGAAATGTACATAGAACCTCCTCCATGCAGACAGTGCTCCCTCATACATTGAACACCCTCCATGTAGTCAGCAATGTATATACTGCCCCCCCCATATAGCCCACACTATATATATATATATATAATATATTGCCCCCTACTTTAAACTCCCTATACATTGAACCCCTCCATGCAGTCAGTGGTTCTTCACACGTTGCAGGTCCCCCCCCCCCCCCCCCCATACATAGAATGCTCTCCAAGTACTAGTCCATATACACACACATATAGACAAACATATATACACACACACATATATATATATATAAAGCGCTCTTTCCCATACACTGCCCCCTCCATGCAGTCATACATTGCTCCTCCCCCACACACTCGGTGTTCCCCTGTTCATCTCACCGGCTCCTGTCTCCGGCTTTTTCTGGCGGTAAATCCCCCGCGGCTCCTGACTGACCGCCCGGGCCTGGTGACGTCAGTGGAGAGGGCGGAGCCTGTGTCCCTCTCTCCTGTATACAGTATATGGGGGGGGGGGGCAGGGTTGTCTCCGCCATCACACCAGGGGTCACTGAGGGGTCACCGACTATCACTGATACATTGTATACAGAGAATAATACCGAGACATTGTATTCAACCCAACATGTCTTCTACAGTACATCTATATATTCTAATAGAATGGTCCGTGTTATTATCCTTGGGGTTATGTATTATGTGTAATGTGTGTAATGTGTGTATTATGTGTAATATGTGTATTATGTGTAATGTGTGTAATATGTGTAATATGTGTAATGTGTGTATATGTGTAATGTGTGTAATATGTGTAATGTGTGTAATATGTGTAATATGTGTAATGTGTGTATTATGTGTAATGTGTGTATGTGTGTATTATGTGTAATGTGTGATGTGTGTATTATGTGTAATGAGTGTAATATGTGTATTATGTGTAATGTGTGTAATATGTGTAATGTGTGTAATATGTGTATTATGTGTAATGTGTGTATTATGTGTATGTGTGTATTATGTGTAATGTGTGATGTGTGTATTATGTGTAATGTGTGTATTATGTGTAATGTGTGATGTGTGTATTATGTGTAATGTGTGTATTATGTGTAATGTGTGATGTGTGTATTATGTGTAATGTGTGTATTATGTGTAATGTGTGATGTGTGTAATTATGTGTAATATGTGTAATATGTGTATTATGTGTAATGTGTGTATTATGTGTAATATGTGTATATGTGTAATGTGTGTATTGTGTGTAATATGTTTATTATGTGTAATGTGTGTATTGTGTGTAATATGTGTATTATGTGTAATGTGTGTATTATGTGTAATATGTGTATTATGTGTAATGTGTGTAATATGTGTATTATGTGTAATAGTGTATTATGTGTAATGTGTGTAATATGTGTATTATGTGTAATGTGTGTATTATGTGTAATATGTGTAATGTGTGTATTGTGTGTATGTGTGTATATGTGTATTATGTGTAATGTGTGTATTATGTGTAATATGTGTAATGTGTGTATTGTGTGTAATGTGTGTAATATGTGTATTATGTGTAATATGTGTAATATGTGTATTATGTGTAATGTGTGTAATATGTGTATTATGTGTAATATGTGTATTATGTGTAATGTGTGTAATATGTGTATTATGTGTAATGTGTGTATTGTGTGTAATATGTGTATTATGTGTAATATGTTAATGTGTGTAATATGTGTATTATGTGTAATGTGTGTATTGTGTGTAATATGTGTATTATGTGTAATGTGTGTATTATGTGTAATATGTGTATTATGTGTAATGTGTGTATTATGTGTAATATGTGTATTATGTGTAATGTGTGTAATATGTGTATTATGTGTAATATGTGTAATGTGTGTAATATGTGTATTATGTGTAATGTGTGTATTATGTGTAATATGTGTATTATGTGTAATGTGTGTAATATGTGTATTATGTGTAATGTGTGTATTATGTGTAATATGTGTATGTGTGTAATATGTGTATTATGTGTATTATGTGTAATGTGTGTATTATGTGTAATATGTGTATTATGTGTAATATGTGTATTATGTGTAATGTGTGTAATATGTGTATTATGTGTAATGTGTGTATTGTGTGTAATATGTGTATTATGTGTAATGTGTGTATTGTGTGTAATATGTGTATTATGTGTAATGTGTGTAATATGTGTAATGTGTGTAATATGTGTAATGTGTGTAATATGTGTATTATGTGTAATGTGTGTATTGTGTGTAATATGTGTATTATGTGTAATGTGTGTATTATGTGTAATATGTGTATTATGTGTAATGTGTGTAATATGTGTATTATGTGTAATATGTGTATTATGTGTAATGTGTGTAATATGTGTATTATGTGTATTGTGTGTAATATGTGTATTATGTGTAATGTGTGTATTATGTTTAATGTGTGTAATATGTGTAGTATGTGTAATGTGTGTATTATGTGTAATGTGTGATGTGTGTATTATGTGTAATATGTGTATTATGTGTAATATGTGTAATGTGTGTAATATGTGTATTATGTGTAATGTGTGTATTATGTGTAATATGTGTATTATATGTAATATGTGTAATGTGTGTAATATGTGTATTATGTGTAATATGTGTATTATGTGTAATGTGTGTATTATGTGTATTATGTGTAATGTGTGTATTATGTGTAATGTGTGTAATGTGTGTATTATGTGTAATGTGTGTATTATGTGTAATGTGTGTAATATGTGTATTATGTGTAATGTGTGTAATACGTGTATTATGTGTAATATGTGTATTATGTGTAATGTGTGTATTATGTGTAATATGTGTATTATGTGTAATGTGTGTAATGTGTGTATTATGTGTAATGTGTGTAATATGTGTGTAATGTGTGTAATATGTGTATTATGTGTAATGTGTGTAATGTGTGTATTATGTGTAATGTGTGTAATATGTGTATTGTGTGTAATATGTGTATTCTGTGTAATGTGTGTAATATGTGCAATATGTGTATTATGTGTAATGTGTGTATTGTGTGTAATATGTGTATTGTGTGTAATATGTGTATTATGTGTATTGTGTGTAATATGTGTATTATGTGTATTGTGTGTAATATGTGTATTATGTGTATTGTGTGTAATATGTGTAATGTGTGTAATATGTGTAATATGTGTAATGTGTGTAATATGTGTAATGTGTGTATTATGTGTAATATGTGTAATGTGTGTAATATGTGTAATGTGTGTATTGTGTGTAATATGTGTATTGTGTGTAATATGTGTATTCTGTGTAATGTGTGTAATATGTGCAATATGTGTATTATGTGTAATGTGTGTAATACGTGTATTATGTGTAATATGTGTATTATGTGTAATGTGTGTATTATGTGTAATGTGTGTAATATGTGTATTATGTGTAATGTGTGTAATATGTGTAATGTGTGTATTATGTGTAATGTGTGTAATATGTGTATTATGTGTAATGTGTGTAATATGTGTATTGTGTGTAATATGTGTATTCTGTGTAATGTGTGTAATATGTGCAATATGTGTAATGTGTGTATTGTGTGTAATATGTGTATTATGTGTAATATGTGTATTATGTGTATTGTGTGTAATATGTGTATTATGTGTATTGTGTGTAATATGTGTAATGTGTGTAATATGTGTAATATGTGTAATGTGTGTAATATGTGTAATGTGTGTATTATGTGTAATGTGTGTAATATGTGTATTATGTGTAATGTGTGTATTATGTGTAATATGTGTAATGTGTGTAATATGTGTATTATGTGTAATGTGTGTATTGTGTGTAATATGTGTATTATGTGTAATGTGTGTAATATGTGTATTATGTGTAATATGTGTATTATGTGTAATGTGTGTAATATGTGTATTATGTGTAATGTGTGTATTATGTGTAATGTGTGATGTGTGTATTATGTGTAATGTGTGTAATATGTGTATTGTGTGTAATATGTGTATTATGTGTAATGTGTGTAATATGTGTATTATGTGTAATATGTGTATTATGTTTAATGTGTGTAATATGTGTATTATGTGTAATGTGTGTATTATGTGTAATGTGTGATGTGTGTATTATGTGTAATGTGTGTAATATGTGTATTGTGTGTAATATGTGTATTATGTGTAATATGTGTAATGTGTGTAATATGTGTATTATGTGTAATGTGTGTATTGTGTGTAATATGTGTATTATGTGTAATGTGTGTATTATGTGTAATGTGTGATGTGTGTATTATGTGTAATGTGTGTAATATGTGTATTGTGTGTAATATGTGTATTATGTGTAATATGTGTATTATGTGTAATGTGTGTATTATGTGTAATATGTGTATTATGTGTAATGTGTGTATTATGTGTAATGTGTGTATTGTGTGTAATATGTGTATTATGTGTATTGTGTGTAATATGTGTATTATGTGTATTGTGTGTAATAAGTGTAATGTGTGTAATATGTGTATTGTGTGTAATATGTGTATTATGTGTAATATGTGTATTGTGTGTAATATGTGTATTATGTGTATTATGTGTATTGTGTGTAATTTGTGTAATGTGTGTAATATGTGTATTGTGTGTAATATGTGTAATGTGTGTAATATGTGTATTGTGTGTAATATGTGTATTATGTGTATTGTGTGTAATGTGTGTAATATGTGCAATATGTGTAATGTGTGTATTGTGTGTAATATGTGTATTATGTGTAATATGTGTATTGTGTGTAATATGTGTATTATGTGTATTGTGTGTAATATGTGTAATGTGTGTAATATGTGTAATATGTGTAATGTGTGTAATATGTGTAATGTGTGTATTATGTGTAATGTGTGTAATATGTGTATTATGTGTAATGTGTGTATTATGTGTAATATGTGTAATGTGTGTAATATGTGTATTATGTGTAATGTGTGTATTGTGTGTAATATGTGTATTATGTGTAATGTGTGTAATATGTGTATTATGTGTAATATGTGTATTATGTGTAATGTGTGTAATATGTGTATTATGTGTAATGTGTGTATTATGTGTAATGTGTGATGTGTGTATTATGTGTAATGTGTGTAATATGTGTATTGTGTGTAATATGTGTATTATGTGTAATGTGTGTAATATGTGTATTATGTGTAATATGTGTATTATGTTTAATGTGTGTAATATGTGTATTATGTGTAATGTGTGTATTATGTGTAATGTGTGTATTATGTGTAATATGTGTATTATGTGTAATGTGTGTATTATGTGTAATATGTGTATTATGTGTAATGTGTGTATTATGTGTAATATGTGTATTGTGTGTAATATGTGTATTATGTGTAATGTGTGTAATATGTGTATTATGTGTAATATGTGTATTATGTTTAATGTGTGTAATATGTGTATTATGTGTAATGTGTGTATTATGTGTAATGTGTGTATTATGTGTAATATGTGTATTATGTGTAATGTGTGTATTATGTGTAATATGTGTATTATGTGTAATGTGTGTATTATGTGTAATATGTGTATTGTGTGTAATATGTGTATTATGTGTATTATGTGTATTATGTGTAATGTGTGTATTATGTGTAATGTGTGTATTATGTGTAATATGTGTATTATGTGTAATGTGTGTATTATGTGTAATATGTGTATTGTGTGTAATATGTGTATTATGTGTATTATGTGTATTGTGTGTAATATGTGTATTATGTGTAATGTGTGTATTATGTGTAATATGTGTATTATGTGTAATGTGTGTATTATGTGTAATATGTGTATTATGTGTAATGTGTGTATTATGTGTAATGTGTGTATTGTGTGTAATATGTGTATTATGTGTATTGTGTGTAATATGTGTATTATGTGTATTATGTGTATTGTGTGTAATATGTGTAATGTGTGTAATATGTGTATTATGTGTAATGTGTGTATTATGTGTAATATGTGTATTATGTGTAATGTGTGTATTGTGTGTAATATGTGTATTATGTGTAATATGTGTATTGTGTGTAATATGTGTATTATGTGTATTATGTGTATTGTGTGTAATTTGTGTAATGTGTGTAATATGTGTATTGTGTGTAATATGTGTAATGTGTGTAATATGTGTATTGTGTGTAATATGTGTATTATGTGTATTGTGTGTAATATGTGTGTATTGTGTGTAATATGTGTGTATTGTGTGTAATATGTGTATTATGTGTAATATGTGTATTATGTGTAATGTGTGTATTGTGTGTAATGAAGGGTTTTGTACTGTGTGTTGGTAATGTAGATATTTATTATAGGTCCTTCTTGGAATTTTTTCCCAGATCTCGGTGATCTTTTATTTGGGGGGCTGATGGAGTCCAAAGCAGACTTTGGGTGGATTTTGCCTCACTGCAATGTCGGGCACTGTCACCCCTTTCCTGCCCAGGCCAATATTCAGCTTTTAGCGCTGTCACACTTTGAATGACAATTGCGCGGTCATGCAACACTGTACACATATGGAATTTTTACCATTTTATCGACACAGATAGAGCTTTCTTTTGGTGGTATTTAATCACCACAGTTTTTCTTTTTAGCTAAATAAATGAGAAAAGCCTAAAAAAAATCTCTTTCACTGATGGGCACTGATGAGTCTGCACTGATAGGTGGCACTGATATGTAGCACTGATAGGTGGCACTGATGGGCAGCCTTTATGGGCACTGATAGGCGGCACTGATGGGCAACCTTTATTGGCACTGATAGGCGGCACTGATGGGCAGCCTTTATGGGCACTGATAGGTGGCATAGATGGGCAACCTTTATGGGCAGTGATACGCAGCACTGATGGCCAGCCTTTATGGGCAATGATAGGTGGCACTTATGGGCACTGATAGGTGGCACTGTTGGCCAGCCTTTATGGTCACTGATAGGTGGCACTGATGGGCAGTCTTTATGGGCACTGATAGGCGGTACTGATGGGCAGTCTTTATGGGCACTGATAGGTGGCACTGATAGGTGATACTGATGGGCAGCCTTTATGGGCAGTCTTTATGGGCACTGATAGGCAGCACTGCTATGTGGCACTGATGGGCAGTCTTTATGGGCACTGATAGGCGGCACTGATAGGTGGCACTGATGAGCAGTTTTTATGGGCACTGACAGGCGGCACTGATATGTGTCACTCATGGGCAGTCTTTATGGGCACTGATAGGCGGCACTGATAGGTGGCACTGATGAGCAGTTTTTATGGGCACTGACAGGCGGCACTGATATGTGTCACTCATGGGCAGTCTTTATGGGCACTGATAGGCGGCACTGATAGGTGGCACGGATGGGCAGTTTTTATGGGCACTGATAGGTGGCACTGATGGGCACTGATAGGTGATATTGATGGGAAGCCTTTATGGGCACTGATAGGTGGTACTGATATGCAGCATTTATGGCCACTGATGGGCAACACTGATAGACAGCACTGATGAGGAGCCACTGACAGACATCACCGATGGGCACTGATTGGCATTACTGCTGAGCATTGCTGATGGGGTTGCACTGATAATCATTGCACTGATTATCAGCGCAGAACCCCCTTATCCCCCCCCTTAAAGTGTCTTCCCTCTACTCGCGCTCTGTCAGCGTGAATAGAGGAATGCCGATACCGCCTCTTCCTAGTTATGCTGTGATTGGACAGAGATGATCACATGACATGGCTCTTTACCAAGATCGGAGATGCGGTGTGTCGGAACGACACACTGCACCACCTATTACCGAGCTGTGCACCGCAGGAGCAGGCATGAGCGGCTCGTTCTGGAGGACGTCACATGATGTCCAGTCAGACCGGGAGAACCACCGCCCGCCTTAATTTTGCTATGGGCCGGGCGGGATGATGTAAAAGAAATAAAAGGCATCACATACAAAGTTATGCCCAAGCACTTAAAATAACAAATGTTTCGAGCCCCTCCCACCCCATAAACGTGCACTTTGGGGGCGCCTGCGCACAAAAATGTGGATTGCTCTACACGTTACATATCTCCGCACACGCCAGAATGAGATCGACGATTTTTCGCCCTTTATTCACGGTTCACTCTAAAAGTGATGACTTGTAGTGATGGACGAACTTCCGACGGGACGTTTCGCGAACGCGAAACGCGAACGGACACAAACGTTCGCGAAAACGACCGTTCGCCGCGGGCTCCATTGACTTCAATGGGAGGCGAATTTCGCAAACCTTTAGGTCGAATTTGCGGCCACGGGGTAATTATTAGGGGGTAGCACGTAGTCCCACCACCTGGACAATAGCATAATACATGTATGAGGTGAATTTGGGATCGATAACTACAAGCATTTTTTTTTTATTTGGGAAATTGTTCTGACAATTCAGGACTATGGAGCTAATGAAGGCAATGGAGGAGAGGGAAGGTCAGGGACCAGGGTAGGCAAACAAGAGGGTGCAGGAGATACAGAGCACTGACAGCAGCACCGTAATACAGAGCACTGACATCAGCACCGTGACATACAGCGCTGACAGCAGCTCCGTGACATACAGCGCTGACAGCAGCTCCGTGACATACAGCGCTGACAGCAGCTCCGTGACATACAGCGCTGACAGCAGCTCCGTGACATACAGCGCTGACAGCAGCTCCGTGACATACAGCGCTGACAGCAGCACCGTGACATACAGCGCTGACAGCAGCTCCGTGACATACAGCGCTGACAGCAGCTCCGTGACATACAGCGCTGACAGCAGCTCCGTGACATACAGCACTGACAGCAGCTCCGTGACATACAGCGCTGACAGCAGCTCCGTGACATACAGCGCTGACAGCAGCACCGTGACATACAGCGCTGACAGCAGCTCCGTGACATACAGCGCTGACAGCAGCTCCGTGACATACAGCGCTGACAGCAGCTCCGTGACATACAGCGCTGACAGCAGCTCCGTGACATACAGCGCTGACATCAGCACCGTGACATACAGCGCTGACAGCAGCTCCGTGACATACAGCGCTGACAGCAGCTCCGTGACATACAGCGCTGACAGCAGCTCCGTGACATACAGCGCTGACAGCAGCTCCGTGACATACAGCGCTGACAGCAGCTCCGTGACATACAGCGCTGACAGCAGCACCGTGACATACAGCGCTGACAGCAGCTCCGTGACATACAGCGCTGACAGCAGCTCCGTGACATACAGCGCTGACAGCAGCTCCGTGACATACAGCACTGACAGCAGCTCCGTGACATACAGCGCTGACAGCAGCTCCGTGACATACAGCGCTGACAGCAGCACCGTGACATACAGCGCTGACAGCAGCTCCGTGACATACAGCGCTGACAGCAGCTCCGTGACATACAGCGCTGACAGCAGCTCCGTGACATACAGCGCTGACAGCAGCTCCGTGACATACAGCGCTGACAGCAGCTCCGTGACATACAGCGCTGACAGCAGCTCCGTGACATACAGCGCTGACAGCAGCTCCGTGACATACAGCGCTGACAGCAGCTCCGTGACATACAGCGCTGACAGCAGCTCCGTGACATACAGCGCTGACAGCAGCTCCGTGACATACAGCGCTGACAGCAGCTCCGTGACATACAGCGCTGACAGCAGCTCCGTGACATACAGCGCTGACATCAGCACCGTGACATACAGCGCTGACAGCAGCTCCGTGACATACAGCGCTGACAGCAGCTCCGTGACATACAGCGCTGACAGCAGCTCCGTGACATACAGCGCTGACAGCAGCTCCGTGACATACAGCGCTGACAGCAGCTCCGTGACATACAGCGCTGACAGCAGCACCGTGACATACAGCGCTGACAGCAGCTCCGTGACATACAGCGCTGACAGCAGCTCCGTGACATACAGCGCTGACAGCAGCTCCGTGACATACAGCACTGACAGCAGCTCCGTGACATACAGCGCTGACAGCAGCTCCGTGACATACAGCGCTGACAGCAGCACCGTGACATACAGCGCTGACAGCAGCTCCGTGACATACAGCGCTGACAGCACCTCCGTGACATACAGCGCTGACAGCAGCTCCGTGACATACAGCGCTGACAGCAGCTCCGTGACATACAGCGCTGACAGCAGCTCCGTGACATACAGCGCTGACAGCAGCTCCGTGACATACAGCGCTGACAGCAGCTCCGTGACATACAGCGCTGACAGCAGCTCCGTGACATACAGCGCTGACAGCAGCTCCGTGACATACAGCGCTGACAGCAGCTCCGTGACATACAGCGCTGACAGCAGCTCCGTGACATACAGCGCTGACAGCAGCTCCGTGACATACAGCGCTGACAGCAGCTCCGTGACATACAGCGCTGACAGCAGCTCCGTGACATACAGCGCTGACAGCAGCTCCGTGACATACAGCGCTGACAGCAGCACCGTAAGCAGCCCCAGGAGGAAGTCAGCACAGCACAGGGATGGTGTGATCCCCTCATAATAAGAACCCCCAGGAGGAAGTCAGCACAGCACAGGGATGGTGGGAGCCCCTCATAATAAGAACACCCAGGAGGAAGTCAGCACAGCACAGGGATGGTGGGAACCCCTCATAATAAGCAGCCCCAGTAGAAATATGACACCGCTCAACCTCTTCAAAGAGGAGGGTAGGGGCATATAGTACGGTGTGCTTTTTTGGGTCAGGGAAGTGAGCCAAATGAATTAAGAAGGTCTGTGTGCTTGATTCCAAAAATTGTTTATAGACATATACATGGTCTACTGATCACATGTGTTGAATTCCTCCGAGATCCATGCCTCATTCATTTTTAGAAATGTGAGGTAGTTAACACTGTGGTGAGCTAGGCGAGTACGCTTATCGGTCACAATCCCCCCTGCTGCGCTGAACGTCCTTTCGGACAGGACACTGGATGAGGGGCAAGCCAACAGTTCGATTGCAAATTGGGCAAGCTCTGGCCAGAGGTCAAGCCTGCCCACCCAGTAGTCTAGGGGTTCATCACTCCTCAGAGCGTCCACATCGGCCGTTAACCCAATGTAGTCGGACACCTGACGGTCTAGGCGTTCCCTGATGCTGGATCCGGATGACACCTGTCGATGGGTCGGCTGAAAGAATGACCTCATATCCGAAGTCACCAACACATCTTCAAACCGGCCTCTTCTTGCAGGCGCTGTTGGATTGGTACCCGCAAATCCTTCTCTGGGAGTGGGAATTGCTCCTCTGCCAGCGCACGCAAAAGCAGAATGCAGCAGGAAGTGCTGCATTCTGACAGCCCTCTGCGACGGCGGTAACATTTCCGCCATTTTGTGTTTGTACCGGGGGTCTAAGTACGTTGCCACCCAGTACTGGTCCTTGACCCTCATGCTTTTTATACGGGGGTCCCTATTAAAACACTGGAGCATGAAGGCCCCCATTTGCACTAAAGTGGAAGCGGTGTGGTGGCCTGGCTCCTGCTCATCATCCAGGATAATGTCGTCCTCTTCATTCTCCTCTCCCCATCCTCGCACAACAGGGATCCCAGAAAGGTTTAAAGCATGCTCTTCTTGCTCCTGCTCATCCGCCCCGGCACCATCCTCCTCTGACTCCTCATCAGACTCCTGTTGTTGACTTGTCTCAGATAGAGTAGCCCCCCCTGGGAATTCATCCAGCATTGCGACTTCCTCATCTTCCCGCTCCTGCTCCTCCACAGCCTGATCAATGACACGACGCAATGCACGCTCCAGAAAGAAGGCATAAGGTACCATGTCACTGATGGCGCCATGGCTGCGACTGACCAGTTTGGTGATCTCCTCAAATGGCCGCAGAAGTCTGCATGTGTCGCGCATGAGCAGCCACTGGCGCGGTGAAAAAAAACCCAGCTCCCCAGAACCGTTTCTTTCGCAGAGTTCATACAGGTAGACGTTAACTGCACGTTTCTGCTGGAGCAGCCTATCAAGCATATAGAAGGTTGAGTTCCATCGCGTCGGGCAATCGCAAATAAGACGTCTGACCGGCAGATGGTGTCGCCGCTGAATGTCAGCAAGGCGAGCCATGGCCGTGTAAGATCTTCTGAAATGGGCCGAGATTTTCCTTGCCTGCCGCAAGATGTCCTGGACCCCAGGGTATTTGACAAGGAATCGCTGCACGACCAAGTTTAAGACGTGTGCCATGCACGGCACGTGCGTGATTTTGCCCTGTTTCAATGCGCTAAGCAGATTGGCACCGTTGTCACACACCACTTTACCAACTGTCAAATTGAGCGGTGTTAGCCACTCATCTGCCTGTGAACGCAAAGCTGAAAGGAGTGCCGGGCCAGTGTGGCTCTTTGCTTCCAGGCACAACAGACGCAGCACGGCATGGCAACGTCTCACCTGGCATGTGGAATAGGTTCTGGGGAGCTTGGGCGGTGCAGTGGAAGAGACGCTAGCAGCGGAAAAGGAGGAGGCAGCTGAGGAGGAGAGGGAGGAGGATGGAGTAGGAGGAGGAGAAGAAGAGTCAGGCCTGCATGCAATCCGTGGCGGTAAAACCAAATCTACACGGGTGCCACGGGTTACATGCTTGACGGCCGTCAGAAGGTTCACCCAGTGGGCAGTAAAACTGATATACCTTCCCTGCCCGTGTTTGCTAGACCACGTGTCTGTGGTCAGATGTATCTTGGCACCGACACTGTGTGCCAGAGATACATTCACTTGCCGCTGAACATGGCCATATAGCTCTGGGATGCCCTTCTCTGAGAAATACTTCCTTCCTGGGACCTTCCATTGTGGTGTTCCAATGGCCACAAATTTGCGAAAGGCCTCCGAGTCCACCAGTTTATATGGCAGTAGTTGGCGGGCTATGAGTTCTGACAAGCCAGCCGCCAACCGTTGGGCAAGAGGGTTATCCGGCGTCATCATTTTTTTACGCTCAAACATTAGGCCCACGGAAGCCTGCCTTTTTGCAGAAAAATGTGAGCTTGGCGTGATGGAAGGTGGAGTGGAGGACAATTGTGAGGAGAGAGGAGAAGGAGAAGTAGAAGACGAGGCTGGACGGTGAGAGCCTGCAGTGTGGCTTTGTGTGTTCCGTTGCTCCCACTGGGCTCGGTGATGGCTGCTCATGTGCCTTCTTAAGGCGGTCGTCCCTAGGTGAGTATTGGGCTTACCGCGACTAACGCGTTGACTGCAAAGATTGCAGATGGCAACGCTATTGTCAGCAGCGGACACGTTAAAAAAAGCCCACACTGCGGAGCCATGTGCCGGTGTCCTGGGAGCGCCAGATGTGACCGTACATGGTCGATGACTCGCTCCTGATACATTTGCAGTCTGCTTTGTCCCTGCTGTGCAATGTAAGTCATTGCTGCTTCTCCTCCCTATCTGCTGGTCCATATCTCCCTCTGAACTCCCCTCCTCTTCCTCTCTTGTGGGCACCCACGTGACATCACTAGACACGTCATCATCAACGTCACCTTCCCCACCGCTATAAGTAGAGTAGGCAGCAACACCGGGGACCAACCTCCTCCTTGGGCTGATCTGGGTACTGGCGTCAGACTGCTGAGTAGCGCTTGTTGCTACCTCCTCTTCCTGATCCAATACCAAGAGTGGCTGCGCATCAGAAATGTCCTCTTGATATGGATCGGAAAATAATTCCAGTGACTCAAGCGGAAGGTATGTGGTGGTGGTGGTGGTGGTCGTGTTGTTGGTGGTAGTGTCTTTGGGGGTGCACATAGCAGAGAGTGAAGAAGAGGGTGCAGATCGAGAGGATGAGGAGGGTGCAGAAGAGTAAGGCTGAGCGAGCCACTCAACCAAGTCTGGTGCATCCTTTAAAGTAATTGAACGCACCTTCTGCAACTTCCCACTTTGGCTCAAGCCTGTTGCTCCTGCCCTACCCCTACCACCCCTGCGGAAGGGCCTGCCTCTTCCTCTGCATGTCATTTTTTAAATGACCCTGTGACAAAACTCTTAGTCCCTATACCGCTGAAGGACTGCTGCAGTATAGGTGAGCGGTCAGCAGTGGTGCACGTCAACCCTATCTATTGTGGACCTATAGCGGTCCTTACAGAACAGCAGACTGTACCGCACTCAAGCCTATGTACCGTAGCACCCTATACCAAGTTACCAGTCCTTATAAGAACTTTTGTGGACCAAGCAGGTTGTGTATTAGTGTTTAGCAGACTGTACGTCAGTCCCTATACCGCTGAAGGACTGCTGCAGTATAGGGCAGCGGTCAGCAGTGGTGCACGTCAACCCTATCTATTGTGGACCGATAGCGGTCCTTACAGAACAGCAGACTGTACCGCACTCAAGCCTATGTACCGTAGCACCCTATACCAAGTTACCAGTCCTTATAAGAACTTTTGTGGACCAAGCAGGTTGTGTATTAGTGTTTAGCAGACTGTACGTCAGTCCCTATACCGCTGAAGGACTGCTGCAGTATAGGGCAGCGGTCAGCAGTGGTGCACGTCAACCCTATCTATTGTGGACCGATAGCGGTCCTTACAGAACAGCAGACTGTACCGCACTCAAGCCTATGTACCGTAGCACCCTATACCAAGTTACCAGTCCTTATAAGAACTTTTGTGGAACAAGCAGGTTGTGTGTTAGTGATTAGCAGACTGTACGTCAGTCCCTATACCAATGAAGGACTGCTGCAGTATAGGGCAGCGGTCAGCAGTAGTGCACGGCAACCCTATGTATTGTGGACCGATAGCGGTCCTTACAGAACAGCAGACTGTACCGCACTCAAGCCTATGTACCGTAGCACCCTATACCAAGTTACCAGTCCTTATAAGAACTTTTGTGGACCAAGCAGGTTGTGTATTAGTGTTTAGCAGACTGTACGTCAGTCCCTATACCGCTGAAGGACTGCTGCAGTATAGGGCAGCGGTCAGCAGTGGTGCACGTCAACCCTATGTATTGTGGACCGATAGCGGTCCTTACAGAACAGCAGACTGTAACGCACTCAGGCCTATGTACCGTAGCACCCTATACCAAGTTACCAGTCCTTATAAGAACTTTTGTGGACCAAGCAGGTTGTGTGTTAGTGATTAGCAGACTGTACGTCAGTCCCTATACCAATGAAGGACTGCTGCAGTATAGGGCAGCGGTCAGCAGTAGTGCACGGCAACCCTATGTATTGTGGACCGATAGCGGTCCTTACAGAACAGCAGACTGTAACGCACTCAGGCCTATGTACCGTAGCACCCTATACCAAGTTACCAGTCCTTATAAAAACTTTTGTGGACCAAGCAGGTTGTGTGTTAGTGTTTAGCAGACTGTGCGTCAGTCCCTATACCGCTGAAGGACTGCTGCAGTATAGGGCAGCGGTCAGCAGTGGTGCACGTCAACCCTATCTATTGTGGACCGATAGCGGTCCTTACAGAACAGCAGACTGTACCGCACTCAAGCCTATGTACCGTAGCACCCTATACCAAGTTACCAGTCCTTATAAGAACTTTTGTGGACCAAGCAGGTTGTGTATTAGTGTTTAGCAGACTGTACGTCAGTCCCTATACCGCTGAAGGACTGCTGCAGTATAGGGCAGCGGTCAGCAGTGGTGCACGTCAACCCTATGTATTGTGGACCGATAGCGGTCCTTACAGAACAGCAGACTGTAACGCACTCAGGCCTATGTACCGTAGCACCCTATACCAAGTTACCAGTCCTTATAAGAACTTTTGTGGACCAAGCAGGTTGTGTGTTAGTGATTAGCAGACTGTACGTCAGTCCCTATACCAATGAAGGACTGCTGCAGTATAGGGCAGCGGTCAGCAGTAGTGCACGGCAACCCTATGTATTGTGGACCGATAGCGGTCCTTACAGAACAGCAGACTGTACTGCACTCAGGCCTATGTACCGTAGCACCCTATACCAAGTTACCAGTCCTTATAAAAACTTTTGTGGACCAAGCAGGTTGTGTGTTAGTGTTTAGCAGACTGTGCGTCAGTCCCTATACCGCTGAAGGACTGCTGCAGTATAGGGCAGCGGTCAGCAGTAGTGCACGGCAACCCTATGTATTGTGGACCGATAGCGGTCCTTACAGAACAGCAGACTGTAACGCACTCAGGCCTATGTACCGTAGCACCCTATACCAAGTTACCAGTCCTTATAAGAACTTTTGTGGACCAAGCAGGTTGTGTGTTAGTGATTAGCAGACTGTACGTCAGTCCCTATACCAATGAAGGACTGCTGCAGTATAGGGCAGCGGTCAGCAGTAGTGCACGGCAACCCTATGTATTGTGGACCGATAGCGGTCCTTACAGAACAGCAGACTGTACCGCACCCAAGCCTATGTACCGTAGCACCCTAGACAGACCAAGTTACCAGTCCTGATAAAGAGCTTTGTGGAACAAGTGAGTTGTGAATGATTAGCAGACTGCAGCAGAAGGGCAGCAGTCAAGTATAATATTCTTTCTATATTTGGAAGAAAGAATATTATACGTGTACAAGCCTATTACCGTACCACTGATACCAGTCCTGAAAAGAACCTTTGTGGAACTAATAGTAACAGCAAGTCTTTAAAATTATCCTCACTGCCTGACACACTGCTTCCTGCCTGTCCCTATACAAATTGGCAAAAAAGAGTAGGCTGGAACGATTAGCTGGAACAGCTCTTTTGTGGACCTGATAGTAACAGCTAATGATGATGATGATGATGATGATGAAGAAAGACTAATCTGGCTGAGCTGTCCCTAAAATAGCAGCATACAGCGCTCTGTCCCTTTATCTAAACTGACAAAAGAAACTCAGGCTGCTGACCTAACACCTATACCAGTCCTGAAAAGAACTTTTGTGTACCAAATAGCTAGCGTTTTCTCTGTCCCTACTCCACACAGGATCCTTTCCCTACAGTGACAGAAGAAAGAATGTAAAATGGCCACCGGATCGGGTGTATTTATAGGTTAGGGGGAATGTCCAAGTGTCCATGAGCTGTCATGTCTCAATTGGTTGTCCTGTAACACATGATAAACGTGTCACGAAAGGTTAAAGTTCTTGTATACATTAAACACGTAAGTCCGCCGGGGCGAACGACGGAAAAAGGCGTTCGAACCCGCGGACGGCGAAAGTCGGAAATTCGCCGCGAAACGACCGCCGGGCGAACCGTTCGGCCATCACTAATGACTTGTAGGAGCTTTTAAAGCGCCACCTATGGGAGATATAGGGGACTGAGGTTTGTTGCTGTTTTACAGGCGCAAGCAAATTTAAGATTTGACATGTGCAACCACATCTTTTACATTTTACAAAAATTGGGTAATTTATTGTGTTTCAACGCCCTAAAATTAACTTTTATGGAATTTTTTTTTTTAAATTGCATTTCCTAAACCATTGCACTCATATAGTGTGACTTAACAAACTGGCACTACCACTATTTTATTCTCTAGAGCAGAGGTCCCGAAACGTTCTAAACAAATGCCCAGTTTACTGTCCTTCGCACTTTAGGGGGGTCCGACTGTGGACAGTGGGAGTAGAAAATGTCCTGGTGTCAGTGGAAGTAAACAGTGTCTCCTCTTTGGTATTAGGGGGAGCAATTGTGCCCCATCATTGTTGTCAGTGGAAGGAATAGTGTACCATCTTTGGTATTAGGGGGCAGAAAAGTGCCTCATTGTTGGCAGCATTGGGAGGAATAGTGCCCCATCATTGGTGTCAGTGGGAGGAATGGTGCCCCATCATTGGTTTCAGTGAGAGGTATGGGGAAGGGGGTCTTGTGTAATAATGGGGGTAATATGGGGAAGGGGGTCCTCTCACTGTGTAATAATGGGGGTAGTATGGGGATGGGGGTCATGTGTAATGATAGGGGTAGTATGGGGAAGAGGGTCTTGTATAATGATGGAGGCAGTATGGGGAAGAGGGTCTTGTATAATGATGGGGGTAGTATGGGGAAAGGATCCTGTGTAATGATAGGAGTAGTATGGGGAGGAGGGTCCTGTGTAATGATGGGGGTAGTATGGGGAGGGGGTTCCTGTGTAATGATGGCGGTAGTATGGGGAGGGGGGTCCTGTGTAATGATGGGGGTAGTATGGGGAGGGGAGTCCTGTGTAATGATGGGGGTAGTATGGGGAGGGGGGTCCTGTGTAATGATGGGGGTAGTATGGGAAGGGGGGTCCTGTGTAGTGATGGGGTAAAATGGGGAGGGGGGTCCTGTGTAATGATGGGGGTAGTATGGGGAGGGGGGTCCTGTGTAATGATGGGGGTAGTATGGGGAGGGGGGTCCTGTGCAATGATGGGGGTAGTATGGGGAAGGGGTCCTGTGTAATGATGGGGGTAGTTTGGGGAGGGGGGTCCTGTGTAATGATGGGGGTAGTATGTGGAAGGGGTCCTGTGTAATGAGGGGGGGTAGTATGTGGAAGGGGTCCTGTAATGAGGGGGGTAGTATGGGGAAGGGGGTCCTGTGTAATGATGGGGGTAGTATGTGGAAGGGGTCCTGTGTAATGATGGGGGTAGTATGGGGAGGGGGTCCTGTGTAATGATGGGGGTAGTATGAGGAGGGGGTCCTGTGTAATGATGGGGGTAGTATGGGGAAGGGGTCCTGTGTAATGATGGGGGTAGTATGGGGAGGGGTCCTGTGTAATGATGGGGGTAGTATAGGGAGGGGGGTCCTGTATAATGATGGGGGTAGTATGGGGAGGGGGGTCCTGTGTAATGATGGGGTATTATGGGAAGAGGGGGCCCTGTGTAATGATGGGGGTAGTATGGGGAGGGGAGTCCTGTGTAATGATGGGGGTAGTATGGGGAGGGGGGTCCTGTGTAATGATGGGGGTAGTATGGAAAGGGGGGTCCTGTGTAGTGATGGGGTAATATGGGGAGGGGGGTCCTGTGTAATGATGGGGGTAGTATGGGGAGGGGGTCCTGTGTAATGATGGGAGTAGTATAGGGAGGGGGGTCCTGTGTAATGATGGGGGTAGTATGGGAAGGGGGTCCTGTGTAATGATGGTGGTAGTATGGGGAAGGGGTCCTGTGTAATGATGGGGGTAGTATGGGGAGGGGGTCCTGTGTAATGATGGGGGTAGTATGTGGAAGGGGTCCTGTGTAATGAGGGGGGTAGTATGGGTAAGGGGGTCCTGTGTAATGATGGGGGTAGTATGGGGAGGGGGTCCTGTGTAATGATGGTGGTAGTATGGGGAGGGGGATCCTGTGTAATGATGGGGGTAGTATGGGAAGGGGGGTCCTGTGTAATGATGGGGGTAGTATGGGGAGGGGAGTCCTGTGTAATGATGGGGGTAGTATGGAGAGGGGGGTCCTGTGTAATGATGGGGGTAATATGGGGAGGGGGGTCCTGTGTAATGATGGGGGTAGTATGGGGAGGGGGGTCCTGTGTAATGATGGGGGTAGTATGGGGAGGGGGGTCCTGTGTAATGATGGGGGTAGTATGGGGAAGGGGTCCTGTGTAATGATGGGGGTAGTATGGGGAGGGGGGTCCTGTGTAATGATGGGGGTAGTATGTGGAAGGGGTCCTGTGTAATGAGGGGGGTAGTATGGGGAGGGGGGTCCTGTGTAATGATGGGGGTAGTATGTGGAAGGGGTCCTGTGTAATGAGGGGGGTAGTATGGGGAAGGGGGTCCTGTGTAATGATGGGGGTAGTATGGGGAAGGGGTCCTGTGTAATGATGGGGGTAGTATGGGGAGGGGCTCCTGTGTAATGATGGGGGTAGTATGGGGAGGGGGGTCCTGTGTAATGATGGGGGTAGTATGGGGAGGGGGGTCCTGTGTAATGATGGGGGTAGTATGTGGAAGGGGTCCTGTGTAATGAGGGGGGTAGTATGGGGAGGGGGTCCTGTGTAATGATGGGGGTAGTATGGGGAAGGGGGTCCTGTGTAATGATGGGGGTAGTATGGGGAAGGGGTCCTGTGTAATGATGGGGGTAGTTTGGGGAGGGGGTCCTGTGTAATGATGGTGGTAGTATGGGGAGAGGGGGCCTGTGTAATGATGGGGGTAGTATGTGGAAGGGGTCCTGTGTAATGAGGGGGGTAGTATGGGGAAGGGGGTCCTGTGTAATGATGGGGGTAGTATGGGGAGGGGGGTCCTGTGTAATGATGGGGGTAGTATGTGGAAGGGGTCCTGTGTAATGAGGGGGGTAGTATGGGGAAGGGGGTCCTGTGTAATGATGGGGGTAGTATGGGGAAGGGGTCCTGTGTAATGATGGGGGTAGTATGGGGAGGGGCTCCTGTGTAATGATGGGGGTAGTATGGGGAGGGGGGTCCTGTGTAATGATGGGGGTAGTATGGGGAGGGGGGTCCTGTGTAATGATGGGGGTAGTATGTGGAAGGGGTCCTGTGTAATGAGGGGGGTAGTATGGGGAGGGGGTCCTGTGTAATGATGGGGGTAGTATGGGGAAGGGGGTCCTGTGTAATGATGGGGGTAGTATGGGGAAGGGGTCCTGTGTAATGATGGGGGTAGTTTGGGGAGGGGGTCCTGTGTAATGATGGTGGTAGTATGGGGAGAGGGGGCCTGTGTAATGATGGGGGTAGTATGTGGAAGGGGTCCTGTGTAATGATGGGGGTAGTTTGGGGAGGGGGTCCTGTGTAATGATGGTGGTAGTATGGGGAGAGGGGGCCTGTGTAATGAGGGGGGTAGTATGGGGAGGGGGTCCTGTGTAATGATGGGGGTAGTATGTGGAAGGGGTCCTGTGTAATGATGGTCCTGTGTAATTCTGCCTGGTCATGTGTACAGTGAGGTGCATATGACAGGCTCAGAACCAGGCCTGATTGAACGTTTTGGGTATCAGCTTTCCCGGAGCCAATCAGTGGGAGCGCCTGGCCCCACTGAGAAGTCTGGGGAGGGGTACTTAAGATGTGGAAGTGACGGATCATTCGTGAGGCCATAGCGGTCTATTCCTGATTCTGGACCGGGGTAGCCCCGCGAGGGGTCCCGGTCATGGGAGCGTTCGTCGCTCCACAACATGCTTCGGTTGGCTAACCCCAATAGACCCGCCTGATCTGGGGTAGGGATCCGTCTGTTCCCGAGTCTCGGAACCGGCTGGTCCGAGGTGCAGTAACTGAGGGAGGATTCAAGGCGTTCCGGGTGTGCTCTCGGCTTGGAGAGGCACCACAGCTTGTATAAGTGACCGGGGGGAGGACTCTTCGTAGGATGGCCGGCAAGTGGCATCCTCAGAAGTGCCTGGCTACTGAGTTGTGAAGGACATTGACGAATTCACGCTTTTTCCAGTACTGCCAAGGAGAGAACGTTCCAGGTACTGAGGGAAAAAGGTTCCTGTTCACTTCTGTTACCAGTTACTCAAGGTCAAAGATTTCACAAGTTCTGGATCAAAGTGCTGACTGCCATAATCTCTGGCTAGAGATTTGTTCAGCCTTGAAGCACCCAAATGCGAGTGGCTACTCTCTGGGTGGTATTAGATACTTTATGATTTTAGTGGTTCAGGGTGCCTGAGTTTCTTCACCCTTGCCCTCTGTTCCCATAGGAGACTGTGTTGTTGGATGTCACCCCTGCAAATAAAAACCTTTTCTAAAGGACTTTTATGGTGTCAGCGTCCAAAGTTGTTGGGCACTAACTCTGGGAACCCCTAGACGTAGAAGAACCAGCCAAGTGGAGGAGAATTATAGCTAGTCCCACACAGCTCTGAGGGGAATTAGGAAATTAGGAAATTAAAAAAAAATTTTTTTTGAAAAAAAACATTTTAGAAAAAAAAAAAAATCATTTTAGAAAAAAAATCATTTTAGAAAAAAATTATAATTAGGAAATTTAGAAAATGAAGTAAGCCCAAACGTTAAGGCCGCCCTGCCAGGAGTTATGGCCGCTAGAACAGGAAATCCCAATACCTATAATTTAATAGTTATTATTAGTTAGCTAGTCAGTTATTTCGAATTTCCGGATTTTCAAATTTTCTAGTTTACGAAACTTCAAATTTGCAGATTTCTGATTGTTGGATATTCTAATTTACGAATTTATCAATTTTTTAATCTTCGAATTTACGAATTTTCAAATTTGCGAATTTCAGATTTTTGGATTTTCAAATTTACGAATTTATGAATTTTCGAATTGACGAAATTTTGAATTTTTGGATTTCGGATTTACGAATTTACGAAATTCGGGATTTCAGATTTTCGAATTTACAAATTTTCGTTTTTTCCGGATTTTCAAATAAACGAATTTACGAATTTTAAAGTTTTAGAATTTATGAATTTCCATCATAAAGAATGACATCGAAAAAAAACAAAAAAAAAAACAAATAAAATAAAAACTAAAACATTTTTTTTTTTGCACATGTCTAACATTTATGGTTGGATAATAAGACAGCTGTCAATTGATGGAGGCTCCTCCTATGTCTGTGGTCATCTTTATTTTAAATTGTCAGGCATAGTGACATCTGACGTAACATCTGATGGGTTCCTGAGTTTCCCAGAGAAACCGTCCAAGGCTTCAGAATGGCTCGCCACTATGACATCAGAGCTGGTGAAGGGTCCAGCAGGACAGGAAGTGAGAGGAAATAAACAGAAAATAATTCTAATCCTGACTCACTCTATTCACAATAAAGGCTTTATGCAGAGCTATAAGGTGGTCACAGTGTTTATTTAGGCGCACCCCCCAGTTGTCTCCAGAGCAGGAATAGAGGGGAAATCTTACAATGGGGACACTAGTTCTGGTGACAACCAGGGATTCCCTCACTTTAGAGGGATTTCCTCACTTCCTGTTTTGGATATGATACAGGAAGTGAACCATTTACCCTTACCCTGAAGACTGAAAGTGAAAGAAAATCCTATATTTTGGGTTGTCACCAGAATAGGAATAAAGGGGAAATCTTACAATGGGGTCCCTAGTTCTGGTGACAACCGGGGATTTCCTTACTTTAGGGGAATTTCCTCACTTTCTTTTTTGGCTATGCTACAGGAAGGAAGTGAACCATTTATTGTTATCCCCAAGAGTCAAAATGAAAGAAAATTAAAACTGTTGGCTTGTCACCAGAACAGGAATAGAGGAAAAATCTTCCAATGGGGACACTAGTTCTGGTGACAACCGGGATTCCCTTACTTTAAAGGGATTTCATCACTTCCTGTTTTGACTTTGCTACAAGGAAGTGAATCAAATAATGTTATCTCCAAGAGTAAAAGTGAAAGAAAATCCTACATTTTGGCTTGTTGTTACCAGAACAGGAAAAGAGGGGAAATCTTCCAATGGGAACACTAGTTCTGGAGGCAACCAGGGATTCCCTCACTTTAGAGGAATTTCCTCACTTCCTGTTTTGGATATGATACAGGAAGTGAACCATTTATTGTTAACCTGAAGACTGAAAGAAAGTCCTATATTTTGGGTTGTCACCAGATCAGGAATAGAGGGGATATCTTCCAATGGGGACACTATTTCTGGTGACAACTGGGGATTTCCTTACTTTAGAGGGATTTCCTTGCTTCCTGTTTTGGCTATGCTACAGGAAGTGAACTATTTATTGTTATCCCCAAGAATGAAAGTGAAAGAAAATTAAAAATGTCGGCTTGTCACTAGAACAGGAATAGAGGAAAAATCTTCCAATGGGGACACTAGTTCTTGTGACATCCGATTATTCCCTTACTTTAAAGGGATTTCCTCACTTCCTGTTCTGGCTGTGCTACAAGGAAGTGAATCATTTACAATTATAACCCAAGAGTTAAAGTGAAAGACAATCCAAACGTTTGGCTTGTTGTCACCAGAACAGGAAAAGAGGGGAAATCTTCCAATGGGAACACTAGTTCTGGAGGCAACCAGGGATTCCCTTTCACTTCCTGTATTTTGCTATGGGATAGGAAGTAAAGGGAAATCTCCCCTATGTCCACCACAATATCACAGTCCTGCTAAAGGTCGCTGATTGCAGCCATTACTAGTATAAAAAAAAAATTCCATTACATAGCCTATAGTTTGTAGATGCTATATCTTTTGCACAAACCAATCAATGTACGCTCATTTTTTTTTTTTTTTTACGAAAAAACATGTAGCAGAATACAAATTGCCCTAAATTTATGATGAAATTTGATTTTTTTTTACAGTTTTTTATTGGATGTTTTATAGCGGAAAGTAAAAAAATATATATATTTTTTTAAACTTGTCGGTCTTTTTTTGTTTATATAAAATGCAGAGGTGATCAAATACCACCAAAAGAAAGCTCTATTTGTGGAGAAAAAAGGACATACATTTTATTTGAGTACAGCACCGCGCGATTGCGCAATGGTCACTTAAAGTAACGCAGTTCTGTATCGCATAAAATGGCCTGATCATGAAGGGGGTAAATCTTCCTGAGGTCAAGTGGTTAAAGGAAACATTTATTATTAATATTATTATTTTAACAGGCTGTCCCCAGTAGCAGTAGGAGTAGTTGGGGCCCCCCTGGTGTCCTTCTCGCTCTGTGGTGAGGTGACATGAGTCAGTGTTATTGTTGTTGCTCAGTGCGGGTGTACCAACATGGCTATCCACCCCGCTCCAACCAAGCAGCGCTCAGGCCATCTTGGTACTCCCAGCTTGGCATCGCCATAGCGACGGGAGCCCCGGGGCCGGGGAAGTGACATCGGCCGCGCTCTCGCGAGAGTTCCGTCGGCCATTTCTCCATTGATTGCGTCTGCTGCTGGCAGGGTGTCCGCTCAGCATGTACCCCGTGTGACGCCGCCCGCCGCCCGTAGAATGGTGCCCGGAGAGGACGGACAGCCCGTCCCCCGAGAGGTGAGGAACCCTGACAGCCTGGGGGCCCTGCATCGAACGAGGGGCCCCAGGCCTGACAGCTCTTAGAGGGCCCTGATCACCGTCACTGGGGCCCTGATTAGCATTGTCATCTCTGGGGCTCCTTGTCATTAGGGGGGCTGATGGCTCTCACTGATGGGGCCCTAAATATTATGAGGACCTCAGGGACCCCTTATAATCATTTCCAGTGAGGGTCCACCATCATAGGGGCCCAACATCATAGGGGTCCCTCTGCTATTGTAGCCCTAGGGCCCCTTGTTCTTCCTGATAAGCCCCTCAATATTAGGATCTCAAGGGGCCCCTTTATCATCATTGTGAGTTAGGGGCCCATCTGTTGCGGGCCATCATTGGGGCCCCCTGTCATTATAGGACCCTTCATCATTATTAGGATCTTAAGGACCCCTTATCATTGCCAGTGAGGGTCCACCATCATAGGGGCCCCTTGTAGCCCTAGGGTCCCTTGTACTTCCTGATAAGCCCCTCAATATTAGTAGGATCTCAAGGGCCCCTTGTCAACCTAGGGCTCCTTATCATCATTACCAGTGAGGGTCCACCATCATAGGGGCCCCTTGTTCTTCCTGATAAGCCCCTCAATATTATTAGGATCTCAGGGGCCCCTTATCATCATTGCCAGTGAGGGTCCACCATCATAGGTTCCCCTCATTGTAGCCCTAGGGTCCCTTGTTGTTCCTGATAAGCCCCTCCAATATAATTAGGATCTCAAGGGGCCTCTCTGTCATCGTGATTTAGGTGCGCATCTGTTGCGGTCATCATTGGGGGGGGCTGTCATTATAGGACCATTCATCATTATTAGGATCTCAAGGGCCCCTTGTCATCCTAGGGCCCCTTATCATTGCCAATGAGGGTCCACCATACTAAGGGCCCCTCATTGTAGCCCTAGGGTCCCTTGTTCTTCCTGATAAGCCCATCAATATTATTAGGATTTCAAGGGCCCCTTGGTCAACCTAGGACCCCTTATCATCATTGTGAGTTAGGGGCCCATTTGTTGCAGTCATCATTGGGACCCCCTGGCATTATAGAGCCCTTTATCATTATGAGGATTTCAGGGACCTCTGGTTATTTTAGGCCCCTTATCATCTTTGCCAGTGAGGGTCCACCATCATAGGGGCCCCTTGTTGTTCCTGATAATTCCCTTCAATATTATTAGGGTCTCAATAGCCCCTTGTCACCCTAGGGCCCCTTATTGTGAGTTAGGGGTCCATCAGTGTCAGTGAGGGCCTACCATCTCAGGGGCCCCTCATCATCATAGGGGTGGTCCTGTCCTTTAGGGCCTTTTAGTATTATTAATACAGGGGCCCCTTGTTGTTATGGGGCCCTTTTTTTAATAGCTTGTCAGTGGTGACCCCCCCCCCCCCCCCCCCAATACTATCACCATGACCTGTGTTGTAATATCAGGGGTCCCAACCGTCATTGTTTTAAGCATACAATACTTTTTTTTTGCATCATTGTGCCATTTTATCATTGTTTTCAGTGAGGGCCCCTATCATCAAAGTCCCTTTTATTATAGCCTGGGACCCTTGCCCCTGTGATCATCTTAAAGACCCCTTATAATTGTAATTGATGGGCCCTTACCGTTAACGAACATTACAGGGGTCCCATGTCCTCAGTGCCTGCTGTAAATGTCAATGAGGACCCCTATCATAAAAGTCCCTTTTATTGTCATGGGGTACTTCATTACTGTGATCATCCAAAGGACCCCCAGAATACATGCTATTGAAGGGCCCTTGCCATTAACATTATAGGGGCCCCTTTCATGGGGCCTACTATAATTGCTGTCGTGAGAAACAGCTAATCAGGAAGGATGATCTATTATCACTCGGGGCCCTAACCATTCTGATTGTCCCTGGGATCCCTTATAATGGTTTTATGCTGTTAAGACCATTGATGTTAAAAGGGCCCCATGGTCTTATAGGACCCTCTATTGTTGTCCATGAGAACATCTATCATAGTACAGTGTGCTGCATCATCACTGGGGCCCCAACTCTTGATTGCTCTTGGAACCCCTTATTCTTTTCTTTATTGTTGTTCAGGGGCCCTGAGTGTTGACATTATAGGGGCCCTATGTCCTTATATGATCTTCTAGTATTATTGTCATTGAGAATCTGTCATTGTAGAGGTTGCATCATCACTGGGGGATCCTAACCTTTATGATTATCGCAGGGGCCCAATTCAATAATTTTATTGTTGACCCTATAGGGTCCCCATGGCCTTATAGGACCCTTGGTCACTGAGAACATCTGTCATTGTGGAAGTATCATCACCGGGGGCCCCTAACCTTCATGTTCAAGGTTATATATTTTTTTTTGGGTTGTTAAGGGGTCCATAGTGCTGACATTAGAGGGCCTTATAGGACCCTCTATCATTGTCCATGCGAACATCTGTCATTGTAGAAGCTTCTGCATCATCACTGGGGCCCCTAGCCATTATT
Source organism: Lithobates pipiens (assembly GCF_037356315.1). Lineage (NCBI taxonomy): Eukaryota > Metazoa > Chordata > Amphibia > Anura > Ranidae > Lithobates > Lithobates pipiens. Next base: position 8,634,804 of record NW_027507786.1, read on the forward strand.
ACTACCCTGGGAACCCCCTTATTAGGTACTTTATTGTTGTTAGGGGGCCCTCGTTGATAGTGAGACCATCTGTCCGTATAACAGTTGGTGCATCATCGCTGGGGCCCCTACCTGTTATGGTTATCTGAGAGACCCCTTATAATAATTTACTGTTAAGAGGCCCCTACTTTTGAAGGGCCCCATGTCATTTATGGAGCCTTCATCATTATCAATTGAGAACAATTGTCATTGTAGAGGTTGCTGTATCATTACAGGGGCCCCAACGCCACAGATTTTATTAAAGCGGTCCTCACAGGGGCCCCTTGGCCTCATTGTCACTGAGCACCATTATCCTAGAGTAGTCTTTATTATCACTGGGGCCCCCTAACCATTATGGGTATCCTAAGGACCCCTTATAATATTTTTTTATAGTTACACTGTCAGCTATCATCACTGGGGCCCCTTAACCTGTAATAATACATCAGCCCCTACAGTGACAGGCGATTCCCACTCGCTCTGATGATAAAGGGTCCTATAAGGACACAGGGCCCCTGATGGCACTGGGGTGAGTAGGGATCTTTTACTAGGGCCACTTCAATAAATACCAGCCAGGCAGAATATCATCTCTCTGCTCAGGATTTGCTGATGATTGTACTGTGGAGGGGCCCCTCCAGTGTTTTCACTGACTTCAGGGATGTGTGCACTGCTGAAAGCAAGGGCCCCACCCATGGCGTCGGGCCCCCAGAGTCCAGAACAATCGGGATACAAAAATACAATGTTGGTTGAGTTGTCTCTTAAAGTCGAAGGAAAGAATATAATATAAACTAACTTTGTAAATGTTCCTCCGCATTGCCCTTCGTATGTTTCCTAATAAATTGTAATGTCAGTGTAGTCTTCCTGTGTGATCATGTGACCACAAATCTCCGGGTAGTGTCTGTGGAGGGCCCACGACGCTTCCTCACCCCATCTTCTGTGGAGGGCCCACGACGCTTCCTCACCCCATCTTCTGTGGAGGGCCCACGACGCTTCCTCATCCCATCTTCTGTGGAGGGCCCACGACGCTTCCTCATCCCCATCTTCTGTGGAGGGCCCACGACGCTTCCTCACCCCATCTTCTGTGGAGGGCCCACGACGCTTCCTCACCCCATCTTCTGTGGAGGGCCCACGATGCTTCCTCACCCCATCTTCTGTGGAGGGCCCACGACGCTTCCTCATCCCATCTTCTGTGGAGGGCCCACGACGCTTCCTCATCCCCATCTTCTGTGGAGGGCCCACAGCGCTTCCTCATCCCATCTTCTGTGGAGGGCCCACAGCGCTTCCTCATCCCATCTTCTGTGGAGGGCCCACAGCGCTTCCTCATCCCATCTTCTGTGGAGGGCCCACAGCGCTTCCTCATCCCATCTTCTGTGGAGGGCCCACAGTGCTTCCTCATCCCATCTTCTGTGGAGGGCCCACGACGCTTCCTTATCCCATCTTCTGTGGAGGGCCCACGACGCTTCCTTATCCCATCTTCTGTGGAGGGCCCACGACGCTTCCTTATCCCATCTTCTGTGGAGGGCCCACGACGCTTCCTTATCCCATCTTCTGTGGAGGGCCCACAACGCTTTCTCATTCCATCGTCTGTGGAGGGCCCACGACGCTTCCTCACCCCATCTTCTGTGGAGGGCCCACGACGCTTCCTCACCCCATCTTCTGTGGAGGGCCCACGACGCTTCCTCATCCCATCTTTTGTGGAGGGCCCACGACGCTTTCTCACCCCATCTTTTGTGGAGGGCCCACGACGCTTCCTCATCCCTTCTTCTGTGGAGGGCCCACGACGCTTCCTTATCCCTTCTTCTGTGGAGGGCCCACGACGCTTCCTCATCCCATCTTCTGTGGAGGGCCCACGACGCTTCCTTATCCCATCTTCTGTGGAGGGCCCACGACGCTTCCTTATCCCATCTTCTGTGGAGGGCCCACGACGCTTCCTTATCCCATCTTCTGTGGAGGGCCCACGACGCTTTCTCATTCCATCGTCTGTGGAGGGCCCACGACGCTTCCTCACCCCATCTTCTGTGGAGGGCCCACGACGCTTCCTCACCCCATCTTCTGTGGAGGGCCCACAGCGCTTCCTTATCCCATCTTCTGTGGAGGGCCCACGACGCTTCCTCACCCCATCTTCTGTGGAGGGCCCACGACGCTTCCTCATCCCATCTTCTGTGGAGGGCCCACGACGCTTCCTCATCCCATCTTCTGTGGAGGGCCCACGACGCTTCCTCATCCCCATCTTCTGTGGAGGGCCCACGACGCTTCCTCATCCCCATCTTCTGTGGAGGGCCCACGACGCTTCCTCAGCCCCATCTTCTGTGGAGGGCCCACGACGCTTCCTCATCCCCATCTTCTGTGGAGGGCCCACGACGCTTCCTCATCCCCATCTTCTGTGGAGGGCCCACGACGCTTCCTCATCCCCATCTTCTGTGGAGGGCCCACGACGCTTCCTCATCCCCATCTTCTGTGGAGGGCCCACGACGCTTCCTCATCCCCATCTTCTGTGGAGGGCCCACGACGCTTCCTCATCCCCATCTTCTGTGGAGGGCCCACGACGCTTCCTCATCCCCATCTTCTGTGGAGGGCCCACGACGCTTCCTCATCCCCATCTTCTGTGGAGGGCCCACGACGCTTCCTCACCCCATCTTCTGTGGAGGGCCCACGACGCTTCCTCACCCCCATCTTCTGTGGAGGGCCCACGACGCTTCCTCACCCCCATCTTCTGTGGAGGGCCCACGACGCTTCCTCACCCCCATCTTCTGTGGAGGGCCCACGACGCTTCCTCACCCCCATCTTCTGTGGAGGGCCCACGACGCTTCCTCACCCCCATCTTCTGTGGAGGGCCCACGACGCTTCCTCACCCCCATCTTCTGTGGAGGGCCCACGACGCTTCCTCACCCCCATCTTCTGTGGAGGGCCCACGACGCTTCCTCACCCCCATCTTCTGTGGAGGGCCCACGACGCTTCCTCACCCCCATCTTCTGTGGAGGGCCCACGACGCTTCCTCACCCCCATCTTCTGTGGAGGGCCCACGACGCTTCCTCACCCCCATCTTCTGTGGAGGGCCCACGACGCTTCCTCATCCCCCATCTTCTGTGGAGGGCCCACGACGCTTCCTCATCCCCATCTTCTGTGGAGGGCCCACGACGCTTCCTCACCCCATCTTCTGTGGAGGGCCCACGACGCTTCCTCACCCCCATCTTCTGTGGAGGGCCCACGACGCTTCCTCACCCCCATCTTCTGTGGAGGGCCCACGACGCTTCCTCACCCCCATCTTCTGTGGAGGGCCCACGACGCTTCCTCACCCCCATCTTCTGTGGAGGGCCCACGACGCTTCCTCACCCCATCTTCTGTGGAGGGCCCACGACGCTTCCTCATCCCCATCTTCTGTGGAGGGCCCACGACGCTTCCTCTCCCCATCTTCTGTGGAGGGCCCACGACGCTTCCTCATCCCCATCTTCTGTGGAGGGCCCACGACGCTTCCTCACCCCATCTTCTGTGGAGGGCCCACGACGCTTCCTCATCCCCATCTTCTGTGGAGGGCCCACGACGCTTCCTCATCCCCATCTTCTGTGGAGGGCCCACGACGCTTCCTCATCCCCATCTTCTGTGGAGGGCCCACGACGCTTCCTCATCCCCATCTTCTGTGGAGGGCCCACGACGCTTCCTCACCCCATCTTCTGTGGAGGGCCCACGACGCTTCCTCACCCCCATCTTCTGTGGAGGGCCCACGACGCTTCCTCACCCCCATCTTCTGTGGAGGGCCCAAGACGCTTCCTCACCCCCATCTTCTGTGGAGGGCCCACGACGCTTCCTCACCCCCATCTTCTGTGGAGGGCCCACGACGCTTCCTCACCCCCATCTTCTGTGGAGGGCCCACGACGCTTCCTCACCCCCATCTTCTGTGGAGGGCCCACGACGCTTCCTCACCCCCATCTTCTGTGGAGGGCCCACGACGCTTCCTCATCCCCCATCTTCTGTGGAGGGCCCACGACGCTTCCTCATCCCCATCTTCTGTGGAGGGCCCACGACGCTTCCTCACCCCATCTTCTGTGGAGGGCCCACGACGCTTCCTCACCCCCATCTTCTGTGGAGGGCCCACGACGCTTCCTCACCCCCATCTTCTGTGGAGGGCCCACGACGCTTCCTCACCCCCATCTTCTGTGGAGGGCCCACGACGCTTCCTCACCCCCATCTTCTGTGGAGGGCCCACGACGCTTCCTCACCCCCATCTTCTGTGGAGGGCCCACGACGCTTCCTCACCCCCATCTTCTGTGGAGGGCCCACGACGCTTCCTCACCCCCATCTTCTGTGGAGGGCCCACGACGCTTCCTCACCCCCATCTTCTGTGGAGGGCCCACGACGCTTCCTCACCCCATCTTCTGTGGAGGGCCCACGACGCTTCCTCATCCCCATCTTCTGTGGAGGGCCCACGACGCTTCCTCATCCCCATCTTCTGTGGAGGGCCCACGACGCTTCCTCATCCCCATCTTCTGTGGAGGGCCCACGACGCTTCCTCATCCCCATCTTCTGTGGAGGGCCCACGACGCTTCCTCACCCCATCTTCTGTGGAGGGCCCACGACGCTTCCTCATCCCCATAGAGCACTGACATCCCCTGCTGGTGTTGTCAGATGAGAGTTGATGCCCACCAGTTGCTCAGCACTATTCCCTTTGTGAAGCTTTGCTGTCACCTGACCACATAGAAGAACTTTTAGATAGTTGCAATTTATTCTTTAATGTATGTAGGGCAATGGGAGGAGGGGGCAACATTTAAAAGTTGGTGTATTGTGTAGACTTTCCTTCTACTTTTAAGGGGTCTGTTTCTAAGAAAAAATAATAAAAAAATTAGATATCCACACAGCCGTCAAATCACCGTACCGTGTGTATTTCCCATGATTACCAGCGCCATCTAGTGGTTTTCATTATCGCAGGAAAATACTACATTATGACCACTATATGATGAAGATGGTCAAAGGAAATAGACATTTTAGTCGCATTATGGCAATTGTATGCATGAGGCTTATTTTATAAATAGTCTGTAAAATATTAACGCCCTGAAAACTTTTTTTTTTTTTTTTTTTTATTAACACAATCACAGTGCGCTATTCTTGTTGGATCCAATGATCGATTTTATAGATTTGAGCATTTGAATTTATTGACATCAGTGCTGCCCGGGATCGCATTGTCAGACCGGAGAGAGGTGTATTGTGTGTGTTGTGTGTTTTTTTTTTTTTTTTTTTTTTTTTTTTTTTTTTTTTTTTTTTCCTCAAAAAACACATGACCCCAGGCTTAATTTTGTGATTGGCCAGGGGATGGGGGGGGGGGGGGGGGGCGGAGGCAAGACCACAGTACTGGTTTTGGGTTCCTGCAGTCCGGAACGCTCCTCTAATCCCGGCATGTAGAACGGTTTCCGGGACGTGGTTTGCCTGCCGGTGATCGAGTTTTAAAGAACAGGAATATTTGCTGTAAACATGTTTTATAATTGCGCCCGGAGTGACACTTCAAGATCATTGGCTGGTTGTGCGTGCAGATTGGCGCTTCGGTTTTATACCACCTGACACCTTCTTATGTTCTATTTAAATGGCCGATTTTTATTTTTAGCAGAGAAAATCATTTCCTATTTATAGAAGGAGCTTTTCTAGGAAGGATCATCCATGTGCAGGGTTGGCCAGGAGTCTGGCCGGCGGTGTCCTGTGTCTTCTGGTAGCCTGGAGAATACGGCACAGTGCCAGCTGGTCTTCTCTGGGGCCCCAGAACCTGGATAGCTCAGTATACAAGGAGCACCCCCACTCCCAGAGTGACCCCCCTCAATGCACAGAGATGGGGACCTTCCAGAACTGGAAGCGGGGATGTCAATTCTATGGCTCCCGGCTTGGATTTGGGGAAAAATAAGTTTCAAGATGGAACCTTGGGGTGCCGGCTGTTTAAAGGGGAAGTACCGTGTATTTTTAGTGCTGCTCGTGTGTGTTTTTTTTTTTTTTTTTTTTTTTTTTTTTTTAGCAGCATTGTCTTGCCTGATAAAATTAGACCAGGACTCTAGAAATATAAAAATGTATAATAAAATGAAAGCGTATGTAAACTCAGGACCAGAAATGTCATATATTGCAGCTTAACAGTCATCCGATGTATCGCCTGCATTCGTTTTCTTTTTCTTAGGCTTTTTTTCTCTGTTTTTTATTTTTACTTGTTCTGTAAATATCACACTTGCTGTCATTCCGTGTTTGGATACAAACACACTGCACTTCCCTGTTGTGTTTTTTTCTTTCCTTGATATTCAACAAGCTTTATTGTAAGTAGTACTCATAAACACAGACTGTAGGATATCACTTCACCACGAGGCCAGACTCTCCCGTACTCCCTGCATGCACTTCTCCCTGATAGGTATATATAATAATAATGTTTATCATTAATAATAATAACAATATTGTTATTATCATCATTAGTAATAATATTAGGGATATTTATTATTATTAACCACTTCGCATCCAGGCCAATTCTGAAATTTCTCTCCTACATGTAAAATTCATCATTTTTTTTTTTTTTTTTTTGCTAGAAAATTACATAGAACCCCCAAACATTATATATGTTTTTTTTTTTTAGCAAAGACCCTAGAGAATACAATGGCGGTTGTTGCAACTTTTTATCTCGCACGGTATTTGCGCAGCAATTTTTCGAACGCGTTTTTTTTTCAGAAAAAAACTGTTTCATGCTTAAAAAAAAAAAAAACAGTAAAGTTAGCCCAATTTTTTTGCATAATGTGATAGATGAAGATACGCCGAGTAAATAGATACCCAACATGTCACGCTTCAAAATTGCACGCGCTCGTGGAATGGCCCCAAACTTTGGTATTTAAAAATCCCCATAGGCGACGTTTTACATATATATATATTTTTTTTTTTTACTGGTTAGATGTTTTGCGTTAGAGGAGGTCTAGAGGGCTAGAATTATTGCTCTCGCTCTAACGTTCGCGGCGATACCTCACATGTGTGGTTTGCACACCGTTTTCATATGTGGGTGGGACTTGCGTATGCTTTCGCTTCTGCGTTCGAGCTCACGGGGACAGGGGCGCTTTAATTTTTTTTTTTTTTTATTGTTAATTTTACTTTTATTTTTTTAGCTTGACACTTAAAAAAAAAAAAAAAAATTTGATAGCTTTTATTCCTATTACACGGAATGTAAACATCCCTTGTAATAGAAATATGGCATGATCGGACCTATTTACAGGGGAGGCTTCCCTGATGGAGGGGGGGGGGCTGTCCTGGGGAGGCTTCCCTGATGGAGGGGGGGGGGGGGCTGTCCTGGGGAGGCTTCCCTGATGGAGGGGGGGGGGCTGTCCTGGGGAGGCTTCCCTGATGGAGGGGGGGGGGGCTGTCCTGGGGAGGCTTCCCTGATGGTGGGGGGGGGGGCTGTCCTGGATAAAAGCAAACTCCCCTATCCATGTCTCAGTGCTTTATTATGCTGAGAAATCACTTTGAACCCCCCCCCCCCCTAGCATTTCTGGCTAGCGATCTTGAGTTAGAGCAGACGATTCATTTACCATTTACTTCCTGAAGTCCATCTGCCCTTAGCTCAGGCATGAGGATGTACTTCACAGAGAGAACCCCTCATCCTTTCCTGGAGACTCCTGGAATGTATGTTGTCATTTGCCTAGGCATGGAAAGCAGGAAGTAACTGAAGAAATGTGAAAAAAAAAATTAAAAGAAGTAAATATAATATACCTTCCTATCTATTGCATCTTACGGTCTGTGCCCTGATCCGGGCCTTGGGTACATCTTGTGGTCTGTGCCCTGATCCCGGCCTTGGGTACATCTTGTGGTCTGTGCCCTGATCCCGGCCTTGGGTACATCTTGTGGTCTGTGCCCTGATCCAGGCCTTGGACCCGCACTGATGTGCAGCCTGGGGCGCTCATGGAGGTCTGTGCAGGCAGCCCAGAGTGGGGCTTGAAATGGAAACCAAAGATAGTTGTGCGAGATCACCGGGTATTTCTGAGCAAAAAAGGAAACTGATTACAGCCGTCCTCCCCAACATCAGAACACACATCTACACTCACCGGCCACTTTATTAGGTCCCCCTTGCTAGTAGTGGGTTGGACCCACTTTTGCCTTCATTCTTGGTGGCATAGATACAACAAGGTGTTTGGAAACGTTCCTCAGAGATTTTGCTCCATAGTAACATAACATCACACAGTTGCTGCAGATACATGATACCAATCTTCTACCACATCCCAAAGGTTCTTCTCTATTGGATGAGATCTGGTGAGTGTGGAGGCCATTGGAGTACAGGGACCTCATTGTCCAGTGGTGAGATCTGGTGAGTGTGGAGGCCATTGGAGGACAGGGACCTCCTTGTCCAGTGGTGAGATCTGGTGAGTGTGGAGGCCATTGGAGGACAGGGACCTCATTGTCCAGTAGTGAGGTGTGGTGAGTGTGGAGGCCATTGGAGGACAGGGACCTCCTTGTCCAGTGGTGAGATCTGGTGAGTGTGGAGGCCATTGGAGGACAGGGACCTCATTGTCCAGTGGTGAGGTGTGGTGAGTGTGGAGGCCATTGGTGTACAGGGACCTCATTGTCCAGTGGTGAGATCTGGTGAGTGTGGAGGCCATTGGAGGACAGGGACCTCATTGTCCAGTGGTGAGATCTGGTGAGTGTGGAGGCCATTGGAGGACAGGGACCTCATTGTGCAGTGGTGAGATGTGGTGAGTGTGGAGGCCATTGGAGGACAGGGACCTCATTGTCCAGTGGTGAGATGATTGGAGCTTTGTGACATGGTGCATTATCCTGCTGGAAGGAGCCATCAGAAGATGGGGACACTGTAGTCATAAAGGGATGGACATGGTCAGCAACAATTCTCAGGTAGGCCGTGGTGTGTTAAACCATGCTCAATTGGTACTAAGGGGCACAAAGTGTGCCCATCACCCACACCATTACACCACCACCAGCCTGAACCAGTGATAGAAGGCAGGATGGATTTATGCACCAAATTCTGACCCCACCATCTGAATGTCGGAGCTGAAATCCAGACTCATCAGACCAGGCAACGTTTTTCCAATCTTCTATTGTCCAATTTTGGTGATCCTGTGCGAAGAACCAGTCTGCCCATTCTCCTCTGACATCAACCAGGCATTTTCCTCCACACAACTGCCGCTCACTGGATATTTTCTTTTTCCCACCATTCTTTGTAAACCCGAGAGATGGTTTGTGTGCGAAAATCCCTTTCGTCTTTTAAATACTCAGACCAAGCCTGTCTGGCACCCACAACCATGCCACGTTCAAAGTCACTTAATGCCCCTTTCTTCCTCATTCTCATGCTCGGTTTGAACTTCAGCAAGTCATCTTCACCACGTCTAGATGCCTAAACCTGGGTTCACACTCTTGATATGCGGGAAGCAGCGTGATTCCAGTGCGGGTTCCCACACCGCATCCCCCCCTGCAGGCAGTTCACTCTGCCCTCTGTGAACCGATGCAGGTGTCAATACAAAGTTATTGACCCCGATCAGATCGCAGTGCGAACTGTGGATTCGGATTGTATGGGTGTGAACGCCCATCCGATCTGATTGCAGTGCAGGGGGGAGGGGAAATCCCTGCACCTTCTTTGTGCGAATCCAATGCAAGTTCAGCCATACAAACTGTATGTATGGCTGAACTTGCATTGCACAGACATCACATGTGATCGGCGCAGCAATGCGGGTGCGAAACGCATTCGATGTGGGCATATGTGTGAACCGAGGCTCAATGCGTTCAGTTGCTGCCATGTGATTGGCTGATTAGCAATTTGTGTTACCAAGCAATTGAACAGGTGTACCTAATAAAGTGGCCGGTGAGTGTATGTGAGATGAATTTGAATGTACACTTTACATATTTATGTGTTTTTACATCAGGTGTTTTTTAATCTAAAATAAAGTATGTGGGATCCCCCTCCAGCCCTGAACACACTTCAGTGTCTGATCCCCCTATGGTCAGGACATGAACAGACCACAGCCGTCACTTTTGTTTGTTGTCAGTCTGTGGCTCCGCCCCCCCCTCTTCTGCACTTCCTGGAACTGTGACGCCTGCGATCGGTTTCTGCGAGGAGTTTAACCGTCTCATGCCCGCCACCTTCAGTGTGCCGCCATCAGTTTCTCAAATGTTTTGAATTTTTGCCTCAGTAATGATGTCATACATCGCTTGTAACGGGACGAGCCGTGTCATTTATATGCTTTTTAGGATCTGCAAAGAGTAGAGATCTGCGGGGGAAAGATGTGATGATGAACGGAAATCGCCTTCCAATCGGAGGCGCCCGCAGCCTGTTTGCTTATCTTTTCATACCCGCCCTATTTAAAGGAACCCTGTCGTGTAGATCAATACTGACTTGTGTTTTTATATCAGATCTTTAACATAAAGGTCATGCTGCCCTGCCCCCCCCACCTACTAGAGCTGCACGATTTTGGGAAAAATTAGAATCGCGATTCTTTTTCTTAGAATGAAGATCACGATTCTCAAAAACTGACAATAATTAAGAAAAAAGAGGACCCGACTAAGGGTTGTAGTCCCCCCCACAAAACGATTGTGCTGGGAGCTGCAGTCCTCCAGCATGACTGATTTTTGGCTTATGGGGGACTATAACCCCCCAGCATGATTCTGGTTTATGTTGGACTAAAACCCTTAGCATGCCCCTATGTGGGGGGGGGGGGAGGGACATATAACAATGAGGACTGCAACTCCCCAGCATGACTTATTCTCTATGGGGGACTACAATTCCCAGCAGGGACCTGTGTATAGTAGTGAGGACTACTACCCATACATGATTAGACATTCATTCAGTCCATGCTGAATCAGATGAATTTCAATCCATGTATGGCCCCGCCATAAATCCAAGTCTCCTCTAAAGTGTGATCCTTGTTTAGACGGCTTTTCAGAAACAACTGACAGGCAGTGAGGAGGTGCGCACTCACTGTGGTTTCCCACCCATGCCCAGGCAGCGGCGCGCCGCATCACGCGCTCCAATGACTGACGTCAGTTCCGGTGGCTGACGTCAGTTCCGATATCCGCCATTTGCGTTCCACGCTGGTTATGTGGAACAGGCGGTTTTAAACGAAATTGCGGGTCATCCAGACTCTAGATCGTGTGGGGGGGGGGGGGGTGAATCGAGATCGCGATTGATTTGCGATTAATCGTGCACCTCTACCACCTACCTTACAATCTACTATCATTGACTTCCACATTTCCTGCCTAGGCAAGAACTATTTTTTATTTTATTTTTATTTATTTTTTTGTTTTTTCTGTGTGTGCATAAACGATCCTGATCCAGCCCTGTGGAACATCTGGACAGACGTTGGTTTCCCCATCCGCCTGCACATGTGCAAAAACAGCCATTAGGGAAGTTGCAAACCTTACCTGTCTTTGCACAAATGTGCAGATGAGCTCTGCCAGGGCCTTGGAGGACCTGCCGTCTGCTCACAGGATCTGTAATAAAAACATCTTCGCCATTCTGAAGCTTCCCTCCAACCACTTTGCATATTATTTTATATATACTGTGATTCTGTACTTGCCAAATGTGCTGCATAGAGCTGCACGATTCTGGCCAAAATGAGAATCTTCTTTTTTTTTTTTTTTTTTTTTTTTTTTTAATATGCTTGGAATAAAAAGATCATGAGGGAGGGAAGGCTCACCGATGGAGGCCCCGGGAGGGAAGGCTCACCGATGGAGGCCCCGGGAGGGAAGGCTCACCGATGGAGGCCCCGGGAGGGAAGGCTCACCGATGGAGGCCCCGGGAGGGAAGGCTCACCGATGGAGGCCCCGGGAGGGAGGGAGGGAAGGCTCACCGATGGAGGCCCCGGGAGGGAGGGAGGGAAGGCTCACCGATGGAGGCCCCGGGAGGGAGGGAGGGAGGGAAGGCTCACCGATGGAGGCCCCGGGAGGGAGGGAGGGAGGGAAGGCTCACCGATGGAGGCCCCGGGAGGGAGGGAGGGAGGGAAGGCTCACCGATGGAGGCCCCGGGAGGGAGGGAGGGAGGGAAGGCTCACCGATGGAGGCCCCGGGAGGGAGGGAAGGCTCTCACCGCTGGAGGCCCAGGGAGGGAGGGAAGGCTCACCGATGGAGGCCCCGGGAGGGAGGGAAGGCTCACCGATGGAGGCCCCGGGAGGGAGGGAAGGCTCACCGATGGAGGCCCCGGGAGGGAGGGAAGGCTCACCGCTGGAGGCCCCGGGAGGGAGGGAAGGCTCACCGCTGGAGGCCCCGGGAGGGAGGGAAGGCTCACCGCTGGAGGCCCCGGGAGGGAGGGAAGGCTCACCGCTGGAGGCCCCGGGAGGGAGGGAAGGCTCACCGCTGGAGGCCCCGGGAGGGAGGGAAGGCTCACCGCTGGAGGCCCCGGGAGGGAGGGAAGGCTCACCGCTGGAGGCCCCGGGAGGGAAGGCTCACCGCTGGAGGCCCCGGGAGGGAAGGCTCACCGATGGAGGCCCCGGGAGGGAAGGCTCACCGATGGAGGCCCCGGGAGGGAGGGAGGGAGGGAAGGCTCACCGATGGAGGCCCCGGGAGGGAGGGAGGGAAGGCTCACCGATGGAGGCCCCGGGAGGGAGGGAGGGAAGGCTCACCGATGGAGGCCCCGGGAGGGAGGGAGGGAAGGCTCACCGATGGAGGCCCCGGGAGGGAGGGAGGGCTCACCGCTGGAGGCCCCGGGAGGGAGGGAGGGCTCACCGCTGGAGGCCCCGGGAGGGAGGGAAGGCTCACCGCTGGAGGCCCCGGGAGGGAGGGAAGGCTCACGGAGGGAGGGAAGGAAGGCTCACCGCTGGAGGCCCCGGGAGGGCTCACCGCTGGAGGCCCCGGGAGGGAGGGAGGGAAGGCTCACCGCTGGAGGCCCCGGGAGGGAGGGAGGGAGGGAGGGAAGGCTCACCGCTGGAGGCCCCTGGAGGGAGGGAGGGAAGGCTCACCGCTGGAGGCCCCGGGGGGAGGGAGGGAGGGAAGGCTCACCGATGGAGGCCCCGGGGGGAGGGAGGGTGGGAAGGCTCATTGAAGGATGCCCGGGGGAGGTAAGGCCTTAATGGAGGCATGGGGAGGGGAAAAAGTAAATGCTGGTTCTGATAGGTGTCAGGACACACACACAACATTGCAGTTTGTTGTGTATGGGGCAGACTGGTCAGGGTGTCCATGCTGACCCGTGTCCACAGCCAAAAGCGCCTACAATGGGTATGTGTGCATCAGAACTGGTGCACAGAGCAATGGAAGAAGGTGGCCTGGTTGGATGAATTCAAGAATGGTTTGAGGAGCACACCAACGAGTTTGGGGTGTTGACTCGCCCTTCATATTATTCAGATCCCAATCCAATTGAGCATCTGTATGATGTGCTAGAAAAACAAGTCCGATCCATGGATCTAAAGGATCTGCTACTGATGGCTTGGGGCCAGATACCACAGCGTACCTTCAGAGGTCTAGTGGAGTCCATGCCTGGATGGGTCAGGGCTGTTTTGACCGCAAAACCTACTCCTATTAGGTGGGTGGTCACCGTGTTATGGCCGATCGGTGCAGGGAATAGACTTTATGTGGTGCATATTTACAAATTTATTAGGAAATATTCCCCAACCCTGCTTGGGCTCTATAGCAATATTCATCTTCTCTTGGGTCGAACGTTCTGGATCGCAGCTTATTCCAGATCCACCTGCCTTGTAGCTGTGACATCTAGTACTTTGACGTAGTGACACGGGCTAAATATACGGCTGGTGTCACCTGCCTAGTGTGCTGATGGCTCCAGAACGGTCGGAATGTCGGAGGCCGCGCTCTCCATCTGCTGGAAATCTTCTGTCTTCACAGAGCAGCCATGTGCCTGTTTTCTGAATAAGAACATTCAAAGGGGAACATTGTGTTGGCTGTGCATGTGTAGTATCTGTAGATCCTGTGATCTTAAATTTTTTTTTATATACTACTAAACAAGCAAAAAGTCGCTTTCATTTGATAAGGAGGTGTGTGTGTGTGTGTGTGTGTGTGTGTGTATATATATATATATATATATATATATATATATATATAATATAATGTAATGTAATGTAATGTGTATGTTTTCAAAGGGGTTTAAAGAAGTAGTAAACCCTGATGAGTTTACTTCCTCTTTCATTCCCTGCAAAGGTAAAGCATAATGGACTACTATGCATCGCATCGCATCCCATTATGTGTCACTTACCTGACACATGAGCCAGCGAAGTCACCGCTGTCCCCTGTAGTCCGGCGCATCCATCTTCTCGGTGGGTCTCACTGCTCCGCCGCTATCATTCGGCGAAGCCGCGATGATGTCACTCCTGCGCATGCTCACGGGAGCCGACACGCGCGGCATATTCGCTGTTGACGGTGCCGCGCTCAGTGCGCCTGCGCATGGCTGTCTATGGCGCATGCGCCGTAGACAGCGATGCCTGTCTTTCGGCAAATATCTCCTAAACCGTATAGGTTTAGGAGATGTTTCTTGGACCTACAGGTAAGCCTTAATCTAGGCTTACCTGTAGGTCAAAGTGTGTTGTAAGGGTTAACAACCACTTTTAAGTCTGGGCTATGACTAGGCCATGCCCCTGCCTTCTCCTCCAAACACTGTGTGCTTTGGGTCATTGTCATGTTGGAATGTAAATCTTTTTCCCATTGACAACTTTCTGACAGAGGGCAGCAGATTTTTCCTCAGGAATTTGATGGTATTTTGCCCCATCCATTTTTCCTTCTATCCCGACAAGTTCTCCAGTCTCTGCGGCAGAGGACCATCCCCATAACAGGATATTACCCCCCCCCCCCCTCCCCCTCCATTACAGAGTATTACCACCGTCCTACATTACTGTAGCAGTGGTGTTATTTGGATGGATTTCCGCCAGACGTAACGTTTGGTACTGAGGCCAAATAATTACTTTTTGGTCTCGTCCAACCACCTTGGAACCCTAGGTGCTTTTCAGGCGTTTGATAGAGCCTGAAAACTGCCTCTTGAGCCATCCCAGTGTGAAAACCTGAGTGCTTTCACACTGGGGGTGGTGCGCTTGCTTGCAGGACGGGCCTGCTTGACTCCCACAGTTGTGTCTCCGTCCCCTTGTAGTTTTCGGCAGGCAGCCTATGGTGGGCAGGGCCTGCTTGACTCCTCCCACAGTTGTGTCTCTGTCCCTTGTAGTTTTCGTCAGGCAGCCTGTAGTGGGCAGGGCCTGCTTGACTCCTCCCACAATTGTGTCTCCGTCCCCCTTGTAGTTTTCGGCAGGCAGCCTGTAGTGGGCAGGGCCTGCTTGACTCCTCCGGCGCTGCCGCCACTCTTACCGCCCCAGTGTGAAAGTAGTTGAATGGGAGGGGTTTCATAATTAACTGTCAGATGTGCAGCTGCAGGGCAATAATGAGGACAGCTGCTGGGCCTGCATCCCTTTTAGACGTGCTCCTATTGAAAGTATCTCTCCAAAAAATGACATTTTAAATGGGTTGTAAAAGTTTGTTTCTTTTATTTACTAAATAGGTTCCTTTAAGCTGATTCACTTACCTTTTTTCCTTCGATTTCCCTTGTAAATGTTTTTTATCTTTGTCTGAATTTCTCACTTCCTGTTCCTCCTCAGTAAGCTGTTCTGGCTGACTAAACACCGCTCGGATGATGGTGTGAAGTTTACTGAGGAGAAACGGGAAGTGAGAAATTCAAAGGGGGGGGAAAAAAAAAAATGTAGAAGGAAAAGGTAAGTGAACCAACAATGCACTAGCTTAAAGGAACCTATTTAGAAAATAAAAAACAAACCTTTACAACCCCTTTAAATCTGACTTGTATCTTAGACTTCTGGGAAAATCAGCGAGCCAATCACACAAGCAGGAAATGTTTCTGGGGATTGGTCAGTACACACTCTGTGTACAGAACAACTCCAGGTGGCCATATTGCATTTTCCAAAAATTAGTGGCTGCAGATTGAAAAGGTAATTATTATTTTTTTATTTTTTTAATAACATCCAGTTACAATATTAGTGTTGAAATTTTATATATGCTATATAATTTTTTTCCTTCATTTGCTATTTTTGTTTTCTCAGGAAAGTAGAGCTACCCTTTAAGTTTGAACATTGCCTTGGAGTTTCCATTCTATGGTTTGGTCTTTATGGAGCAGCTGGCAGCATACGGCGGCGTGCCACCTGTCAGGCATCCCATGTGTGGCTGACAGCTGTCACAACTGTCACTCCAGACATACCCCCCCCCAACTGTTGTGTTTGTAGGTCAGTTGTATATTAGCTGGGCTGCTGAACATGGTGGTCATATTTATAACAGTCAAGTCAGTTTCTTTAGTGAAATGCAGGACTTACAACTCCGTCTGACTACTTAGATCTTGAATTTTAAAAGCAGCGGCAACCCGGCTCATCTCACAGGTTTGATCTGACAGAAGTTCACTGCTTTTAAAATTCATCATCTAAGTAGTCAGACGGAGTTCTAAGTCCTGTATTTCACTTTACTGTTATACGTGTAAAATGCAAAACTCCGGTGGGTGTAACATGTCTGCTTTTCCCCCCTTCTTGTTGTATCCTTACTGTGGATGAGTGTGGGGTGTAGCAAGATGGCGGCGACGGAACGTCACTTCCGTAGCAAACTGCGATGGGTCGCCGAATATGTCCTTACACCTGTAACTGTCAGCCTTGCAATGCCTCATGGGACTTGTAGTTTTGCAACAGCTGCAGGGCTGTCAGTTTTGAGACCCCTGCTTTAGTGCATGCATTCCCCCATCAGTTAGAAAGCGCTCCCTAGGAGCACACTTAACCCTTTGATCGCCCCTGATGTTAACCCCTTCCCTGCCAGTGTCATTAGTACAGTGGCAGTGCGGTGTGTTTTTTTTTTTTTTAAAGCGGAGGTCCACCCTAAAGTGGACCTTCCGCTCATCGGAACCCTCCCCCCCCTCCGGCGCCACAATTGGCACCTTTCAGGGGGGAGGGGGTGCAGATACCTGTACAGTACAGGTATCTGCACCCACTTCCGGGATAGCTCTCTGCGGAAAGGGGTGTAGATTACGCCCCTTTCCGCAAGTGCCCCGCTGCCTGCTGGGAAACACACAGATCCCAGAGGCAGCGGGGAGCGTCCTTATTGCACAGCGCGACTCGCGCATGCGTAGTAGGGAACTGGGAAATGAAGCCGAAAGGCTCCACTTCCTGATTCCCATACCCAAGATGGCGGCGGGAGCACTCGAGAGACGATCTAGAGATCGGCTTCGTGTCCCGACATCGCGGGTGCGCTGGACGGGTAAGTATCGCTATTTTAAAAGTCAGCAGCTGCAGTATTTGTAGCTGCTGGCTTTAAAAAAAAAAAAAAAAGCGGAGTCCCGGTGGACTCCCGCTTTAAGCACTGATCACTATATTTGTGTCGGTGGTCCCCAAAAAGTGTCACTTGGTGTGCAATTTTGTCCGCCGCAATGTTGCAGTCACTCCTAAAAATTGCTGATCGCCGCCTTAACTAGTAAAAACAATAAAAAGTCCATAAATCTATCCCATAGTTTGTAGGGGTATATATATATATATATATATATATATATATATATATATATATATATATATATATATATATATATATATATATATATATATATATATATATATATATATATATATATATATATATATATATATATATATATATATATATATATTTTTTTTTAATTGTCAGTCTTGTTTATAGCAAAATGCAGAGATGATCAAATACCACTAAAACAAAGCTCAATTTGTGAGGGGGGGGGAGAAAAAGGGGACACCTTTTTTATTCGGGTACATCATCGCACGACCGCACAATTGTCAGTTAAAACAACGAAAAAAATGTCCTGACCGGGAAGGGGTACAACCTTCTGGGGCTTATATGAATTTATTATTGAGCAATATCAGTACCTTTTTAGCGTAAGAAAAGCTCAAGAAAAATGCATCCCTTTAATCTCTATGTATGTCTTCACACTGGTCTGTTGCGCTTCCGTGTTTAAAAATCTCTCTCGTTGCATTTTTGGTCAGTTAAAAAAAAAACGCACCAAAACGCACCTCCCCTGTTGGAATGCAGTGCTTTTTGTTTTGTGCTGTTTAGATGCGGTGTAGTGGCTTTTTTTTTTTTTTATGTTGTCTTCCCAGAACGGTGGCGGTGGTATCCCGGCCCGCTCAGTGTGGGTGGTGATAACCTCCTTGTGAATTAGCCACAGTACCGAGGGGGTGACACGAGTGGCAGTAGCAATGACTGCTTACTAAAGTTGGGTAACCGGGGCCAGGACTTTACACCCCAGAACATCCAGGTCTACAGTGTATTCCACAGGTTTGTTCCTGTGTGACAGGTTCTCTTTTTATATACAGTGCCTTGAAAAAGTATTCATACCCCTTGAAATGTTCCACATTTTTTCATGTTACAACCAAAAACATAAATGTATTTTATTGGGATTTTATGTGATCGACCAACACAAAGTGTCACATAATTGTGAAGTGGAAGGAAAATGATAAATGGTTTTCCAAATCTTTTACAAATAAATATGTAAAAAGTGTGGGGGGCATTTGTATGGCGCCCCCCGGAGTCAATAATTTGTAGAACCGCCTTTCTCTGCAATTACAGCTGCAAGTCTCTTTTGGGGGATGTCTCTACCAGCTTTGCACCTCTAGAGAGGACATTTCTGCCCATTCAGAATATCTCAAGCTCTGTCAGATTGGATGGAGAGTGTCTGTGAACAGCAATTTACAAGTCTTGCCACAGATTATCCATTGGATTTAGGTCTGGACTGTGACTGGGCCATTCTAACACATGAATATGCTTTGATCTAAACCATTCCATTGTAGCTCTGGCTGGATGTTTCGGGTCGTTGTCCTGCTGGAAGGTGAACCTCCGCCCCGGTCTCAAGTCTTTTGCAGACTAACAGGTTTTCTTCTAAGATTGCCCTGTATTTGGCTCCATCCATCTTCCCATCAACTCTGACCAGCTTCCCTGTCCCTGCTGAAGAAAAGCATCCTCACAACATGATGCTGCCACCACCATGTTTCACGGTGGGGATGGTGTGTTCAGGGGGATGGGCAGTGTTGGTTTTTCCCCACACATAGCGTTTTGCTTTTAGAGTTTTAAAGTTGAAGTTTTGGTCTCATCTGAGCAGAGCACCTTCTTCCACATGTTTGCTGTGTCCCCCACATGGCTTCTCACAAACAGGACTTCTTATGGATTTCTTTCACCAATGTCTCTCTTCTTGTCACTCTTCCATAAAGGGCAGATTTGTGGAGAGACGACTAATAGTTGTCCTGTGGACAGATTCTCCCCCCTGAGCTGTGGATCTCTGCAGCTCCTCCAGAGTTACCATGGACCTCTTGGCTCTTCTCTGAATGCTCTCCTTGCCCGGCCGGTCAGTTTAGGTGGACGGACATGTCTTGGTAGGTGTTTGTAGTTGTGCTATACTCTTTCCATTTTTGGGATGATGGATTGTACAGAGCTCCGTGAGATGTTCAAAGCGCGGGATATTTTTTTTATAACCTAACCCTGCTTTATACTTCTCCACAACTTTATCCCTGACCTGTCTGGTGTGTTGCTTGGCCTTCATGATGCTGTTTGTTCATTAAGGTTCTCTAACAAACCTTTTGAGGGCTTCATAGAACAGCTGTATTTATACTGAGATTAAATTACACACAGGTGGACTTTATTAATTAGGTGTCTTCTGAAGGCAATTGGTTCCACCAGATTTTAGTTAGGGGTATCAGAGTGTAAAGGGGGCTGAATATTAATGCCCCCCCCCCCACACTTTTCACATATTTATTTGTCAACTTTTAAAAACCATGTATAATTTTTTCCTTCCACTTCACAATTATGTGCAACTTTGTGTTGGTCTATCACATAAAATCCCAATAAAATAAATTAGTTTTTGGTTGTATCATGACAAAATGTGGACAATTTGAAGGGGTGTGAATACTTTTTCAAGCCACTGTCTGTATATAAAATTGTAAGTATAGATTGTCAGCTGAAGATTTTTTTGGTGCCGGGCTCCTGGGATTCGCCAGGACCTGCAGCCTTATGTAGGGCAGCACCGGCGGTGTGACGCACTCTATTTGGTTGTGTAAATAAGCATCTTAAGCTGACATTGCTGAGTCATCAGTGTTGATCTGGGGAGTGCGGCCGATTCAGTCACTGGTCGGTGTAATCTGCACTCGTCTCTTCTTCAGATGGATGGAGGTAATCATGTTATGTACTTGTTTTCCCCCCTTTTTATTTTTTTATTTTTTTAAAGGCTTATTCCACTTTCTGCAAAAAAATAAAATTTTATAAAAAATAATTGTACCCACTGATTAACTGCTTGTTGACTGTATACTGTAGATATACGGCGGTAAGGTGGTCTCTCTGCGTAGAGTCTCATAACCGTACGTAATTCTGCACTTCTGGCTCTGGGGCACGCAAGTGCGATGCCGGTGGCCTGCTCTCATTGTGATTGGACAGTGGGCACAGCGGGAGCCAATCAGCAGGTTCAGTGGACCTAAAGTCTGCCAGGACCAGCCAGTTGTTCCCATGGGAGGCAGGAGGCTGGTCTGCCTATGTAAACAAGGCAGATCACTGTTCTGTTTGTAGGGAGGATAGAGATCCTGTGTTTCAGCAAAGCAGGAACACAGATCTCTGCCTTCCCACAGTTAAAAAGCATCTCCCCCACAGTTAGTAAGCACTCCCTAGGGACACATTTAACCCTTTGATTACCCCCGATGTTAAACCCCTTCCCTGCCGGTGTCATTAGTACAGTGGCGATGCTTGTGCTTTCTTTTTTTTTTTTAAATAAATAAATATATATATATATATATATATATATATATATATATATATATATATATATATATATATATATATATATATATATCAGAATAGATATTGGCTTAAATTTATCAAGAAATTCCATAATTTTTTTTTCTTTATTATTGGATATGTTTTATAGCCGAAAGTAAAAAAAAAAAATATATATATATATATATATATATATATATATATATATATATATATATATATATATATATATATATATATATATATATATATATATATATATTATATTTTTTTTTTTTTTTTTTTTTTTTTTTTTTACTGTCGGCTATAAAACATATCCAATAATAAAGAAAAAAAATTATGGAATTTCTATGGAAAAAATAAAATAAAAAGGACCACCAATTTTGAAAAAAATTATATATTTATATAATATAATTTTTTTTCAAAATTGGTGGTCCTTTTTTTTTTTTTCTTGTTTTTTATAGTGCAAAATTTTTTTTTAAACCGCTGAGGTGATCAAATACCACCAAAAGAAATCTCTTGTGAGGGGGGGAAAAAAAGGACATCAATTTTATTTTGGTACAGCATCAACTGGAGGCCAAATCTGATTTTTCCCACTTAGGTCCATCACACCTAACATGACGAGATTTTTAGAATATGATTCTCAGCTTATAAAGTGCAAGTAGAAGGGATGGTGGGGGATTAGGATGGGTTCATTTACAACTGTAAGGCACATTTTATTAGCAGGATTTAGATCATTGGTGATCAACTTTCATAATAAGTGCGGCCCCTGATAGCAGTAAAGAGATATATTGTATTATTAGTGATTGTAATACTGAAAAAAAGCTGTCGGACAGCAGAAGCGCTACAGGAGAGGGTCAGAGACGGCACATGTATTACAGGGGAGTGTCAGAGACGGCAGATATATAACAGGAGAGGGTCAGAGACGGCACATGTATTACAGGAGAGGGTCAGAGACGGCAGATATATTACAGGAGAGGGTCAGAGACGGCAGATATATTACAGGAGAGGGTCAGAGACGGCACATGTATTACAGGAGAGGGTCAGAGACGGCAGATATATTACAGGAGAGGGTCAGAGACGGCAGATATATTACAGGAGAGGGTCAGAGACGGCACATGTATTATAGGGGAGGGTCAGAGACGGCACACGTATTACAGGGGAGGGTCAGAGACGGCACACGTATTACAGGGGAGGGTCAGAGACGGCACATGTATTACAGGGGAGGGTCAGAGACGGCACATGTATTACAGGGGAGGGTCAGAGACGGCACATGTATTACAGGGGAGGGTCAGAGACGGCACATGTATTACAGGGGAGGGTCAGAGACGGCACATGTATTACAGGGGAGGGTCAGAGACGGCACATGTATTACAGGAGAGGGTCAGAGACGGCAGATATATTACAGGAGAGGGTCAGAGACGGCACACGTATTACAGGGGATGGTCAGAGACGGCACACGTATTACAGGGGATGGTCAGAGACGGCACACGTATTACAGGGGATGGTCAGAGACGGCACACGTATTACAGGGGATGGTCAGAGACGGCACACGTATTACAGGGGATGGTCAGAGACGGCACACGTATTACAGGGGATGGTCAGAGACGGCACACGTATTACAGGGGATGGTCAGAGACGGCACACGTATTACAGGGGATGGTCAGAGACGGCACACGTATTACAGGGGATGGTCAGAGACGGCACACGTATTACAGGGGATGGTCAGAGACGGCACACGTATTACAGGGGATGGTCAGAGACGGCACACGTATTACAGGGGATGGTCAGAGACGGCACACGTATTACAGGGGATGGTCAGAGACGGCACACGTATTACAGGGGATGGTCAGAGACGGCACACGTATTACAGGGGATGGTCAGAGACGGCACACGTATTACAGGGGATGGTCAGAGACGGCACACGTATTACAGGGGATGGTCAGAGACGGCACACGTATTACAGGGGATGGTCAGAGACGGCACACGTATTACAGGGGATGGTCAGAGACGGCACACGTATTACAGGGGATGGTCAGAGACGGCACACGTATTACAGGGGATGGTCAGAGACGGCACACGTATTACAGGGGATGGTCAGAGACGGCACACGTATTACAGGGGATGGTCAGAGACGGCACACGTATTACAGGGGATGGTCAGAGACGGCACACGTATTACAGGGGATGGTCAGAGACGGCACACGTATTACAGGGGATGGTCAGAGACGGCACACGTATTACAGGGGATGGTCAGAGACGGCACACGTATTACAGGGGATGGTCAGAGACGGCACACGTATTACAGGGGATGGTCAGAGACGGCACACGTATTACAGGGGATGGTCAGAGACGGCACACGTATTACAGGGGATGGTCAGAGACGGCACACGTATTACAGGGGATGGTCAGAGACGGCACACGTATTACAGGGGATGGTCAGAGACGGCACACGTATTACAGGGGATGGTCAGAGACGGCACACGTATTACAGGGGATGGTCAGAGACGGCACACGTATTACAGGGGATGGTCAGAGACGGCACACGTATTACAGGGGATGGTCAGAGACGGCACACGTATTACAGGGGATGGTCAGAGACGGCACACGTATTACAGGGGATGGTCAGAGACGGCACACGTATTACAGGGGATGGTCAGAGACGGCACACGTATTACAGGGGATGGTCAGAGACGGCACACGTATTACAGGGGATGGTCAGAGACGGCACACGTATTACAGGGGATGGTCAGAGACGGCACACGTATTACAGGGGATGGTCAGAGACGGCACACGTATTACAGGGGATGGTCAGAGACGGCACACGTATTACAGGGGATGGTCAGAGACGGCACACGTATTACAGGGGATGGTCAGAGACGGCACACGTATTACAGGGGATGGTCAGAGACGGCACACGTATTACAGGGGATGGTCAGAGACGGCACACGTATTACAGGGGATGGTCAGAGACGGCACACGTATTACAGGGGATGGTCAGAGACGGCACACGTATTACAGGGGATGGTCAGAGACGGCACACGTATTACAGGGGATGGTCAGAGACGGCACACGTATTACAGGGGATGGTCAGAGACGGCACACGTATTACAGGGGATGGTCAGAGACGGCACACGTATTACAGGGGATGGTCAGAGACGGCACACGTATTACAGGGGATGGTCAGAGACGGCACACGTATTACAGGGGATGGTCAGAGACGGCACACGTATTACAGGGGATGGTCAGAGACGGCACACGTATTACAGGGGATGGTCAGAGACGGCACACGTATTACAGGGGATGGTCAGAGACGGCACACGTATTACAGGGGATGGTCAGAGACGGCACACGTATTACAGGGGAGGGTCAGAGGCGGCACACGTATTACAGGGGATGGTCAGAGGCGGCACACGTATTACAGGGGAGGGTCAGAGGCGGCACACGTATTACAGGGGATGGTCAGAGACGGCACACGTATTACAGGGGATGGTCAGAGGCGGCACACGTATTACAGGGGATGGTCAGAGACGGCACACGTATTACAGGGGATGGTCAGAGGCGGCACACGTATTACAGGGGAGGGTCAGAGGCGGCACACGTATTACAGGGGATGGTCAGAGGCGGCACACGTATTACAGGGGAGGGTCAGAGGCGGCACACGTATTACAGGGGATGGTCAGAGACGGCACACGTATTACAGGGGATGGTCAGAGACGGCACACGTATTACAGGGGAGGGTCAGAGACGGCACACGTATTACAGGGGAGGGTCAGAGACGGCACACGTATTACAGGGGAGGGTCAGAGACGGCACACGTATTACAGGGGAGGGTCAGAGACGGCAGATGTATTACAGGGGAGGGTCAGAGACGGCAGATGTATTACAGGAGAGGGTCAGAGACGGCAGATGTATTACAGGAGAGGGTCAGAGACGGCAGATGTATTACAGGAGAGGGTCAGAGACGGCAGATATATTACAGGGGAGGGTCAGAGACGGCACACGTATTACAGGGGATGGTCAGAGACGGCACACGTATTACAGGGGATGGTCAGAGACGGCACACGTATTACAGGGGATGGTCAGAGACGGCACACGTATTACAGGGGATGGTCAGAGACGGCACACGTATTACAGGGGATGGTCAGAGACGGCACACGTATTACAGGGGATGGTCAGAGACGGCACACGTATTACAGGGGATGGTCAGAGACGGCACACGTATTACAGGGGATGGTCAGAGACGGCACACGTATTACAGGGGATGGTCAGAGACGGCACACGTATTACAGGGGATGGTCAGAGACGGCACACGTATTACAGGGGATGGTCAGAGACGGCACACGTATTACAGGGGATGGTCAGAGACGGCACACGTATTACAGGGGATGGTCAGAGACGGCACACGTATTACAGGGGATGGTCAGAGACGGCACACGTATTACAGGGGATGGTCAGAGACGGCACACGTATTACAGGGGATGGTCAGAGACGGCACACGTATTACAGGGGATGGTCAGAGACGGCACACGTATTACAGGGGATGGTCAGAGACGGCACACGTATTACAGGGGATGGTCAGAGACGGCACACGTATTACAGGGGATGGTCAGAGACGGCACACGTATTACAGGGGATGGTCAGAGACGGCACACGTATTACAGGGGATGGTCAGAGACGGCACACGTATTACAGGGGATGGTCAGAGACGGCACACGTATTACAGGGGATGGTCAGAGACGGCACACGTATTACAGGGGATGGTCAGAGACGGCACACGTATTACAGGGGATGGTCAGAGACGGCACACGTATTACAGGGGATGGTCAGAGACGGCACACGTATTACAGGGGATGGTCAGAGACGGCACACGTATTACAGGGGATGGTCAGAGACGGCACACGTATTACAGGGGATGGTCAGAGACGGCACACGTATTACAGGGGATGGTCAGAGACGGCACACGTATTACAGGGGATGGTCAGAGACGGCACACGTATTACAGGGGATGGTCAGAGACGGCACACGTATTACAGGGGATGGTCAGAGACGGCACACGTATTACAGGGGATGGTCAGAGACGGCACACGTATTACAGGGGATGGTCAGAGACGGCACACGTATTACAGGGGATGGTCAGAGACGGCACACGTATTACAGGGGATGGTCAGAGACGGCACACGTATTACAGGGGATGGTCAGAGACGGCACACGTATTACAGGGGATGGTCAGAGACGGCACACGTATTACAGGGGATGGTCAGAGACGGCACACGTATTACAGGGGATGGTCAGAGACGGCACACGTATTACAGGGGATGGTCAGAGACGGCACACGTATTACAGGGGATGGTCAGAGACGGCACACGTATTACAGGGGATGGTCAGAGACGGCACACGTATTACAGGGGATGGTCAGAGACGGCACACGTATTACAGGGGATGGTCAGAGACGGCACACGTATTACAGGGGATGGTCAGAGACGGCACACGTATTACAGGGGATGGTCAGAGACGGCACACGTATTACAGGGGATGGTCAGAGACGGCACACGTATTACAGGGGATGGTCAGAGACGGCACACGTATTACAGGGGATGGTCAGAGACGGCACACGTATTACAGGGGATGGTCAGAGACGGCACACGTATTACAGGGGATGGTCAGAGACGGCACACGTATTACAGGGGATGGTCAGAGACGGCACACGTATTACAGGGGATGGTCAGAGACGGCACACGTATTACAGGGGATGGTCAGAGACGGCACACGTATTACAGGGGATGGTCAGAGACGGCACACGTATTACAGGGGATGGTCAGAGACGGCACACGTATTACAGGGGATGGTCAGAGACGGCACACGTATTACAGGGGATGGTCAGAGACGGCACACGTATTACAGGGGATGGTCAGAGACGGCACACGTATTACAGGGGATGGTCAGAGACGGCACACGTATTACAGGGGATGGTCAGAGACGGCACACGTATTACAGGGGATGGTCAGAGACGGCACACGTATTACAGGGGATGGTCAGAGACGGCACACGTATTACAGGGGATGGTCAGAGACGGCACACGTATTACAGGGGATGGTCAGAGACGGCACACGTATTACAGGGGATGGTCAGAGACGGCACACGTATTACAGGGGAGGGTCAGAGGCGGCACACGTATTACAGGGGATGGTCAGAGGCGGCACACGTATTACAGGGGATGGTCAGAGACGGCACACGTATTACAGGGGAGGGTCAGAGGCGGCACACGTATTACAGGGGAGGGTCAGAGACGGCACACGTATTACAGGGGATGGTCAGAGACGGCACACGTATTACAGGGGTTGGTCAGAGACGGCACACGTATTACAGGGGATGGTCAGAGACGGCACACGTATTACAGGGGTTGGTCAGAGACGGCACACGTATTACAGGGGAGGGTCAGAGGCGGCACACGTATTACAGGGGATGGTCAGAGACGGCACACGTATTACAGGGGAGGGTCAGAGACGGCAGATATAGATCACAGAGCAATTTCTGGGTCCAGCACAGAATAGCGGCTCTTTAGTTGGGTTGGTGGACAATCTGGAGTTTTCGCCCCCCTCATTTACCGACTTCAATCCCAATCTATTCTGTCTGTCTGATTGTCTAGGAAGGCCATTGCGCTGGTTTCCTCAGTCTGATGGCTGGTTTGTTGGGTGCCCCTCCCGGTCACGTTGCCCCTTCAGTGATCATAGAATTGGGAGTGTGAAGTCCGTTGTGGATATTAACCACTTGCAGACCGGACCAATTTGCTGGTCAAAGACCAGACCACTTTTTGCGATTAGGCACTGCGTCCCTTTAACTGACAATTGCGCGGTCGTGCGACGTGGCTCCCAAACAAAATTATTTTTCCCTCAGTTTAGGCCGATACGTATTCTTCTACATATTTTTGGTAAAAAAAATCGCAATAAGCGATTATTGATTGGTTTGCGCAAAAGTTATAGCGTTTACAAAATAGGGATAGTTTTATAGCATTTTTATTAATAATTTTTTATTTATTTTTTTACTAGTAATGGCGGCGATCTGCGATTTTTTTTTTTTTTTTTTTTTTTTTTTTTTTTTTATTGTGGCGGACACATCGGACATTTTTGACACATTTTTGGGACCATTGTCATTTATACAGTAATCACTGCTATATAAATGCAGTGATTCCTGTGTAAATGACACTGGCAGTGAAAGGGTTAACCAGTGGGTGGCAGTGTAGGGGTTAAGTGTTTCCTAGGGGTGTGTTACTAACTGTGGGGGGGTTGGGCTTTCATTTAGTGTACACTGATCTCTGCTCCAATCACATGGAGCAGAGATCAGCGTCACTAGTTGCTAGGCAGAATGGAAAAATGTTGTTTATACAGCATTTCCTCCATTCGGCCGCTCCGTGAGACGATCGCGGGGATGCCCGCGGCGATCGAGTCCGCGGGTCCCGCGACCCGACTCACGGGGGTCCCGACCAGCGCGGGAGCGCACCGCCGGCGGCGCGCTCCCAATGGCACGGCGGCAACGAATATTGGACGTACATGTACGCCAATATGCCTGCCCATGCCATTCTGTCGTGCACTGGTCGGGAAGTGGCAGTGTGGGGGGTCTTAGTACAGTAATAGGTCTTAGTGAGCCTGGCCTGGGATTATCTCCTGAAGAATCCGTCTGAGCGCCATTCTCTTCACTTCTGTCCCTCGCCGCTCATTCCTACCTCCCTCCATTCACTCCCTCCATTCCTCCCCCACAGCCGGACTGGCCTTTGGCCCCGCCCTTTTCATTCATTGGCTTTTAGGTTGTTGTTTTTTTTTCAGTCATTGGGGGCTCAGTATCCCATGTGGGTGTTACCTATTCAAATACATCCTGTCTAGAAACGCCTACTTTTCCAGACTGTCATCCTCGCATTAAGACATTTTTGATATTTGCATAACTCCTCCCATGAGCACACCCACTGCTTTCATCAGAACTGAGGGCTCTTATGAGGAGTACTGACGCCAGGGACTGGGATGTTTTCAGGAAGCTATCGCCCCTCCCCCCCCAGCCATGATCTTTATGCACTGCATAGAGAAGCACATAGACCCAGTGATGACATCAGTGAGGAGTAATAAAACTAGTAATGATTTTGATTAAAAATATCATCAGTGTGGGGGTGGGGCAGGGAGGACCAAGTATAAGCAGATTAAACTCCAGCTTTATAAGTCGGCTTTGAGCCCTGGTTCATACTGATGCAGGAAACGCACAAGATTCACAGCGTTTTCCCCGCATCGCACTTCATAGCAATCGCAGGACATCCATGCGATTAACGACACCTTGAAACAGCGGAAATGCAGTGAGATTTCCAGAATCGCATGGTTGTTCACGTTTCGGAGAATAAAAGTGCGATTTGAGCCATACAAATGTATGGCTTAAATCGCACAGACCTCACATATGTATCGCACAGACCTCACATATGTATCGCACAGACCTCACATATGTGTTGTATGCAGGAATGCGGTGCGTTTCCTCTGCAAATCGCATGTAGTGTTCCAAGTCAAAATGCACCTCCCTTTTTTTTAAATGCATTGAAAACGCATCAAAAATGCTCCTGTGTTGCGCTTTTGATGCACTTTTTGAGTCACATGACCTCTTTCTTTCTTTCTTTCGGCACAATGCTGAAAACCCTATTTTTGGTGGCCGAAAATTTCGGTGCATCCCTGATTTTCAGTATTTTTTTGTTTTATGTAATAAAAAAATTTAAAAATCCCAGAGGTGATCAGATACCACCAAATGAACTCTATTTGTACGGAAAAAAAAATGATATATGGTTTTAGTTGGGTACAGCATTGCATGGCTGTGCAATAACCAGTTAAAGCGGAGGTCCACCCTAAAGTGGACCTTCCGCTCATCGGAACCCTCCCCCCCCCTCCGGCGCCACAATTGGCACCTTTCAGGGGGGAGGGGTACAGTACAGGTATCTGCACCCACTTCCGGGATAGCTCTCTGCAGAAAGGGGCGTAGATTATGCCCCTTTCCGCAAGTGCCCCGCTGCCTGCTGGGAAACACACAGATCCCAGAGGCAGCGGGGACCGTCCTTATTGCGCGACTCGCGCATGCGCAGTAGGGAACCGGGAAATGAAGCCGAAAGGCTCCACTTCCTGATTCCCATACCCAAGATGGCGGCGGCAGCACCCGAGAGACGATCGAGAGATCGGCTTCGGGTGCCGACATCGCGGGCGCGCTGGGCGGGTAAGTGTCACTATTTTAAAAGTCAGCAGCTGCAGTATTTGTAGCTGCTGGCTTTAAAAAAAAAAAAAAAACGCCGAGTCCCGGCGGACTCCCGCTTTAAAGTAGCGCACTGCTGAAAAGCATAAAATAGCCTGGTCATAAAGGGGGGGGGGTAAAACCTTCTGGAGGTGTAAGTGGGTAAAGTTTTGGCGTTGGATATACTTTTATAATTGAATTCCATCATTTGGTGGACAAGCTCCGCTGGTGTACTCGAGCTTATCTGACCTATTGCCCCCCATAATGTTCTAATGAAACGCTGGGAGCGATGGCATTTTCTAGCCGCCACTCTCGTGGTCGGGGCCTCTAATTCTCCTTCCTTGCAGCGTGAATTCTTGTGCCTTGACCAGGTGACGTCGGTTATAGTGGATGTTATATTGCAGCTCAAAGTCTTACTGATAAGAATTGAGTAAGAAAGTTTCTCAGAAAGCAGGAAGTGGTTGTGACTTTCACTTCTGAATAAAGTCACAGAAAAGACGGTCATTTGGATTTAGCCGGGGCGCTGGCGTTGGCTACAAGGGCCCCCTCCTTCCATGGTCCTGGGATTAGGAACGATCTCTGGAGCTATGAACCATGTCAGCGTGGCCTGCTCAGAGCTGGGTGGAGGGTGTATCATCTACCATAAAGGAAAGTGCTGAAAAATCTGCACATGACTCAAAGCTCGAGCTCCTCGATGATCAGGTTCCTGGTCAACCTGTTTCAGTCATGCTCCAAATCCAAAGGTGAATTCCGAATCCTCAGCCAGGTGAGTCGCGACCGTGAGCTGAAGATTAAGAGACATTTCTGTCTGTTCTCTCTGTGGGTGGTGTTGATAAAGTTTATTGAAAGACTTGCTTGCTTTCCTTTGTGAATCTAACTTACTGAGTCAAAATGAAACCTGTCGTTGTTTTTATCAAGGTGTATAAATTTAAAGCAAAATTGCCCAAGAGGACCTATACTTGTCTTCAGGACAGCAGACTTTGGGTGTAGGGTGCAAGGTTCTTCAGCGCTACAAATCCCAATAAAGATACTTTTATATCCTCGGACAGGTTCACTTTAAGGGCAAGCACCTAAAGATGTCTGCCCACTTCCTTCTTTATCCTCCTGGGTGGTCAGTTTTAAAGAATTTTTAATGGTTGTAGAATGCGGGGTCTTTAAAATAACTGGGTCATGTGGAACAGTCTAACACTAACGATGTCTAATAAATTCCTGGATCTCCCAACCTTAATGCTGACCTTCCCTGGATCCACAACCTTCACGGTATATCTCCAAGAAACAACACTTATATATGCCAACCCTCAAGTTAACTCTCCCTCGATTGCCAACGCTCCTTGCAACCTTCACACTGACCTTCCCTGGTAACACTCGTAATAACCCTTCTTAAAACAGTCCTTGAATC
Source organism: Lithobates pipiens (assembly GCF_037356315.1). NCBI lineage: Eukaryota > Metazoa > Chordata > Amphibia > Anura > Ranidae > Lithobates > Lithobates pipiens. The sequence goes on from NW_027507786.1 coordinate 8,666,160, forward strand.
TCACATTTTTTACGCCTTTTGTCCTTGAATTGCTAGCCCTCCCTGTAACACTCCATCAAACAATCCTGGGATATCCCAACTGTCATGCTTGCCCTCCCTTGAACCCCAACCCTCCTTGTAGCCCTCCTGACCCTCGTTTGGTACCACTCACACTAACCCTTCTTAAAATGGGATTTGGATCTCCCAGTACTCATAGCTGTCCTCCCTGGACTCCCAGCGCTCATGCCAAACCTCCCTGGATCCCCCTAACCTTTATTTTCAATTTTCTTTGGATTTCTCAAATTGATCCCCCCTTGTAACCTCCACTAACACTCATGCCAACCGTCCCTTTTTGAGTTTTCCATCACACCACACTCCCCGGTCGGGCCTCCATTCCTCCCCCGGTCGGGCCTCCATTCCTCCCCCGGTCGGGCCTCCCTGCCTCCCCCCGTCGGGCCTCCCTGCCTCCCCCCGTCGGGCCTCCCTGCCTCCCCCCGTCGGGCCTCCCTTCCTCCCCCCGTCGGGCCTCCCTTCCTCCCCCCGTCGGGCCTCCCTTCCTTCCCCGGTCGGGCCTCCCTTCCCTCCCCGGTCGGGCCTCCCCTCCCTCCCCGGTCGGGCCTCCCCTGCCTCCCCCGGTCGGGCCTCCCCTGCCTCCCCCGGTCGGGCCTCCCCTGCCTCCCCCGGTCGGGCCTCCCCTGCCTCCCCCGGTCGGGCCTCCCCTGCCTCCCCCGGTCGGGCCTCCCCTGCCTCCCCCGGTCGGGCCTCCCCTGCCTCCCCCGGTCGGGCCTCCCCTGCCTCCCCCGGTCGGGCCTCCCCTGCCTCCCCCGGTCGGGCCTCCCCTGCCTCCCCCGGTCGGGCCTCCCCTGCCTTCCCCGGTCGGGCCTCCCCTGCCTTCCCCGGTCGGGCCTCCCCTGCCTTCCCCGGTCGGGCCTCCCCTGCCTTCCCCGGTCGGGCCTTCCCTGCCTTCCCCGGTCGGGCCTCCCCTGCCTTCCCCGGTCGGGCCTCCCCTGCCTTCCCCGGTCGGGCCTCCCCTGCCTTCCCCGGTCGGGCCTCCCCTGCCTTCCCCGGTCGGGCCTCCCCTGCCTTCCCCGGTCGGGCCTCCCCTGCCTTCCCCGGTCGGGCCTCCCCTGCCTTCCCCGGTCGGGCCTCCCCTGCCTTCCCCGGTCGGGCCTCCCCTGCCTTCCCCGGTCGGGCCTCCCCTGCCTTCCCCGGTCGGGCCTCTCCTGCCTTCCCCGGTCGGGCCTCTCCTGCCTTCCCCGGTCGGGCCTCTCCTGCCTTCCCCGGTCGGGCCTCTCCTGCCTTCCCCGGTCGGGCCTCTCCTGCCTTCCCCGGTCGGGCCTCTCCTGCCTTCCCCGGTCGGGCCTCTCCTGCCTTCCCCGGTCGGGCCTCTCCTGCCTTCCCCGGTCGGGCCTCTCCTGCCTTCCCCGGTCGGGCCTCTCCTGCCTTCCCCGGTCGGGCCTCTCCTGCCTTCCCCGGTCGGGCCTCTCCTGCCTTCCCCGGTCGGGCCTCTCCTGCCTTCCCCGGTCGGGCCTCTCCTGCCTTCCCCGGTCGGGCCTCTCCTGCCTTCCCCGGTCGGGCCTCTCCTGCCTTCCCCGGTCGGGCCTCCCCTGCCCTCCCCGGTCGGGCCTCCCCTGCCCTCCCCGGTCGGGCCTCCCTTCTGCCAGCCCTCACTGCTTACCCTCCCAGTCAACCAGGGTTCCATGAAAGCCAAGTGTTCCTCCATAGGTTGCTAGGGGTTCCTTGAGCAATAAGCAGTTTCTGCCTCTCTAAGTTTCCACTGACACCACCAATCTTTTTAGCATTCTACTAGGAGGTAATTCTTCCCAGTGACCACAAGTGTAAGGAGCATTTTTCCCACTGACCATCACACTAATGTATCATGAGTTGTAGACACAGTCCTCTTTTTACAGGGGTTCCCTGAGACCAGAAATGTATTTCAAAGGTTCCCATGTGTTGAAAAGTTTGAGAAAGGCTGTTCCCAGTTATCACTTCTATCCTCCCCGAATCCTCAGCCCCTCCCTGTAAGCCTCACAATAACCCACCTTTAAAAAAAAATCCTTGGATATCCCAACCCCCATGCTTGCCCTCCCTTGATCCCCCAACCCTCCTTGTAACTCTCTGACCCTTACTGGTACCACTCGCACACTAACCCTTCTTGAAACAGGCCTTGGATCTCCCATTTCTCACGCCTATCCTCCAAAGACCCCCAGCCCTCATGCTAACCCTAAAACTTCTTTGGATCCCTCTAACTGAACCCCCCCTCGTAACCTTCCACTAACTCTCATGCCAACCCCCTCCCCAGATCTGCCAACTCTCCCCAACTCTCACAATGCTCATTGTAATCTCTGGACCCCCCAAATCCGGTCCCAGTATCCTCTGCACTGAAAGATACCGACACCGGGAGCCGAATTCTGCGGTCTGCTCTTCTACTCTTTTTAGTTCACACTCTATATGTACTTGGGATCAGTTTTTCTGCTATTCTGATCATTGTAAAGAGTAGGGTGTGCTGTTTGTTCACAACAATTAACTTCTTTATGTGTGTAGGTTCGCTTCCATCTCTGCTGGTTAACTTTTATTGGGGGCCCTTCTGGCCCTTTATTGTAGGCCTTGAGCCAATGGTGAGCTACTAGCTTCTATCACGTCTTGACATTGGGGAAGTAGCGGGCCGTGTCGGAGATGAGGGTGTAGGCCGTCCTTTCACGTGTGCTGTAGAGTAATCACGCCGAGCTCTGCTCCTTGAATGACCTTTAGCCAGTGAGTTGTGAACAGGGATTGGTGGCGGGTGTAATCCTCGGATTTATCGCCTCGCAGGAGTATTCCATCGCAGATCTGGCTTATTCTCCTTTTATCTGCAACAACCAAAGAGCCAATCAACTTAAACCACAAGCTGATTTATGGAAAAGAGATCTTTACATTTGTATGTAATGCTCTTTTTTATTAAAATTTGTATTTCCCTTTTTAGATACAATCTTTAAGTTGCACGATTTTTTTTTTTTTTAATGCTTCTAAAGGTATTTTTAGATTTCTTAGCTTTTCTCTCATTCACAGCTTCTCCAAACTTCCAGCCAAGGAACATGCATTGAGTAATCGCCTAACCCCTGATGTCTGAACTACATGTTCCTAGATTCTTGGATGTAACATTGTTCCCTTTTTTTTTTTTTTTTTTTGGTGCAAGTCAGGCAACCAGCTGTCAATCACAAGCTTGTGGGCGGAGCATTTATCTTGTGAAGATGATGCTAGACGTGGTCCAGCCAAGAAATGAGGCGGGGCTTCATCTGACTTGCTTGCAGCTTCTAATGCACATTGTGAGAAGCTCGCAGTGTGCAGTGAAATCAGAGTAAGCCATTTCCGTACAGGGGAGGATTCATTTAAACACATGTTGGGGTGGAGTCCCCCTTTTATTTGTAGATTTGGTTGTCGGTGGTGCCGCACAGTATATACTGCAAAATGTGTAATCCGAACGGCTAGAGATCAGTGAACTCGGTGGTATTCCCAGGCTGAGCCCCTCCGAGCCGCAGAACACGTCTAGTTTTAATTAACTTACAAGATTGCTGGGAAGGCCATATGTTCACTAGCTCTACAACCTGGGGGGGGGGGGGGCATGCTGATCATGGAACTCTGGGAGTGAGTCTAATCCATGGGTGCTCAACCTGTGACCCCTGTTGTGGGCCTACAACTCCCATGAGGCATTGCAAGCTGCTGACAGTTACAAGCATGACTCACAGAGGCATGATGGGATGTGTAAACAGCAGGAGGGCCACAGGTTGAGCACCTATGGTATCCCAACAACCGGAGATTATTATATCCACTGGTATGAATAAACTGCTGGCCTCCCCTTCCAGTCTTGCACAGTTATACCAGCTCCTCTGCTGGACTGAAACGGCTTCCTCTGATTTCACTGCACACTGTGAGCTACTCACAATGTGCATTAGAAGCTGCAGATGGAGCCCACCTGCTTTCCTTCCCAGCCTGTCTGCCCCGACTCGCTCTTTTCATTATTTGGATTTCAGTTCTTTCAATCATGGAGACTCCGCAGCACATGTTGGTGTTCTGTATACAAACGGCATCTGCCTAGACACGCCCACTCCTCCAGACTGACACTGACCCATTAAGGCATTTGCATAGCTCCTCCCAAGAGCCAGCCCACTGTTGCATCAGGACTGAGGGCTCTTGAGAGGAGTACTGCCCCTCCCACCAGCCATGATCTGCCAGCATTGCATGGAGGAGCATAGAGACCCAGTGCTGCCACCATCTTGGATTTGATTTCAGTAGACTCCGTGCTTATATCCTATAGCAGCCATTCTCAGCCAGGGTTCTGTGGAATCCTAGGGTTCCTCTAGTGGAGGACCAGATGAGAAGAAATGAGGGGCACAATCTAAGTGTAGTAAATTTACATGTTTGTCATCTGACAAACCCAGTATATTTCTACCTGTACTGCGGTAACCTGCTGTGCTGAGCATCTCCTGCACCACAGGGCAGCACCGTGGTGTAGTGGGTAGCACTTTCACCTGTCAGCAATAGGGTTGCTGGTTCAAATCTCGACCACGACACCATCTGCCTGGAGTTTGCATGTTCTCCCTGTGCCTGCGTGGGTTTCCTCCGGGTACTCCGGTTTCCTCCCACACTCCAAAAGACATACTGGTAGGTTAATCAGATCCTGTCTTCGAAAATTGTGTTTTGTAAGCGTGTTGAGATCCTACGCGGTAAATGACTTCGCTATATGAAGACACGACTCAACTCAACCACTATGTTGATGAGCCAGTGGTTTTTATTTTATTTTTATTTTTTTGAGAGTTGCCAATTGTCTTTTATTACAATAAACCTCTAATTTACTACACTTAGATTGTGCCTTCCTTTCTCCTTGTATGTTGGATGTAGTATGGCACATCGTTTGAAACGTATCAACCTACAGAGGGCAGAATTCAAAGACACCCTGGAAATTAAAGTGGGAGTCCACCGGGACTCCGCGTTTTTTTTTTTTTGTTTTTTTTTTAAAGCCAGCAGCTACAAATACTGCAGCTGCTGACTTTTAAAATAGTGACACTTACCTGTCCAGCGCGCCCGCGATGTCGGCACCTGAAGCCGATCTGTAGATTGTATGTCGGGTGCTGCCGCCGCCATCTTGGGTATGGGAATCAGGAAATGGAGCCTTTCGGCTTCATTTCCCGGTTCCCTACTGCGCGAATCGCGCTGCGCAATAAGGACAGTCCCCGCTGCCTCTGGGATCTGTGTGTTTCCCAGCAGGCAGCGGGGCACTTGCGGAAAGGGGCGGGCACTTGCGGAAAGGGGCGTAATATACGCCCCTTTCCGCAGAGAGCTATCCCGGAAGTGGGTGCAGAATACCTGTACTGTACAGGTATCTGCACCCCCCCTCCCCCCTGAAAGGTGCCAATTGTGGCGCCGGAGGGGGGGAGGGTTCCGATGAGCGGAGGTCCACTTTAGGGTGGACCTCCGCTTTAAAGTGATAAAATGATGGAGCAGGCTAGTCCATTTTGCTGAAATCTCGTTGCAGCAACTCAAAACGTTCCTCATTAGTATGTATGGCCTCCATGTGCTTGTATGCATGCCTGACAACGTCGGGGCCTGCTCCTAATGAGACCACGGATGGTGTCTCGGGGTGTTTCCTCCCAGATCTAGACCAGGGCATCACTGAGCTCCCGAACAGTCTGAGGTGCAACCTGGTGGCGTCAGATGGACCGAAAGATAACCCAGAGGTGTTCCATTGGATTTAGGTCAGGCGAGCGTGGGGGCCGTTCGATGGTAACCATTCCTTCATCCTCCAGGGACTGGCTGCATACTCTCGTCACATGAGGCCGGGCATTGTTGTGCACCTGGAGGAACCCAGGACCCACTGCACCAGTGTAGGGTTTAACAATGGATCCAAGGATTTCATCCTGATATCTAATGGCAGTCAGGGTGCCATTGTCTAGCCTGTAGAGGTCTGTACGTCCCTCAATAGGTTGGACTTGATGGACTTGTCTCTTTTTTTTTCAACCTCACCTACTATGTAACTATGATATGCCTCCCCAAACCATCACTGACCCACCACCAAACCGGTCATGCCGAACCATGTTACAGGCAGCAAAACATTCTCCACGGCTTCCCTAGACTCTTTTTTTCAGGTCTGTCACTTGTGCTCATGGTGGACCTCCTCTCACCTGAGATGACTACAGGGCGCCGGTGGTGGACCGGCCAGTTCTGGTGTTCATGGCAAATGCCATTCAAGTTCCACAGTGCCGGGCAGTGAGCACAGGGCCCACTAGAGGACGTCGGGCCCTCAGGCCACCCTCATGAAATCTGTTTCTGATTGTTTGGTCAGAGACATTCACACCAGTGGCCTGCTGGAGGTCATTTGTAGGTCTCTGGCGGTACTCATCCTATTCTTCCCTACACAAAGGAGCAGATACCGGTGTTCTATCAGAATACTGCTACCCATCAGAAAATGCAACGGAAGTGACTTGCGAACAATGTTTGCTTATTGTGCACAAACTATGCGTTCCAACATGGTCACTATGTGATTCAATAGGTTTCCTAATTTGAGAGAACACGAAGGTGGCAGCGGACATCTTGTTACACCCAGCAAAGTCTTCAATTTCACACTTAGTTTAGCAGTTAACTCGCCTTTTATATACTGAAATGGACTATTTCACCGCGACCCCGTGAGGGTGTCGGAAAATGTGCTTCGGCGCCAAATGACTAACAGTTTGGCGCTGAGCAGTGTGGGGTGTACCAAGATGGTCGATGCCATCTTCTGACTGCAGGCTTGTCGCTGCTTTTCAAATGCAACATCAAAACTGTGTCACGTATATGGAAATGCAGCATTTCTAAAATCTAAGCTAAATAAGTGTGAAATTTAAGACTTTGCTGGGTGTAAGAAGATGTCCGCTGCCCCCTTCGTGTTCTGTCAGATTAGGAAACCTAGTGGAACGCATAGCGGCCATGTTGTGTGCTCGGGGTGGGACTGCTGTGACTAATAGTCCTTGTGGGTAATCCATATCATCGGTATGGTGGTCAGTGATGGGTGTATGGGAGGAATAATTGGCGCCCTGCATACCCCCCCCGGGGGGTTGATGGTTCCAGGCTGATCTCAGTTTATTGTGCATAGGAAGGTGTTTTATGTGTCAATTGTATTTCCTTTTTCCTTTTTAGAAAGTTGTCAGTTAATTTGTTTTTCTCACCTGTGCTGGGGGGGGGGGGGGGGGGAGGGGAGGGGATGTTCGGATTTGGAGTGATGCTCCAGGAAAGTATTCTGCATTTATAGTCCCTTGGCTCTGCAGCCTAAGATTTCATACATACGGGGCCCATCTTTCCTCCTGGCGGCAGCGTCTTGGCAAAAAAAATAATTGCTTCACGCTTGCAAACACATTAAGGTGCGTCAAGCTTTTGGGTGTTAACCACTTCCCCCCCCCCCCCCCCTGGCAGATTTACCCCCCCCCCCCCCCCCCCCTTTCATGACCTGGACATTTTTTGAGACCTGGCACTTCGTTACTTTAACTTACAATTGTGCGACACTGTCGCCAATAAAATTTGTAATCTTTGATATATATTATACATACTTTTTTTTTTTTTTTTTTTTTCTGTTTTGAACATGTGACCAGCACATGTGACTAGAAGCTCCTCCTGCTTATGTTTTCCTGCAGACAGGCTGGGAGAGAGCCGGGTCATGGATCGATTAGGGTAAAGCTACTTAGATGCTGATTGGGGTTTTATTTATTTTTATTTTTTTTTCTATTATTTATTATTAAAATAAAATATAGTGCCGTCATCCATCCTTTTCCCTATTATGAAGAGGTGCCACCCAATTAAAAAAATAAATAAAATGTAAATAAATAAAAAAAAAACTTTGAAAATGTATTTTCTGTAATGATGATGATGATGTTGAATGCTGTTATCTGTCCAATGTCTGATGGGCCTCGTCTCTGTCCCAGGGGTTATTTTGGAGTTGCAGACAGAGTATCTTTAATGAAATGAAGAAGAAATTCTCGCAGGTATTGGGTTGCTGTGTGTTCCCGGAGCATGGCGTCCATATTGCACGGTGTTGAACACTAACATTTGATATACGGATTGTGCTGGACTAATACTGGCCTAGACTGTGTCTGATAGTCATATCAGGTTCATGAATAATGGAATACAATTTTGTATCGGGGAAAAATCTGGCCATACATTATATAATTTTTTTTTTTTTCCCCCTAATTAATTTTATTAGATTTACTTTCAGCTGTGTAGTGTAAGGACCTGCTTGGTTGCATACAAATTGAAAGGGTTTAGGTTTGATTTCACATTATATGGCTTCAGTAAATCTAAAGGAAATTTGTATACTGTATGACTAGCCTTGGGTCTACTCCATTTTGCACGCCATCTTTACTTACTCGCGCAAGTCCAGTAACTGGAAATTTTGCATGTGCTTTATGGTAGGTCTAACCAGTTGTTCCCTTAAACAGTGACTGGCAAAAGTTTGAAAAAGCTGTAAATTTTGAAAAGAATAATAAATAAAATCCATCCAAACTGCACAGGTGGGACAATGTTCTAAGGGCCTTTTGGATTCCTGCCGACTCCTACAGACTCTGCCACTGCCTTGCCTTTTTGCCTGCTCCTGCAGCGTCTGTGGCCCTGCCCCACTCCTTGCTTGGTCTTGCAGTCTCTGTGCCACTGTCTCATCCCTTGCCTGGTCTTAGAGGCTGTACCCCTACCCTGCCTCTTGTCTGTTCCTGCAGTCTTTGCGCCTCCTGCCTGCTCCTGCAGTCTGTGCCCTTTCTCCGCCTCCTGCCTGCTCCTGCAGTCTGTGCCCTTTCTCCGCCTCCTGCCTGCTCCTGCAGTCTGTGCCCTTTCTCCGCCTCCTGCCTGCTCCTGCAGTCTGTGCCCTTTCTCCGCCTCCTGCCTGCTCCTGCAGTCTGTGCCCTTTCTCCGCCTCCTGCCTGCTCCTGCAGTCTGTGCCCTTTCTCCGCCTCCTGCCTGCTCCTGCAGTCTGTGCCCTTTCTCCGCCTCCTGCAGTCTGTGCCCTTTCTCCGCCTCTTTCCTGCTCTAGCTGACTCTGCCAATACTCTGCCCCTTGTAGCCTTATGCCTGCATCTACACACTCTGTGTCACTGCCAGATATCTTGACTGCTCTTTGATTTGCTAGTGAGCATCACCACACTGATGAGACCTGCCCTGAACTTCTGCACCTCCTATTTTTTCCCTTCTATCAACGCCAAGGTGGCCATTCTATCTTTCAGCTGATATGTGCCAGCTCAGTAGTAAAGTCCGACATTCCAGGTGATTACACGACAACCATTAAAAATGAGACTTTTTGAAGGAGTGAAAGGAAACCTGCTGTAAACATACAATGTCAGCCAAGGCTGTGTTTAGAGAGCGGGCAGCACAAAGTGCCATATTATACCTGCACTACATCAGACCACCTCGCCCAAGTGCCACCACACCCCCTTAAAAGCCTGTACTGGTATAGGGAGAAATGGGCACTACAGGGTGTAGAGGATATCACTTCTATTAGACCGTTTGTCCTGGAAACGGGTGTCCTCATTTTTCCTCGCTTCCAGTTATGGTGACAACTATAAAATGTCATTTCCCATCACTGTGTGATCCGATGACGGTCCCAGGACGAGATGGTGGATCTCCCCAGTAATAGAATCGCATACAGATAGATTGCTTGTCTCTGTGCCGCCACATTGTTATTTTTTATTTTTTTCTGCTTCCCATCTTGCTTCATCAAGAGCAAACATGTCACCTATTATTCCTTCTAGCGCCCCCTAGTGTGTGCAGTGTTCATGGCAGATCTATGGAAGTGGACAAAGTATTGGCCCTGGGGTGGGTGCACAGTGTAAAACCTGCAGCTCCATTGAAGTTTCTGATGACATCCTCTCCTGGACTGAAATGGCTTCCACTGATTTCACTGCATCCTGTGAGCTTCTCACAATGTGCATTAAAAGCTGCAGCAAGTCAGATGGAGCTCCGCCTCATTTCCTGCCTGGAGGACATCCAGCATCATCTAGCGCATTTTTCCTTAGCCTGACTGTCCCTGGCCCACCCCTTTTATTCATTGGATTTCAGTTCATGGAGGCTCAACATCACAGGTGGGCGTTACCTAGGGTGGTCTGTATGCAAATGCCATCCGCCTAGGAATGCCCGCTTCTCCAGACTGGCACCCATTCCTCAAAGCCTTTTGATATTTGCATAACTCCTCCCAGGATCCAGCCCACTATTTGCATCAGGACTGAGGGCTCTGTAGTCACTACTGAGGAGGGGGTTGGGATATTTTCAGAAAGTTTATGACCCCCTGCTGGTTTTGTACGTTTGCCCACTGACAAAGAAATGAACAGTCTAGAATTTTAATGGTCTGTTTATTTTACCAGTCAGTGACAGAATAACAACAAAAATATCCAGACAAACACGTTTCCAAAAAGTTATAAATTGATTGGCATTTTAATGAGTGAAATAAGTATTTGATCCTTTTCGCAAAACATGACTTGGTGGAGAAACCCTTGTTGGCAATCGGAGGTCAGCCGTTTCTTGTAGTCGGCCAGCAGCTTTGCTCACATCTCAGGATGGATTTTGTCCTCTTTGCAAATCCTCTCCAAGTCATTAAGGTTTGGAGGTTGACATTTAGTAACTCGAACCTTCAGCTCCCTCCACATATTTTCTATGGGATTAAGGTCTGGAGTCTGGCTTGGCCACTCCAGGACCATAATGTGCTTCTTCTTGAACCACTCCTTTGTTTTCTTGGCCATTTGTGTTTTTGGGTCGTTGTCATGCTGGAATACCCATCTACGACCCATTTCAAATGCCATGGCTGAGGGGAAGGAGGTTCTCACCCATCATCTCTTAGATGTGGTGAAGTTTTCCTGTCCCCTTAGCAGAAAACACCCCCCCAAATCATAATGTTTCCACCTCCATGTATGATGGTGGGGGATGGTGTTCTTGGGGGTCAAATGCAGCATTCCTCCTCCCCCCCCCAAACACTTCGAGTTGCGTTGATGCCAAAGATCTCGATTTTGGTCTCATCTGATCTAGAGCTGCACGATTCTGGCTAAAATGAGAATCACGATTTTTTTGCTTAGAAGATGGATCACGATTCTCGCGGCGTAACCTCATTTTTCACATTAAAACAAAAAAAAATTAGCTAACTTTACTGTTTTTTTATTTTTTTATTATTGAAGTGTATTTTTTCCCAAACAATTGCATTTGAAAGACTGCTGGGCAAACACAGTGTGGCATAAAATATTGCAGCAATTGCCATTTTATTCCCTAGGGCAGTGATGGCGAACCTTGGCACCCCAGATGTTTTGGAACTACATTTCCCATGATGCTCTGGCACTCTGCAGTGTACTGGAGCATCATGGGAAATGTAGTTCCAAAACATCTGGGGTGCCAAGGTTCGCCATCACTGCCCTAGGGTCTCTGCTAAAATTTTATTATATATATATATATATATATATATATATATATATATAATTTTTTTTTTTATTAATGTTTGGGTGTTCCAAGTAATTTTCTAGCAAAAAATATTGATTTTAACTTAGTGGAGCTTCCGCTCATTGGAACCACCCCCCCCCCCCCCTCTGGCACCACAATTGGCACCTTTCAGGGGGGAGGGGGGTGCAGGTACCTGTACAGTACAGGTATCTGCACCCACTTCTGGCATAGATATCTGCAGAAGCTACGCCCCTTTCCGCAGAATATACGCCCCTTTCCGAAGGTCCCCCGCTGTCTGCTGGGAAACACACGGATCCCAGAGACAGCGGGGACCATCCTTATTGCGCATGCGCAGTAGGGAACCGGGAAATGAAGCCACAAGGCTCCACTTCCTGATTCCCATACCCAAGATGGCGGCGGCAGCACCCGAGAGAGGATCGAGAAATCGGCTTCGGGTGCCGACATCGCGGGCGCGCTGGGCGGGTAAGTGTCCTTATTTTAAAGGTCAGCAGCTGCAGTATTTGTAGACGGATCTTTTCTTTGTCAGTTGGGCAAACATACAAAATCAGCAGCCGATCAAATACTTTTTTCCCCTCACTGTATGTACAGCACCATGCTGACCCCTGACCTTGTCTGCATTGCAGAGCAGCACAGAGACCCAGTGATAACATCAATACAAAATAATAGATATTATGAATGTATGTTTGTTTTACTAAAACGACTAAAAAAGCATGTTGATTGGGGTAAGGGCAGGTGGGATGATTAGGAAAGGCAAAATGTAAGCCGCTCAAAGAGGAACTGCAGTCTGCTCACATAATTTTGTATTAAAAACATCTTTGCCATTCTGAAGCTTCCCTCCAACCACGTTGCATATTTTCTATATACTGTGATTTTGTACTTGCCAAATATGCTGCAGAAATCTCCCTCCACTGAGTCTGGCTGCAGCCATTTTAACTGTGGGCAGCTGAAGCTGTTGCCTGTTCAATTCCTGGATTTACACAGACACACAGAGGCCCATCTCCAGCTCTCATTGGCCCTCTTATGACTCCCCTCCCCTCCCTTAGTGGCAAACACTCACAAGAGTGAGAGAGAGAGCTGTGCATGGTCGCAAGCCTAGACTAATGACCAGACAAACGGGAAGTGGGCTGTATAAGGGATTTACTGGCAGATAAAAAATATTTTACTATCCAAAGTTAAATCTTCTCCTCTTGTTGTTCTTTTAATAGATGGAAAGATGAAAAAAATGACCGAAGTTCCGCTTTAAACTTTAGCTTTTTTACTAAATTCTAAAAAAAAAAAAAAAAAAAAGCTTTGACCCTCTACCAGCTTTTCATTGCTAAATTCTCATTTGTATTCTTTTTTTTTTTCTTTCACTTCCTGTCCTGGAATCGGCGTTTGTCGCCAAAACAGGAAGTGCAAGGAAATCTGCCAAAAGGGTCATCAACCTGGCGGGGGGTCTAGCCTCCTCTATTCTGCACAAAACAAAATATATGGTCTTCACTTACACTTGAAATAGTTTCTCTGCTGGCAGCCTGTGGGTGCACAGAGCAACCATTGCATGGCGCTGTTGTACCCCCCCGTGTGGTAGATGTAGCCCTCTGACCTATTCCTTTTACCATCTCTTCCAGATAGAGAATGCTGCTGATGAGCCGCGAGTGCTGTGCATAGTCCAAGACACCACCAACTGCAAGACCATCAATGAACGCATCACTCTGAACCTCCCGGCCTCCACCACCGTGCACCAACTCTTCAAGGATGTGGCTGGCAAAGTGGGCTACGTGAGCGGGACCTTCAGCCTGAAGAGGGGGAATGTAGGCAGCACGGAAGACATGGTGGGTGATCAGACCTCATCTGGTATTAAACTTGATGCCAAAGCAGGGCTTGTGGTTTTTGGCCTCTTGGTATTGGTGCCTGAGTTTAGGGTTAGTTAGGCCTAAAATGCTGACACCAGTGCATTGGACACCAGTGCATTGGACACCAGTGCATTGGACACCAGTGCATTGGACACCAGTGCATTGGACACCAGTGCATTGGACACCAGTGCATTAACCAGTCTATGAATGTGTGGACAGCTGGTGTATTTTGCATAGACACTGCTATTCATTGTGTCCAGTGATTCCCAATTACAACCAACTTTAATAGCCCACAGGGGACCTAGCAGGACACAACGGATCTTTACTTTGCAATTATTTTTATCTCTAACCTCACATTAGATTTTGGTGTTTAGGATAAAAATGATTTACCTGGCCACATACTTGATCAGTTCAAACTGGGCATATAATGACCTAATCAATCCAGGTTCGCTCGCTCTCCCGTGCTCATTGACCACCTTCAGGCTCCGTTGCTTTAATGAGGCTTCCAGGTCCAGAGAGCTTGTGACCTCCTTCCCCCCAACTATGTGACCCAAGAAACGTTCTCCCGGGTAGGTTATGACGGCGCTACACTTAGTGCCGGTTCACACAGGGGGTAACCCGACTTAAAGTGCGAATTTGCAAGGCGATTTGGAGGCAACTTCAGCGCGACTTTGTGTAACTTACAACGCAACTTAAAGTTGCCTCCAGGACAGACGACTTTGGCTGTGGCCAATCACAGAGTAATCTTCTCTGTGGGAGGGAGGGGGTTGCCTGGGTAAACGTGGGAAGTACTTGGGTAAATTGTTACCTTTCTCCTGTAAAGTCGCTTCTGTATAGATGGAGATCCGACTTGGAGATCTGACTTGGAGGCGACTTCCATTGAAATTTATGGGTACGAGTTGCCTAGAAGTCTCTTTGAAGTAGTACAGGAACCTTTTCTGAAGTCGGAGCGACTTCAGTAGTGTACATTAAACGCTTCCCGACCGGCACACGACGATGTACGTCGGCAGAATGACACGGATAGGCACATGGGCGTACAGGTACGTCCCTTTAAAATGTGCCTCCATGCCATCACGTGCGCACTGCCTGGGACCTCCGTGAGTCCGATCGCGGGTCCTGCGGACTCTTATCGCCACGGGGATACCCGCGATCGTCTCACGGGGAGGAATAATGGGGAGATGCTAAAGTAAACAAGCATCTCCCCGTTCTGCCTAGCAACAGTGACTCTGATCTCTGCTCCCTGTAATTGGAGCAGAGATCAGTGATGTGTAAAACACAGCCACGCCCCCCACAGCTAGTAACGCGCCCCTAGGACACTCGTAACCCCTACACTGCCACTTCCTGGTTAACCCCTTCACTGCCAGTGTCATTTACACAGGAATCGGTGCATTTGTATAGCACTGATTTCTGTATAAATGACAATGGTTCCCAAAATGTGTCAAAAATGTCCAATTGTGTCCGCCATAATGTCGCAGTCACAATAAAAATCGCTGATTGCAGCCATTACTAGTAAAAAAAAAAAAAATATTAATAAAAATGCCATAAAACTATCCCCTATTTTGTAAACGCTATAACTTTTGCACAAACCAATCAATATTTGGTAATATTTTACCAAAAATATGTAGAAGAATACGTATCGGTCTAAACTGAGGGAAAAAAAGCCACTTTGCACGACCGTGCAATTGTCTATTAAACGACACAGTGCCGGATCGCAAAAAGTGGTCTGGTCTTAAGCTAGCAAAATGGTCCGGTCTGAAGTGGTTAAGACGGCTCTCATTTACTTCTATGGCATTTCTTATGTCCAGCGACTTGAAGACTTACAAAGTCGGATCCCAAGTCGCTGTAGTGTGAACCGGCACTTGGGGCTTTCTCACACTAGCAGGGGGACGAGCGGTAAAACTCTGGCACTGAGCTGCATTCTTTCTGCCCCACAGCCGCATCCTCTTTAGCAGTAGAGGCAGCAGGTGGGGGGTGTACACATTCCATGATGCTTTGCGACAGGCATTACACTCGTGGTGTTTTCAGTGGGTGTAGCGCCTGCAGATCACAAACTGAATTTGGCTGCTCTGCAAGCGCCCTGAAACCGAAGCAATCAAGGGGTTAAAGGGGTTGTAAACCTTCAAAGGTTTTTCATCTTAATGCATTCTATTTATTAAGGTGAAAAAAACATTCTGTGATGCAGCTGCCCCTCCAGAGCCCCTCTTTTACTTATCTGAACCCGGTCTTTCCAGCGACGGGGACGAGCACACCAGCTCCAGCTGCTGCCTCGGGTCCAGATTGGATGGATTGATGGCAGCGCAGCCATTGGCTCCTGATACTGTTAATCAAATCCAATGAATGGGGGGGGGCGTGAGTCCTGCTGTCTGTCTCAATAGTTGCAGCAGCAGGACACAGAGTGCCCGCACAAGTGCCCCGAGGGGGAGCGGCTCTACAACGGGGCACTCGAGAAGAGGAGCCATGAGCCCAGAAGAGGAGGATCGGGACCACTCTGTGCAAAACCATCTGCATAGAGGATGCAAGTATGACATGTTTGTTTAAAAAAACAAAAAAAAAAAAAACTTTTTTAGACATCCCTTTTAAAACAGGCAATGGGGAGACGATACGACGTCTCCTCTCTGCCTGTCCACAATGGTCTCTGAACGATCTGTTCACAGATCACTCTTCAAGGTGCAAAGCTTGTGTGAACAAGCCCTTACTCAGCGTGGACTCTTGCACCCAGGACGGTCCACTGGCAATGACATCACCCACTTTTTTGCACCTTGACTGTTGCTCGTGTTGGACTTATGCAGTGTGACAGTGCTCAGGCAATGACCTCATCACCCCGGTAAGCTGTGACACATTTAGGGCCCGGTCACACTGCAATGCAGTGCGGGAGAGCCGCGTTCACTCGTGGCTCTCGGCGATGCGTTCTGATCAGAATGCTATTGCGATCTGCTGCGAAGTCCAGGTTGGGCTATGATCGCCGTGCTGCATGACGGCCACCCAGAACAAGAGCCGTCCCACTCCTCTGTCACTTAACGGTGGGTGGGAGCGCCGCAAAAAGTTAAATGTGGAGTTGGTCTTAAAGCGGAGGGCCGGTTTAAAAAAAAAAAAATTTAAGTCAGCAGCTGCAAACACTGTAGCTGCTGACTTTTAATAAGCACACTTACCTGTCCAGGGCGCCCGCGATGTCAGCCGCCCGAGGCTGACCCGTCCCTTGGTCTCGGGTCCCAGCGCCGCCATTTTGGCTAAGGGAAACAGGCAGTGGAGCCTTACGGCTTCACTGCCCATTTCCTACTGCGCATGTGCGAGTCGCGCAGCGCTTTGTGAATGGGGCGCGCTGTGTTCTGGGACACACAGTTCCCAGAACACAGCGCGACCCATTACCCAGAAGACTCCGCACAGAGGAGAGAAGACCAGAAGAGGCGGAAGAGGCAGATTAGGATGATGTGCCTAGCAACAGGTATTTCTGGTAAGTTAAAAAAAAAAAATTTTTTTAATTTTTTTTTTTTTTCAGATTTTTTTTTCTAATTTTTAATGTTTTTTTTTTTTTTTTCAGGGTGGCCCTCCACTTTAAAGAAAAATAGTAGTAATATAAAAAAATCTAGTACCAAAGCCTCCACTTTTTATTAAGCCCCATACACACAAATAACTTTCCAGTGATAAATGGGTCAAAAGGGAACTTATTTCTAAAGCCCCATACACACTATCAGATTTTCTACTGATTTCTTTTTCCTTCAGACTTGCCAAAACCATGTAGTGAAGGGCCCGCCTGATTGCATACAAATGAAACTCCTAAGGTTTGACCTCATATGGTTTTGGTAAATCTGAAGGGAAAAAATCTGCAGAAAATCTGAAAGTGTGTATGGGGCTTTAGAAATTAGTTCCCTTTTGACCCATTTATCCCTGGAAAGTTATTTCCAATGGTGTCCTAAAACAGATTTTCATCTTTTTACTACTGCAGCCCACTGGCTTCCTTTGTGCCACTACCCCAAACCTCCTGTCTGGGAACGCATACTCTGGGAGCCACCCGATCTTTAGGACTACATGTCCCATCAGTACTCGCCCCCTTGCACTTGCATGCCCCGTCATCGACGTTCTTGTTTCTGGTATCTTGGGCTGCCCAGGCACGTGTGGTACAAGCCGCGCCTGCATTTCAGGCCATAGTTCATGAATGCACATGGAAGGGTGCTTACAGCAGGGGCAGCATAGGACTCTGCAAGGCAATGTACCCTAAAACAGGTATGCTGGGGCAGCAACTGGGGACGGGCGGAGTTGGCAAGGCAAAAGCAAGCCTTCCAAAGGATAGGCAGCACACATGGTAAGTGCTGAGGTCGGCGGCTGTGTCTTCTAACATTATTAGGGTTTTATTACATTTTTATTGTATGATGTACTTTGGTTCATAGAATATTGTCGCTGGCAAGAGTTTGCCTCCAAAAGATTGAGACAGATGGCGGGAAGTCGTTTTATCGTTTTTTCTCAAGTCCAGTTGCTATCTTCTTTTTCAGACTGAGCTGGATCCCAGCCCGGATCAGTCTCTCCTGGATGCTGGTTTTGAGGCGGGGAAGAAGAATTTCCTCCATATATCAGATAAGAATGGGGAGCAGCCGCAGCTGACATCGGTAAGATCCCACCTGTATGTCACATCCCAATAAAGATCTATAAATCGTACCCCAGGTCTGCACATCAGAGGTTTCATGTAACGGATCTTCTTCCTCACCAGACTGACCACACTGGCCTCCTGAATCCAATTCATCATACCTACAGAGAGGGTGTCTTCTCTTCATAAGAGGCAATCTGATTCCAGCTGTCATAGAAAACTTAAAGCCAACTCCCTGGCATACCTATAACCGCTTCCAGCCCAAAGACGTCGTATGAATTTTGAGTGGGGATATCTGAATGAGGGGTGCAGCTGCGGGCATCATTCAGATATCTTTTTTTTCCTTACACTGTAAGAACAATCATAGGGGCAGTTCAGCCGCTTGATCATTCTTAGCCGCCCTTCAGTGCTTCTCCCGTCTCACCCGTGCGATCGGCGAGCCGGAGAATGAATCCATTGCTCCCGAACGTTTACCATAGAGATTTCCCCAGATGGTACCCAGTCATCTCTATGACCCTCAGAAGCCCGGGTGCGACGTTATGACGTCCGGGCCAGGGGAAGTAAACAATGTCGGGAAGCAACTGAAAGGGCCAAGGCAGTGTTTTGTGTGTGTGTGTTTTTTTATTTTTTATTTTATTTTTATTTATTTTTTTGTTCTTGTGCTTTATCTCAGTCTTTCCAGCCTGGAGGAGAGATGTGGGGTCTTGCAGAGACCCCACATAGAGACCCCACATCTCTCCATAAAGAGGACCTGTCACGCACTATTCCTATTACAAGGGATGTTTACATTCCTTGTAATAGGAATAAACGTGATCAAAAAATTTTTTTTTTAAAGAGAAAGTAAAATGAACAAATAATAAAAACATTTTTTAAAGCCCACCCCGTGCTCACGCACAGAAGCGAACTTATAGGTAAGTCGTGCCCACATATGTAAACCGTGTTCAAATCACACATGTGAGGTATCGCCCTGTGCGTTAGAGCGAGACCAATAATTCTAGCACTAGACATCCTCTGTAACTCTAAACTGGTAACCTGTAAAGAATTAAAAAAAGTCACCTATGGAGATTTTTAAGTACCAAAGTTTGTGCGCAATTTTAAAGCGTGACCTGTTTGGTATCTATTTACTCAGTGTAACCTCATCATTTACACAAACGTGTGATATGAGGACACGCGTGCAGGTGCACTTCTTCTGTGCTAGCCTGTGTGCATCCATAGACGCACACAGCTTGGCTCGGCCACCCCTCCCCCAGCCTCTGGACACTGAAAGGAGATGAAGCAAGCTGATGAGATGATGTCTGCGTCACTTTGCTCTCTTCCATCATCTGGCTTCTTAAGCTGTTCCCGACCGACTCGTGTGTATTTACGGGGGCAGAATGGCTCCCCTGCGCGAAACCCCATATGGGTATGGGGTTCCTTTTTAAGAGCAGCCAAAAAATAAATAAATTGAGGGGGCCCGTTGCACATGGTAGCCGGTCATGATCGCCTCTGGCCAAGTGCTGTCGCATGCACAAGCGCCAGCACGGGTATGTATGTATGTGTAAACGCACAAATCCCTGTGCTGTCAGAGGAGAGAAGACATGTCGTTTGTTCCTAGTAAGTAGGAACAGCGATATGTCTGCTCCTCCTACTCAGTCCTATCCCTGCACAGTTGCAACACACTGAGGGAACACACATTTAACCCCTTGATCGCCCTCTAGTGTTAACCCCTTCCCTACCAGTATCATTTACACAGTAATCAGTGCATTTTTATAGCACTGATCGCTGTATAAATGTCAATCCCAAAAATGTGTCCAAAAAGGTCCGATCTGTCAATCGCATTGTCACAATACCACAAAAAATTGCACATCACCGCCATTACAAACTGCTGTAAAAAAAAAATACAAAAGCCATAAAACTTTCCCATAGTTTGTAGACTTGTGAGCTTTTTTTATGATAACATTGCATGACCGCGCAGTTACCAGTTAAAGTGATGCAGTGAAAAGTGCTCTGGTCCGGAAGGGGGTAAAACCTTCCGGGGCTGAAGTGGTTTTAAAAACAAGAATGCACATTTTTGCTGCCTTATTTTTTTTTAACCAACCTAAAACATACTAACACCAATTAAATAAAATAAAAAAATCCTGTCCCAAAATAAAAAATGCCCATTTGACCCTGACCTAGAGCAAGCCTTGATCTAGGTCATTTCTTGTGCTTTTTTTTTTTTTAATGTCGTATTATTATTAATAATAATAATAATAATAATAATAATAATAATTATTATTATTATTTATTCATTTTAATGTTTTTACGATTTTTTTTTTTTCTTTTTTTCCTCTGCAACGAGAGATACAGTTTATCTCTTTCCTCCATTCACAGAGAGAACACACAGGGGTGGGCTTCACAATGACTATCACCGCGATCAGGTGACCAGGAATGTGGAGCTCCATGTCCAGATTGTTAGTACAGGGCCTTGACACGATGAATCCCCAGTCGCTGTGCAGTGAGCTCCCCCACGGGAAAAAGCCCAGCGCATATTTGTGTACGCTGAGCGTGAAGGGGTTAAAGGGTTTTTGTAGCTGTCTGCAAAGATTTCCCTTGAAGTCCCGTGTTGTTATTTTGACCGGAAATTAAGGGAAATTCCTCCGGTGATTTCACAACTGCAAAAACATGGCAAAGGGTTTAACCATTTTCCAACCTTGTGCAAAAAAATAAAAAATAAAATTACCTTTCAGCGGAAGTTGTGCTTTAAACATTTTGTCTCTCTCTTCTCCGCTACTGCTCCCTGCACCCATCCTGGCCCCGGCACGTGGAGGCAGAGAGGAGAGCGAGTTTTTCCTAAGCCAGTGAAAGATGCTAAAGAGATGAGTGTAAAGCCGGCCATAGATTGAATTTTCGGTTGGTTCAGCAGGGACTGCCCCAAATTTGATCCATCTATGGGCAGGCTGGTTGCACTGAAGTCGTTCCATTGATCGACTTCAGTACAACCAGCCTGTCGGATTTATTTTTTTCATGTGATCACTGCCAGCGGCTATAGCCATCAGCTGTGATCATTGTGTTCTGCTGGCAGGGAAAGCTCCCCCACCAGCAGAACACGATAGTGCTGCAGGATGGGTTCCAATCAGTGTTGATGGGGAAATTATGCAAACTGCTCAATCTATGGGCTGCTTAACCACTTCATAACCGTTCTAAAGCCGAAAGACTGCTACAGTGTAGCTCTGTTGTTCTGGAAACAACCCCCAAACCCCCCCCCCCCCCCCCGTGTTCTTTTGCACACGGCTGATCACAGAGCACGGTAGATAGAGGGGCAGTCACAGCAGCCCTTTACCATGTGATCATCTGTGTACAATTACAGTGGATCACATTGTAAACAGATTTGCTGGTTATCCACAGTCGTTTCCCTAAGCGCGAGGAGAGCCAGTAACCGGCAAGTGTGATGGGACATTTACACTGCCAATCAGGGCCCATCGGCGCAGCGCCGTAAGTGCTTGTCGGGGCCCATCGGCGCAGCGCCGTAAGGGCTTGTCGGGGCCCATCGGCGCAGCGTCGTAAGGGCTTGTCGGGGGGGCCCACCGGCGCAGCGTCGTAAGGGCTTGTCGGGGGGCCCACCGGCGCAGCGTCGTAAGGGCTTGTCGGGGGGGCCCACCGGCGCAGCGTCGTAAGGGCTTGTCGGGGGGGGGCCCAGCGTCGTAAGGGCTTGTCGGGGGGGCCCATCAGTGCAGCCTTATTTGCAGTTTTTTGCCCTAAACTAAAAATGTTTCTTCTTCTTCTTCTTCTTCTTCTTCTTCTTCTTCTTCTTCTTCTTCTTCTTCTTCTTCTTCTTCTTCTTCTTCTTCCTCTTCCTCTTCCTCTTCCTCTTCCTCTTCCTCTTCCTCTTCCTCTTCCTCTTCCTCTTCCTCTTCCTCTTCCTCCACCAGTATCAGGTGCAATGGAAACCAAACGATAACATTCGTAAGTGGGGCCCCATGACACCTACGTCATAGAAACCGGAATTCAGAAGGTACTTTTTATGCAGACATTGGGGGGGGCTATTAGGCCCCTGATGCCCTGTCCTTCAGAAGCACCTGATCAAACGCCAATCGTGATTGGTCAGATGTTTCTGTGGCTGAAATGGCCGCATTGAAACGTGAAGTGGCTAAATCCTTGTCTGCCATTTATTTATCTCCTCAGTGGGCAGCCAACCCCACCTGGTAGAACGGTACCTTTCCCAGTTTGCCCCATGCATACTGGGCATCTCCCGGTCACTCAGCTCTGCCACCTATCAGCATTATCCTTGTTGGTGGATAAGCACTGCTGCACAACTGATTGGCTCTGTGTGCTGCTTCTATCTCCCTGAGTTTAGTCCCTGCTTTTTAGTAGATTGCAAAAGGCTGAAACTGGGTACAACTCAGGTTCTTACATGGCTGGTATTAAAGCGGGAGTCCGCCGGGACTCCGCGTTTTTTTTTTTTTTTTTTTTTAAAGCCAGCAGCTACAAATACTGCAGCTGCTGACTTTTAAAATAGTGACACTTACCTGTCCAGCGCGCCCGCGATGTCGGCACCCAAAGCCGATCTCTCGATCGTCTCTTGGGTGCTGCCGCCGCCATCTTGGGTATGGGAATCAGGAAATGGAGCCTTTCGGCTTCATTTCCCGGTTCCCTACTGCGCATGCGCGAATCGCGCTGCGCAATAAGGACGGTCCCCGCTGCCTCTGGAATCTGTGTGTTTCCCAGCAGGCAGCGGGGCACTTGCGGAAAGGGGCAGGCACTTGCGGAAAGGGGCGTAATCTACTGTACAGGTACCTGCACCCCCCTCCCCCCTGAAAGGTGCCAATTGTGGCGCCGGAGGGGGGGGGGGTTCCGATGAGCGGAAGGTCCACTTTAGGGTGGACCTCCGCTTTAATGAGAAACATTTAAAGGAGAAGTACAACCAAAGCCCAATTGGCTGTACTTCTATTGATCACAGAAGTGCAATTCATTTTGCACTTCTATGACCTGTTTTCAGCAAAGAGGGGGGCTCAAGGACATCACAAGTCGGTCAAGGGTCTGCGTCCTCACGATCATGGATTCGGGATCTGCCCAGATGCTTGGACTGACACCCGGCTCAGCCTCTCAGCATGCCGCTGAGAGCCTGAGCCGGCTGCCCCCATCCCTCCACAGTTCAGCGCTCCAATGAGCAAGGAGGGAGAAGAGCAGAGTGCTGGTGACTGACAGTCACCAGCTCCCTGCTCGGGTTGCTGTGAGACCCGAGCAATCGACTGTTTGATCGCTTGGTTCACAGTGTAGAGCAGGGATCCTCAAACTACGGCCCTCCAGCTGTTGCAAAACTACACATCCCATGAGGCATTGTAAAACTCTGACATTCACAGACATGACTAGGCATGATGGGAATTGTAGTTCCTGAACAACTGGAGGGCCATAGTTTGAAGACCCATGGTGTAGAGGCTCTGGTGGACCGATCCACCTAGGTCAGTGATGGCAAACCTTGACACCCCAGATGTTTTGGAACTACATTTCCCATGATGCTCAACTAGACAGCAGAATGCATGAGCATCATAGGAAATGTAGTTCCAAAACATCTGGGGTACCAAGGTTCACCATCACCGACCTAGGTAAGTATTAATCTGGAAAAAAAAACCAACCCCATACTTATCTTTTAACCACTTCCCGACCAGTGCACGACGATGTACGTCGACAGAATGGCACGGGCAGGCATATTGGCGTACATGTACGTCCAATATTCAATGCCACCCTGCCATCGGGAGCGCGCCGCCGGCGGCGCGCTCCCGCGCTGGTCGGGACCCCCGTGAGTCCGGTCGTGGGACCCGCGGACTTGATCGCCGCGGGCATCCCCGCGATCGTCTCACGGGACGGCTGAATGGAGGAAATGCCGTGTAAACAGCATCTCTCCATTCTGCCTAGCAACTAGTGACGCTGATCTCTGCTCCATGTGATTGGAGCAGAGATCAGTGTTCACTAAATGAAAGCCCAACCCCCCCACAGTTAGTAACACACCCCTAGGAACACTTAACCCCTACACTGCCACCCACTGGTTAACCCCTTCACTGCCAGTGTCATTTACACAGGAATCACTGCATTTATATAGCAGTGATTACTGTATAAATGACAATGATCCCAAAAATGTGTCAAAAATGTCCGATGGGTCCCCGACAATGTCGCAGTCACAATAAAAATCGCTGATCGCCGCCATTGCTAGTAAAAAAAAAAAAAAAAAAAAAATATTAATAAAAATGCTATAAAACTATCCCTAATTTGTAAACGCTATAACTTTTGCGCAAACCAATCAATAATCGCTTATTGCGTTTTTTTTTTTTTTTTTTTTACCAAAAATATGTAGAAGAATACGTATTGGCCTAAACTGATAACTTACATATTTTTGGGGGATATTTATTATAACAAAAAGTAAAAAATAATGCGTTTTTTTCAAAATTGTCGCTCTGTTTTTGTTTATAGCGCAAAAAATAAAAACCGCAGGGGTGATCAAATACCACCAAAAGAAAGCTCTATTTGTGGGGAAAAAAAGGACGTCAATTTGTTGTCGGAAAACCTGATCATTCTGAACGCGGTGCCGTTCGTTGTGTACGACGGGACTACGTAGAGACCAGTAGCCAATAACTTTCGTCTCGTAATTTATTCTGAGCATGCGCGGCACTTTGTCCTTCGGAATTCTCTACAAATGATCGGAAAAAGTCTGATCGGATTTTTTCGTCGGAAAATTTTAGATCCAGCTCTCAAAATTTTTCCGTCTGAATTTCCGACAGGGAAAAAGCCCGATAGAGCCCACACACGATTGGATTTTCCGACAACATAATCCGATCAGACCGATTCCGTTGGAATTTCCGACTGTGTGTACAGGGCATTCCACTGTTACTTAAAAAAAAAAAATCCTATTGCAAGAAATGTAAACATTCCGTGTAATAGAAGAATGACAAGTCCTCTTTATGGAGAGATCTGGGGTCAAAAAGACCCCAAATTTCAGAGTCTGAGCTAGTTGGCTCACCTTTTTTTTTTTTTTTTTTTTTTTTTTTTTCTTTGTTTTGTTTATCAGTTTTTTCTTTTTAGTAGATTTTGTCACCAGACCCCCTAATATTGAGATCTGGAGGAAAGTTTATTTTCTTATCCTACAAATAACCCAAGGAATAATAAAGGAAGATATTCAGCAGCGATATAAATATAATGTATTATAGATTAATAGTTGATGTAAATATTACATTAAGTATACGTTAAGGCTATAGGACCCTATTAGATTTAGTGTTATGATTTGATGAATTATTAGGGTGGCTTATTATTGTATTCATTTTTATTTTTTGTCCATGAATTTAATATGTGTCGCTGCTGGTCTGTCTGTTATATTTGTTTTGCAAGGTTGGTTTTGATTTATTTTTCATTTTTAAATGGGTTAATGCCTCCTTCTGTTATTATGCAGAGGTTTTGTTATAAATGGAAAAATAATTTGAATTATACTTAAAAAAATAAAATAAATAAAAAGACCCCCAAATCTTTAACTTTTAGATTTTTTGAAAAAAAAAAAATAAATAAGTTTTTTTTTTTCAATTCTTTGTTAAGCACTTCAGCCCCGGAAAAATGTACCCCCTTTCTGATCAGAGCACTTTTTGCGATTCGGCACTGCGTCACTTTAACTGACAATTGCATGGTTGTGCGACGTGGCTCCCAAACAAAATTGATGTGTTTTTTTTTTGTTTGTTTTTTTTCCCCCCACAAATAGAGCTTTCTTTTGGTGGTATTTGATCACCTCTGCGGTTTTTATTTTTTGCACTATAAACAAAAAAAAGCGACAATTTTTGAAAAAAAACGTTATTTTTTACATTTTGCTATAATAAATATCCCCCATATATATATATATATAAAAAAACTCAGTTTAGGCCAATACGTTTTCTTCTACATATTTTTTCTACATATTTTTGGTAAAACCAAAATCGCAATAAGCGATTGGTTTGCGCAAAAGTTTATAGCGTTTACAAAACGGGGTAGTTTTTTTGGCATTTTTTACAGTATTAATTTTTATATATTTTTTTTTAATGGTGGCGCTCAGTGATTTTTTTTTATAGTGACTGCGACCTTATGGCAGACACTTTGGACATTTTTAACACATTTTGGGGACTATTGTCATTTATACAGTAATCAGTGCTATACAAATGCACTGATTCCTGTGTAAATGACACTGGCAATGAAGGGGTTAACCACTAGGTGGCAGGGGAGGGGTTAAGTGTGTCCTGGGGTGTGTTTCTAACTGTGGGGGGCCGTGGCTGTGTGTGACACATCACTGATCTCTGCTCCCATTACAGAGATCAGTGACAGTGTCGCTAGGCAGAACTGGGAGATGCTTGTTTACATTAGCATCTCCCCGTTCTTCCTCCCCATGAGACGATCGCGGGTATCCCTGTGGTGATCGAGTCCGCGGGACCTGCGACCTGACTCACTGAGTTTGCCGCGGGCGCCCACCCGCTGGCCGCCTCTTAAAGGACAACATACAGGTACGTGATTCTGCCTGTACGAGCCCTTCTGCCAACGTATATCGGCGCAAGGCGGTTGGCAAGCGGTTAAGCAAAAAATAAAACCCAGTGGTGATTAAATGGCACCAAAAGAAAGCTCTATTTTGTGTGAAAAAAATAAATAAAAAATGTCATAAGGGTTCGGTTCTGCATGACGGAGCAATTGCCATTCAAAGGGAGATGGCGCTGAATGTTGACCTGGGCAGGAAGGGGGTGTAGGTGGTTGAAGAGATGACTCCGGGCCTTTCTTAGTTGTTTCTCTGATCTGATGTAGGATGAATCGGGGGGCACAGCGGACAGCAGCGGTCTCGATGACAGCACGCAGGAGAAGTTCATTGGACCTCTTCCCCGGGACGGCTCTGTGGGCTGCACGAGCGACTACGTCAGTCAGAACTACTCCCATTCATCACTGCTCCATAAATCCGACACTGGTACGTGTCCTCCCCTCCGCTGACCTTCCATGGCGCCCTTCTCCACAGCGAGGAGCCGATATTTGTCCTGTCATTTTTTCTATTGGTTCATCTCTATCTCTCTCTCTCTCTCCTTCCAGGTTACGTGGGGTTAGTAAACCAAGCCATGACCTGCTACCTGAACAGCCTGCTGCAGACACTGTATATGACCCCCGAGTTCCGCAACGCTCTCTACAAGTTAGTATTGTGAAAACCCTTTTTTTTTATTTTTAATAGTGATAGTCAAAGCCAGAAAAATTAGCCATGAGGGATATTTACTAAAACTGGTACACACAGAATCTGGTGCACCTCTGCATAGTAACCAATCGACTTCCAGGTTTTTATTGTTCTCTTCGGAGTAACCCTTAATGCATCCAGTGGGTTCCTAGTCCCTTTAGTAACTTATTTTCGTTTTGTGATCATTTCAGTATCTTTCCATATTTTGCTCAGTGCATCTGCTGTTTCATTAATACTCATTTAAAGCTAAACTCCGGGATAGGCAAAAACTGTGTAAATCAATCAGTCGTCTACTGTATATTCTTCCTGAATCTCGGTGAGATCTGTGTATTTCTTCCAGATCTGTGCTGTAATCCAGTGTGAGACTTTTCCTTCCTTAAATAAAGACCGCTCACTGCTGCTCTCTCCCCTTGTGCAGGGGGTCTGGTCTGGTCTCCGCCTCCTCCTGTAGTTTCCTGCGCCTGTAGTGGGTGGAGCTGCTGGGCCCCTCTCACAGCGCTGCTCTCTCTCCTTGTGCAGGGGGACTGGTCTTGTCTCCACCCCCTCCTGTAGTTTCCTGCAGGCCACTTGTAATGGGTGGAGCCTGCTGGGTGCCTCCCACAGCTCTGCTCCCTCTCCTTGTGCAGGGGGACTGGTCTTGTCTCCACCCCCTCCTGTAGTTTCCTGCAGGCCACTTGTAATGGGTGGAGCCTGCTGGGTGCCTCCCACAGCTCTGCTCCCTCTCCTTGTGTCGGGTGACTGGTCTTGTCTCCACCCCTTCCTATAGTGGGTGGGGCCTGCTTGCCCCTCCCACAGCTCTGCTTTCTCTCCTTGTGCAGTGTGGCTGGTCTTGTCTCCGCCCCTCCTACACACAGAATCTGGTGCGGCTGTGCATGGTAACCAATCATGAAGCTTTCACAATAAAACCTGGAAGCTAATTGGTTTCTATACACAGATGCACCGGTTTTAGTCTCCCCCGCAGTCTCCTCTGTCATAAAAGCCCCTCTATTAGTGTGTGTGTTTGTTTGTTTTTTTTTTTTGTTTGTTTTTTTTGTTTTTTGTTTTTTATTGGGATTTACTTTCACTTTAAAGCGGGAGTTCCGCCGTTTTTTTTTTTTTTTAAAGCCAGCAGCTACAAATAGTGCAGCTGCTGACTTTTAAAATAATGACACTTACCCGCCCAGCGCGCCCGCGATGTTGGCACCCGAAGCCGATCTCTCGATCGTCTCTTGGGTGCTGCCGCCGCCATCTTGGGTATGGGAATCAGGAAGTGGCTTTCGGCTTCATTTCCCGGTTCCCTACTGCGCATGCGCGAGTCGCGCTGCGCAATAAGGATGGTCCCCGCTGTCTCTGGGATCCATGTGTTTCCCAGCAGGCAGCGGGGGACTTTTGGAAAGGGGCGTAGATTCCGCAGAAAGGGGCGTAGCTTTTGCAGAATCTACGCCGGAAGTGGGTGCAGATACCTGTACTGTACAGGTACCTGCACCCCCCTCCCCCCTGAAAGGTGCCAATTGTGGCGCCAGAGGGGGGGAGGATTCCAATGAGCGGAAGGTCCACTTTAGGGTGGAGCTCCGCTTTAAGGTGTTTTATGCCTCGCCTAAAATTCAATTACTATTTTTTTTTTTTTTTTTTTTTATACTAATGAACACATACGTGGATTTTTTGATCTATAATCTGCTTGATGTTTAGCATTCACATGTTGTTCTGACAGGTGGGAGTTTGAAGACCCCGATGAGGACCCAGTAACCAGCATCCCCTACCAGCTGCAGAGGCTCTTCGTCTTATTACAGACAAGTAAAAAAAGGGCGATTGAAACAACAGACGTGACGCGGAGTTTCGGATGGGATAGTAGTGAAGGTAAAACTTTGATAAAGCATACATTGTTAGAGGATCATGTCTGCTTAGCATGCTCTAAGCCCTAACTATTGTTGTGTTTGACAGCCTGGCAGCAGCATGATGTGCAGGAGCTCTGCAGGGTCATGTTTGATGCTCTGGAGCAGAAATGGAAGCAGACGGAGCAGGTAAGTGTCCCTGGAGGGGGGAGGGGAGGGATGTTAACTGCTGAAGATATACATTGCTCTAGTTGTGCAGTATGTCCATTGTACAGCTCCCCTGAGGAGGCCTGAGCCTCCTCTTTCATAGAGTGCCTTCATATCGTAACTGGGATTGCTTAAATACTAGCCGACCCACCACAGTACATTTACTGCGGGGGCAGGGCATCACAATTGCATAGATGGACATCATTGTGCCTGCTCGGGCTTATTGCTTTTTGGAGAACGGTGACGCCAATAGTTTTCAGTGCTAAAAAAAAAAGCACTGTCACTGTACTAGTGACACTGGCTGAGAAAGGGGTGAATATCAAGGGCGGTTATGAGTCCTTAGGGAGTGCTTTCTAACTGTAGGGGAGGTGCTTGTACTGTGGGAAGACAGGGATTCGTGTTCCTGCTTAGCAGAAACACAGGATCTCTTTCTTCCCTTGTCACAGAACAGCAATCTGCCTTGTTTATATAGGCAGACCACCGTTCTGCCTCTGTCGGGAACGATGGGCGGACCTGCTGATTTGGCTCCCGCTGTGTCCAATTGCAGCGGAAGCTGGACTCCCAGTGGCGCTCCGCGGACCTGGAAGTGGGGGAAACGTGCAGGTACGTGATTTCGCCTGCAGGAGCCGCCACCCCGCAGTACATATTACATCTACATATATATGGGGAGGTTGGCAAGCAGTTAAACATACAGTCACCTGTCAGTGTCATGAGATCGGCTGTCAGTACATCGGGATTGATCAATTTTTAAATATATATCCAATAGTCTGTAGACGGTATCATTTTTACACAAAACAATTATTATTATGCACTAATTGGGCCAGATTTTTTAAGAAACTTTGTGTGTGTTTTTTTTTTTTTTTTATCCATTAGGCCCCTTTCACACTGACGTCCCGTTCAGGCCCGCCTGTCAGTTTTTCAGGCGGACCTGAACGGGTGCTCCATAGAGCTCTATGGAGCGTCGGATGTCAGCGGTGACATGTCCGCTGACATCCGACCCGCTCCGATCCGAAAAAGTGTGACGGAGGAAAAAGCTATTTTTCCATCCGTCTGCGGATCGGATCGGGTGACGACGGGCACTGCGGTCCGTCGTCATCCGATCTCCCATAGGGGAGAGCGGCGCTGTGACAGGTCCGTCCCTGCGCAGTGTGCAGAGACGGAGCTGTCATCTCCCTGCTCAGCGGGGATCGGCGGAGTGATCCCCGCTGAGCAAACGGATATCCACGGGGCGGATCAGAACTGATCCGCCCCGTGTGAAAGGACCCTTACAGAATT
The DNA here is from genome assembly GCF_037356315.1 of Lithobates pipiens. Classification (NCBI taxonomy): domain Eukaryota; kingdom Metazoa; phylum Chordata; class Amphibia; order Anura; family Ranidae; genus Lithobates; species Lithobates pipiens. The sequence goes on from NW_027507786.1 coordinate 8,696,445, forward strand.
CTCTTCGTACATCCAGCCGTGCTGCTGACAAAGATGGTCTGTCAGATGACATCTCCTCCGCGGCACTTTACAAGCATTTCCACTTAAAGGCTAAGTTCACATACACTATATTGCCAAAAAGTATTGTGACGCCTGCCTTTACACACACATGAACTTTAATGGTGTCTTAGTCCGTAGGGTTCAATATTGAGTTGGCCCATCCTTTGCAGCTATAACAGCTTCAACTCTTCTGGGAAGGCCGTCCACAAGGTTTAGGAGTGTGTCTATGGGAAGGTTTGACCATTCTTCCAGAAGCGCATTTGCGAGGTCAAGCACTGATGTTGGATGAGAAGGCCTGGCTCGCAATCTACGCTCTAATACATCCGGAAGGGATTCTATCAGATTGAGGTCAGGACTCTGTGCAGGTCAGTCAAGTTCCTCCACCTCAAACTCGCTCATCTGTGTCTTTATGGACATTGCTTTGTGCACTGGTCCAAATCATTTGGTGGAGGGGGAATATGGTGTGGGGTTGTTTTTCAGGGGTTGGGCTTGGCCCCCTAGTTCCAGTGAAGGGAACCCTTAAGACTTCAGCATACCATTTTTGGACAATTTCATGCCTCCAACTTTGTGGGAACAGTTTGGGGATGGCACCATAATCCCTCCTCCACCAAATCCACAAAGCAAGGTCCATAAAGACATAGATGAGCTAGTTTGGGGTGGAGGAACTTGACTGGCCTCAACCTGATAGTACAAGAATTCGAGTGGAGACTGTGAGCCAGACCTTCTTGTCCACATCAGTGCCTGACTTCACAAACGCTCTTCTGGAAGAATGGTCAAACATTCTTCCAGAACGGCCTTCCCAGAAGAGTTGAAGCTGTTATAGCTGCAAAGGGTGGGCCAACTCAATATCGAACCCTTCGGACTAAGACTGGGATGCCATTAAATTTCATGTGTGTGTAAAGGCAGGCGTCCCAATACTTTTGGTAATATAGCGTATTTGAACATGTTACACCCAGGTTTAGGATGTAACCTGTTTAGCATGCACCCCTCTGTGACTGTGGGTGGGGGATCCTCTCCCCATATCTACTGTCACAGTTTGAGAACAGTATGGCCACACAAGGCTCTGCCCACACGGCTGCTCCATTCATTCACAGTTTCTTGTGAAAGAATAAACTACAAGTACCATCAACCGTTGCAGCTGATGGCTGCTTGTTCTCGGTGAACTACGAGGGCGTTGGTGAGCGCTCTCAAAGTTCATTGATCTTTCTGCCTGTATCTGAGATATGATCAGAAAGCTTTCCTGAGAGTCAGGAGGAGCCTGACGTTGTACCCACGATCTGCTGATCTGAATCCTTAGGATAAAAATAAAAAAATAGACATTTATTGCGGTGCGATTTCCTGTGCGAATCACAAGCAGCGTTCCGCACTGCACAAGTGTGACCCCAGGCTTAAAAGACTTGGCTTTTTTTTTTTTATCTAAGAACCCCTCTCAGGTTTTTATTTGATTTCCCATCACTTCCAATCTCAGTTGGGATGGGTATTCAGGAGGAATCGCCTCAACAGGGAGCACAGGCGGCAGTAAAAACCTGACAGAGGCTCTAATTTATTAGTTACCTGGTCCATCCAGAACACGTTTTCCAGGAATTCCATTTAAATCTGTTGCAGTTTAATTTTTTGTTTTTCTTTTTGTTGGCAGGCCGACCTCATCAATCAGCTGTATCAGGGGAAGCTGAAAGATTACGTCCGGTGCTTGGAGTGCGGCTATGAGAGCTGGCGGATCGACACCTTTCTAGACATCCCTCTTGTCATCAGGCCGTATGGCTCCAGCACAGGGTTTGGTAGTGTGGTATGTTTCTGTACTGAGGGGTATCTCCTTGTTGCTGGGGGGGTGGGGGGGGGAGGGGTTGAAGTTGCTATTTAGTTTTGGGAGGAGGGTCGTCCTCCTTAACCACTTCCATACCGGGCCTATTCTGACACTTCTCTCCTACGTGTAGAAACCATCAGGTTTTTTTTTTTTTTGCTAGAAAATTACTTGGGACCCCCAAACATTACATATGATCTTTCTTTTTCTTTTTATTTTTTTTTAAGCATGGAGTCTAGGGGGGAAAAAAAAAGTGCAACTTTTCACACGGTATTTGTGCAGGAATTTTTCAAACGCTTTTTTAAAAAACAAAATGAATAAAAAAAAAAAAAAGGCAAAACCGTAAAGTTAGCCCAATTTTTTTTTGTATAATGTGAAAGATGTTACGCCGAGTAAATAGCTACCTAACATGTCACGCTTTAAAATTGCGCACACTCGTGGAATGGTGCCAAACTTTGGCACTTGTAAAATCTTCATAGGCAACGCTTTTCCATTCTTCTTCCTTTTTTTTTTTTTTTTTTTTTTTTTTTTTTTTATTTCTTTTTTTTTACAGGTTACCAGTTTAGAGTTACAGAGGAGGTCTAGGGCTAGAATTGTTGCTCTCGCTCTAACGCACGTGGCAATACCTCACGTGTCATTTGAACACTGTTTACATATGTGGGTGCGTCTTGCGTATGAGTTCGCTTATGTGCGCTGGAACAGGGCACTTTAATTATTAATTTTTCTTTTAATTTTTTTTTTTTTCATATTCACACTTTCTCTTAAAAAAAAAAAAAAAAAAAAAAAAAGGAATGTAAGCTTCCCTTGTAATAGGAATAGTGTGTGACAGGTCCTCTTTATGGAGAGATGTGGGGTCCAGATCTCCTCCAGGCTGGTAAAAACAGAGATTAAAAAAAATAAAAATGAACTGTTTCGGCCTTTCCAGCCAGGTCACCAGCTTTGTTTACATCCGCCGGCCCAGACATGACGTCATAACGTCTCGCCTGGGCCTCCGAGGGTCATAGAGATGACTGGGGACCATCTGGTTACCATAAATCTCTATGATCAACTTCTGGCGGCGGCCAATTCGTCCTCCGGCTCGCTGATCGTATGGGCAAGCCTGGAAAAGCACTGGGTGGGGGGGGGGTGACGATCAAGAGGTTGAACTGCCAGCTGCACCCATCATTCAGATATCGCCACTCAAAGTCCAGAACGTCATATGACGTCCGTGGGCTTTGGGTTCCTTGCACTGACCAGAGCGTCGGAGGAGGATTTGCTGGAGAGTAGACGTGTGTGTTTTTTTTTTTTTTTTAATGTTATTTTTTTATTTATTTTTTTTGTTTCTTTTGTGTTTTTATTTTTTTTTTTATTATTATTTTTTTTTTTTTTTTTTTTTGTAAGTTTTCCCACTGACAAAGGATCAGTCTATTTTTAATGGTCGGTTTATTTTAACAGCGAGAGACAGAATAACAACAAAAATATCCATAAAAGCGCTTTTCAAAAATGTTCTAAATTGATTTGGATTTGCATTTTAATGAGTAAAATAAGTATTTGGCCCCTTCGCAAAACATGACTAAGTACTTGGTAGCGAAAACCCTTGTTGGCATTCGGAGGTCAGACGTTTCTTGTAGTCGGCCACCAGCTTTGCACACATCTCGGGAGGGAATTTTTAGTTCCTCTCCTCTTTGCAGATCCTCTCCAAGTTATTAAGGTTTCGAGGTGTTTGGTAACTCGAACCTTCAGCTTCATCCACATTTTCTATGGGATGAAGGTCTGGAGACTGGCTAGGCCACTCCAGTACCTTGATGTGCTTCTTCTTGAGTCACGCCTTTGTTGCCTAGGCCGTATGTTTTGGGTCATTGTCATGCTGGAAAACCCATTTTCAATGTCCTGGCTGAGGGAAGGAGGTTCTCACCCAAGATATGATGGTACATGACCCCGTCCATCATCCCTTTTGATGCAGTGAAGTTGTCCTGTCTCCTTAGCAAATCCCAAAGCATAATGTTTAATAATGACTAATGGAAGAACACCATCCATAATGGATGGTGTTCTTGGGGTCATAGGCAGCATTCTTCCTCCTCCAAACACGGCGCGTTGAGTTTGATGCCAAAAGAGCTCGATTTTGGTCTAATCTGACCACAAACCTTTCATCCAGTTCTCCTCTCAATCATTCAGATGTCCATTAGCAAACCTCAGTCGGTCCTGTATATGTGATTTCTTGAGAAGGGGGACCTTGCGGGCGCTGCAGCGTCTCAATCCTTCACGCCGTAGTGTGTTACCAATTGTTTTCTTGGTGACTATGGTCCCAGTATGGAGCCCCAGACCGAGGGAGATTGACAGTTATTTTGTGTTTCTTACATTTACGAATAATCGCACCAACCGTTGTCACCCTCCCACCAAGCTGCTTGGCGATGGTCCTGGTAGCCCATTCCAGCCTTGTGTAGGTCTACAATCTTGTCCCCGACATCCATGGATAGCTCTTTAGTCTTGGCCATTGTGGAGATATTGGAATCTGATTCTGTGGACTGGTGTCTTTTTTTTTTTTATACATGTAACAAGCTGAGATTAGGAGCACTCCCTTTTTAAAGAGTGCTCCTATTCTCAGCTCTTTACCTGTATAGAAGACACCTGGGAGCCAGAAATCTTGCTGATTGATAGGGGATCAAATACTTATTTCACTCATGCAAAATGCAAATCAATTTATAACTTTTTTTTTTTTTTTTTTTTTTTTTATGCATTTTTTCTGGATATTTTTGTTGATATTCTGTCTCTGACTTTTAAAATAAACCGACCATTAAAATTACAGACTGATCATTTCTTTGTCAGTGGGCAAACGCACAAAATCAGCAGGTGATCAAATACTGTTTTCCCCTCACTGTAAAGACAACGCTTGTCATCATGTTATCTACGTCTGTTGATCTTCAGCCATTTTTAGAAGTACTATTTGTGTTTGTGTTCTACCAGGAAGAGGCTCTTCATGCATTCATCCAGCCGGAGACTCTTGATGGTCCCAACCAGTACTTCTGTGAGCGTTGTAAGAAGAAGTGCGATGCCAGGAAGGTAGGGTGTGTGTGTTGGGGAGAGCGATCTATATTTATTGGCCTTTGCTTGTTTCTGGTGTCTGTCCCATTAAAGTTTTTTTTTAAACCTGCAAGGCAAAGTTATAATGTGCTAGTATGCATCACATACTAGCACATTATGTGAAACTTGCTTTAAAACGATCTGTCACAGCTGCCACTGCTGATGGGGCTTCCATGTTCACCCGGTCTTCCTTCCATGTCTGCGTTTTCCAGCCGTCTGATTGGCTGTACCACGTTGACATCACTCCCACGCATGTGCGCGGGAGCCGCTATTCATTACACAGGACTCTGAAGGAATGGCACGGGCAATGCCGTTCATTCAGAGCACATGCACTGATGATGTCACCGCCTCATTCACAAGTAAATATCTCCTAAACGGTGCACGTTTAGGAGATATAATTTACTGTACCTGTAGGTAAGCCTTATTATAGACCCGCCTACAGGTAAATCTCAACCATGGGAGCTTACTCCCGCTTTAAATGTTGACATTTATAATAAGCAGCAAGGACATTACACCAGTGATCACGAGTCCATCAAACGTTAATTGGTAGAGAAGAAAAGCCAATGCATTTTGAGGGGTTTGGATATTCTCCCTCCATTATGGTGCAAGTAATATGTAACCTCAAGATTGAATGGACACAGCAGGATGTGGATGTGTGCGTGTATAAAATATACCTATATACCGTATATACTCGAGTATAGGTCGATCCGAATATAAGCCGAGGCCCCTAATTTACCACAAAAAAAATGGGAAAACTTATTGACTCGTGTATAAGCCGAGGGTGAGACATGCCCGTCCATCCCTGTGTCCCGTCCATCCCTGTGTCCCGTCCATCCCTGTGTCCCGTCCATCCCTGTGTCCCGTCCATCCCTGTGTCCCGTCCATCCCTGTGTCCCGTCCATCCCTGTGTCCCGTCCATCCCTGTGTCCCGTCCATCCCTGTGTCCCGTCCATCCCTGTGTCCAGCCTACCTGTGTCCTGTGCCTCTTTGTCCTTCTGCAGCGATCTGCACGTAAAAACATGCCAGGATCGCCGCACCTCTTCTCCTCGTCTGTGACAGACGGCGGCCATTCCACTGTTCAAAAGCCGCGCCTCCGTCTGTGATAGGCGGAACACTCAATTTCCCAGCAGTCAGTGTTCAGCCTATCACGGACATCCTCTCATCCTCGTCCGTAGTATGAGGATGAGCGGATGTCCGTGATAGGCGGACCACTGACTGCTGGGAAATTGAGTGTTCTGCCTATCACAGACAGGGAGGCGCGGCTTTTGAATAGTGGAATGGTCGCCGTCTGTCTGCATGACACGCTGATCGGGTAGACAGACGGCGGTGACTCGAGTATAAGCCGAGGGGGGCACTTTCAGCCTAAAAAAAGGGGCTGAAAATCTCGGCTTATACTCGAGTATATACGGTACTCCCATAACTTGGTAAATGGTATTACCAGTTTCCTGATTTTGTGCATATACATTTTAGCAATATCCTATTGCGTCCAGTTAATCTTAAGGTTACATTTGACATGGGTCCTGATGAAGCGGGAGTGTCCAAACACCCGAAACTCATTGACGGACATTCTTTTTCTATCAATTAACAGTTAAGTTTACCCTTTCCCCCAAAAAATAAATGCATTACGACTTGTCATGCGGCTTTGCAGTCTCCAAGTCGCAGAAGTGCGAAAAGGTTCTAAAACAGTCATTTTCATTAGCGGCAATTTAAAAATGGGAGATCCTGGGCATCTTATGCATCTGTCCCATGAGAGTCTGACCTGAGATCTGCTTCTCCAGGGCCTGCGCTTCCTGCACTTCCCATATCTGCTGACTCTGCAGCTGAAGAGGTTCGACTTTGATTACACCAGCATGCACCGAATCAAGCTGAACGATCGGATGACCTTCCCCGAGGAACTGGACATGAGCCCTTTCATTGATGTTGAAGATGAGGTAATCTAATTGCTCTCTGTTTGGGGGGGGGGGGGGTGTACTCGCTTTTGTTGCCAGCGGTTTAGATATTAATGGCTGTGTGTTGAGTTATTTTGAGGGGACAGAAAATTTACACTGTTATACAAGCTGTACACTCACTACTTTACATTGTAGACAAGTGTCATTTCTTCAGTGTTGTCACATGAAAAGATAGAAGAAAAGATTTACTAAAAATGTGAGGGGTGTACTTACTTTTGTGAGATACTGTAGCTGTCCTCTTCTATGTAATCATGCCAACTTGTTTCCTCTTTGTAAGAAGTCTCCTCAGACGGAGAGCTGCACAGACAGCGGAGCAGAGAACGAAGGAAGCTGTCACAGCGATCAGATGAGCAATGACTTCTGCACCGATGACGCCTTGGATGAGGGAATCTGTCTAGAGAGTAACAGCAGTGTGGAAAAGCTGAACAAGCCCTCCGAGAAGGTACGATACCTCCATCAAAGGGAATTAGGTTTGCAAAATATTCTGCAGCTCAGGACAGAACATAAAGGTGAACTCTAGGCAAATACTAAAGACACAAATTTAATGCAACTCTGTATTCATTAGATTGGTAAAGTGGAACTAAACCCTCCTATCCTTTTCAGCCAAGGAAGCTGCCATCTTGATCTCTGTTTGATCTGTGGTGCTGCACATGTGATCCATTATTACACCAGCCATTTGATGGTTTGGTTGAGAACACAAGAAAATGTCACAGTTGGCATTCCTAGCATGCTGAGAATGTAAGAGCCCTTTCACACTGACACCACGGGGGGGCGTTTTTAGTGGCACTTTACGAGTCGCTTCAGCAGAGCTGCCCATTGATTGTATACTCCACTCCTAAAGCGCCTCAAAGAAGCTGCTTGCAGGACTTTATTTGACGTCCCTCCGGCACTCAGGCTTTCACACTGGGATTGCAGATGAGGCATTTTTCAGGTGCTTTACAGGTGCTATTTTTTTAGAGCTAAAAACGCCTCCAGTGTGAAAGGGGTCTAATGCCGCGTACACACGAGCGGACTTTTCGACATCAAAGGTCCTACGGAACGATTCTGGCGGACTATTCGATCGTGTGTGGGCTGCAGCGGACTTTTGATTTGCAAAAATCCGACAGACTTTAGAAATGGAACATGCTTCAAATTTTTCCGCCAGAACTCTGCCGGACCCAGAAATCCGCTCGTGTGTGTGCTAGTCTGACGGACTAAAACCGACGCTAGGGCAGCTATTGGCTACTGGCTATGAACTTCCTTATTCTAGTCCAGTCATACGTCATCACGGTCGAATCCGTCGGACTTTGGTGTGATTGTGTGTGGCCAAGTCCGTTCATTCGTAAAGTCCGTCAGAACTCCGTCAGAACTCCGTCAGAACTCCATCGAAAGTCTGCCGGACTTAAGTCCTGTCGTGTGTACACGGCATAACTGTTTTTTTAACCAGTTTAATTCCACTTTAAAGTGTAAGTTTACCTTTAGCCCTTGTACACACGGTCGGACATTCTGACGGAAAATGTCCGATCGGACCGTGTTTTGTCGGATAATCCGAACGTGTGTGGGCTCCATCTGACTTTTTCCGTCAGAAATGTCCGACCAACAAAGTTTGAGAGCTGGATATAAAAATTTTCCGACAACATGATCCGATCATACTTTGTCCGATCGTTTGTAGAGAATTCCGATCAGACAAAGTGCCACGTATGCTCAGATCAAATTCCTAGACCAAAGCTATTGGCTACTAGGCTGAACGTAGTCCCGTCGTAACTAAATTACGTCATCGCGTTACAAATGATCGGATTTTCTGACAACTTTGTCCGACCGTGTGTATGCAACACCAGTTTCGGACAAAATCCAACGGATTTTGTTGTCGAAATGTCTGACCGTGTGTACAAGGGCTTACAGAAAATCTGTTGGGTGAACTTACAACACTGGACCCTGCCCCCAGTCCCGCTAACCTGTAGTCCGCCAATCATTCGTTCTGACAGCTCGTATCACCCCTTCACCAGTTTTGGGATTTGACATCCCTGCTGCTTTCTCTCCTCTTCACCCGCGGTGACAGGACGGGCTATGCGGGTTCTGATTGAATGGCTTCGACCAATTAGAATGCTCCTAAAAGTACTTCCTGACGAAGTATGTTTTGGAGATTAAGCCGAGGTGATTTTCTAAGCCTCGGACTGGTGAGGTGGCGACCCGGTGTGTCGGTGCGGGTGATCGCTGTACTCCAGGTAAGTGCTGCCAGGGGGGGTGGGGAAAGGGGGTCCTGTGTAAGTTCACCTTACAGATTTTTCTGTAAAGGTGAACTTGCCCTTTTAAAGATGATCACGATGTTTTAGTGAACTTTAAAGTGGAACTAAACCCTCTCTATCCTTTTCTGCCAAGGAAGTTGCCATCTTGGCCTTGCCATTTTATTGACAGTTTGGTTGAAAGATCAAGCGAATGTGACATTTAGCAATCTTGGCATGCCGGGAATGTAAGGGCTCGTTCACACCATAGGTGAATGAAAACTTATGGGAAAACCGTGCAGATTTCACTGTCAGAGACATAAGTTTACATCAGTTCACATCAGTTTCACACATCAGCTTTCATGCAACTTTCAGTGAGTTTTTATGCGCATCATTTTGTGTCATGCCTGTTGACAAAAATGTTGATTTAATGTAAATTGAATTTTTTTCCCCCGGAAGATTTAACCCCCTTCATGACCAGGCCATTTTTTGGGAATATGGCACTGCTCTACTTTAACTGACAATTGCGTGGTCGTGCAACGCTGTACCCAAATAAAATGTATGTCCTTTTTTTTTTTTTTTTACACAAATCGTTTTCTTTGTGGTGGTATATGATCACCTCTGCTGTCTCTTTGCCAGGGGTTCTCGGCTCTTGATTGGATAGATTGATAGCAGCGCAGCCATTGGCTCCCACTGCTGTCAATCAAATCCAATGACTTGTGCACTGGGGGGAGGGGCCGAGTCCTTCACCCGGCCTCTATGGACCCTGAGTTCTAGACTCGGGAGCGTTCCTGCAAGGTAACTCCTCGGGAGAGCACTTCTAGGGGGTTATTTGATGTGGAGAGGAGCCGCCGAGGGACCCCAGAAGACTAGGTTCGGTGCAAAACGAGCTGCACAGTGGAGGTCAATATGGCATATTTGTTGTTTTTTTTTTTTTTTTTTTTTTTTTTTTTTAAACAAACCCTTACAATTACTTTAAGTCCAGTGAAATACACCTGGGCTTAGTTCTATCATTTATATCTGACAGCTTTATATTACTCCGAGAAGACTTCTATCGCTGTAGTTCTGGGAGAGCGACACTAATCGTCCTCCTGCTCATTTACAGAAGGCTTGGTATTATGTGAACACATAAAATACAAAGGCTTCTGTGAATGGGAAGCAGAGGGGAGGGGCGGGCATAGCAGCTGTGTGGGTTTCAACCTGCTCAGATTCAGGAGTGTCTTTCTGGGAGAGCAATAAACCTCTCAAATGTAAATAATAGGCATACGTCCAGGAGATGTCGTGCAGCTTTCAGCCTTAATTACATTTTTCATTTCTATCTCCTATTTTAGAGATTTGTATTTGTGAATTGTCCTCTTGTACCACATATTAAATTGTACACAAACTTTGCTTTTCTAGAATTGTTTGTATGAACTTTTTTCCGTGATGGTCCATTCAGGCAGCGCAGCGGGCGGACACTACTATGCCTGCATCAGGTCCTTCTCCGACGACCAGTGGTATAGTTTCAATGACCAGCACGTCAGCCGGGTGAGTTACCAGAAGTACAAACAAATAGCCGCTGCCCCCTACTATAACTGGCCTTTACAGCAAAGGAGCACATGGCAGGTTAACGCATGAAAAACAAAACCAAAGAAATTCCCAGCTCAACTTACCGACCAATCTGCAACCAACAGAGTTATCCTTTCTAACAGTTTGCATTAAAAACCAGTTTAGTTTGCACACATTTGCTAATACATGTGTAAGCTACATAGCCCTGTCAAGGCACCCCAATATTACAAGTGGGGTGCCTTGACAGGGCTCTGTAGCTTATGGATGTATTTGCAAATGTGTGCAAATTAAACCTATTTTTAACAGGATAATGCGGTTGGTTGCAGGCTGGTTGGTAAGTTGAGCTTGGAATTTTTTTGTTTTGAGTTACCAGAAGGTCCTGTTGTCTGCTGCATTCTAAGTCCTAGATGGTGCCTTTCAGTAGCCAGGGTCCTTATTACTTGTAATTAATGCAAACGCACAATATAGATTGTGTGGCTCAGTGTGAAGTTGGCTTTCTTGGTGTGTTAACCACTTCCAGCCTAAGGACGTCACGTGACGTCTTTGACTTTCGGGATATCTAAATAATGGCTGCAGCTGCGGGCATTAGATATCCTCTTTTACAGCCTGCGATTCTGTGCACCGTAAGAACAATCATAGCGACAGTTCAGCCGCTTGATCGGCCTTACAGGTTGTGGGAGGGGTTTCACTGTCACAGGACAGGAGGGGGAGGGAAATCTCTGCAATCGGACACAGATGATGAGGAGAAAAAAAGACGGGTTATAATTTTCCCTTACTCTATCCAAAGTGGGAAAAGAAAATGTTCTGCCTATAGTTCTATGTTAAGGCTTTAGAACCAATTTCAACTAGCTTGTCGGGTACATCTGACCTAGCAAAACAGCAGCACCTTGTGTTCTGTAGATGGCAATGAAATGCCTGTACTAAATTTCTGTTCATTCAGGTATACATTACATGCAGTTACTATTGCCAAATTTGGAGGTAATGCTGGGGATTCTGATTGAGGGTCGAGAAGCCCTTATGCCTCTTGATTGGCCATCCTCATTATTATTGGGTTTGGTCATACCTCTCAATTATCTCTGCTGCAATGATGAGGGTTGTGTTTTGGTCCTACAGATAACTCAAGAGGACATTAAGAAAACCTATGGAGGGTCTACAGGAAGCCGGGGATACTACTCCAGTGCCTTCGCCAGGTATGTACAATGCTTTCTTCTGATAAAAAATGTATCCATATCTGCCAGATTATTTACTGGGAAAGTGTCAAACTACTGCTATATAACCGTTCTTCTTTCCTCAGTTCTACCAATGCTTACATGCTCATGTATCGGCTGAAGAATCCTGCCAAAAACGCAAGTAAGTGGGGATTAGTGTCTTGTATGTTACCTTGTTGGAAGGTGTGGTGTTACTGAAGTGGTTTGTGGGTAAAGCATCGGCTGCCGGAGGTTTTGCAGGAACTTTTAAGGCTGACTTTACACTGGTGCGATGTTAGACGTTGCATGTGTTTCGCTCCGCATTGCTGTGCAGATCACATGCGATGTCTGTGCGATACAAATTCAGACTTACAGATTGTATGGCGGAATTTGGATTGCATTCGCGCCAAATTGGTGCAGAATCCACTGTTTTTGGTCCGCACTGGAATCGGATCATATGGGTGTTCACACCCATGCGATGCAGTTCCTGCACCATTTGACAGTTTTCACACTGCGATCTGCAAACTGATTTGGGGGCGTCATTAACTTTGTATTGACACCTACAGTGGTTCGCATAGGGCAGTGTGAACGGTCTGTCAGACACATGCGATGCAGGAACCTGCACTGGAATCGAGCAGGTTCCTGCATCGCAATAGTGTGAACCCAGCCTAAAGGAGGGAGCAGACACATTGTTCTGCTCTATATAACTAAGAGATTCACTTGACAATAATCAGGCAAGAGAATCCAGAATTTAAATGGGTTTGTAAACCTTTTGTTTTTTATTTCTTGTTTTTTTTTTTTCCTCCTTAATGCATCCCATGCATTAAGGGGGGAAAAAAACAGCTGTCAGTGAATGCCCCCCGTGTTTTACTTGCCTGAACCCTCAAACTTGACTCGGCGAGGATGCGCCGTTTTTCGGCTCTTGATTGGATAGCTTGATGGCAGCGCAGCCATTGTCGCCTGTTGCTGTCAATCAAATCCAATGAAGTGAGTGCTGGGGGGCGGGACAGACTTCTGCATTTGGCCTCTATGGATGCCGAATGCTGGACTCGGAAGCGATTCCCAGAGGGGATTATCAGATGTGGGGAGGAGCTGCGAGAGCTGCTGGGGGACCCCAGAAGAGCATGTTCAGGGCTGCTCTGTGCAAAGCGAGCTGCGCAGTGGAGGCAATTATGATATGTATGTTGTATTTTTTTTTATAAATTTATCTTTACAATCACTTTAACACCTGTTAAATGGTTTGTCCACCCAAGAGTGGTGTTTCCCAGCATTCATGGGGGGGGGGGGGTTACAGCCGCTCTTTAGGGAGACTGGCATAATTTCCGGGGAGGTGTTTCCATGAAGACTATGGAGGTGAAGCCTCCTTGAACTCCAGGTGTGATCTGTGATGTACTGTGTGATCTGACCAATGTAAGTATGAGTATCTCATACCTGAGGGCTGATGTGGAAGCTCGAAATAACTAGTATTCAGCACTACTTACCTATACTTACCTTACTTGACCTATTTACCAGGTCCGGTGCCAAGCAGCTGCCCCAGTGCATACTGACTACAGGGATTTGTTCTCTTGGCACTGCCTGCATTCGCAGCACACTTTGGGGTCAATTTACTAATGGTTATCTCATGCCATAACAGTCATGTGACTCATTTTGTATAAATGATCGCATGCTGTAAAAAAAAAAAATGGTCCAATTCACATACGTACAAAAAAAAAGAAGATTTTGGGGTATTTAACACAAACTCAAAGTCCAACTTGCAAACAGAGCAGAGAGTTCTCTGGTGGTATCGCATGCAGTATTTTGTGTCTCAGCGTGGGGGGTCCCCCCAGTAGCTAGTCGCTAAAGAGTGTGCCAGGAAGCCGGCCACCGCATCCATAACAACGGACGACTCATCAGCTGTCAGCGGGTTCCTCGATGGCAGCTGAATATTAAAGCTTTTGACACCCCCCCCCCCCCCCCCCAAAAAAAATAGATTTTCTGGTATCTTAAAGCAGTGCCTGTGCTGTATAATCTGCCCCCCTCTAAACTGTTAAAAAAAAAAACTCTTAATCTGGCACTTCCTGTATCCCCTCTTTATATTGTAAAGTGCTGCGTAAACTGTTGGCGCTATATAAATCCTGTATAATAATGGACAGACCACGAAAATCGGGGCAGCTCCGCCCTAATCACCATGGTCCAATTACGGGTCTCAGTCATACTCTGCTGTCCCCTCACCTCCCTCCTTCCTGCACATGTCTCCGTCTCCGCCCCCGTTGCTTCTAGTAAAATTTCAAATCTTTTTTTGCTCACTGCCAGATACCCTTTCCTATCCTGGCAGAGCACACTGTACCTTTCTTTTAGAAAAACTAGCGCTGTAAATACCGTTTCAGCGCTGCCTTCAGGCCGGTTACCATGGCTACTGCAGGAGAGACTGAGCTGACGTGATTTCCCCGGCTGACGTCAGAGGGAGATCACGGCCCCTCCTGCAGTATGCTTCCATCGGAGCTGTACAGCGGCCGTGAGTCATGTGACTGGCCTGAAGACAGCTCAAAAGCAGTATTTACAGCGCTCGTTTTTCTATGAGAAAGGTACAGTGTGCCCCGCCAGGCTGTAATGGAGAGTCTGGCAGAGTTTGAGTTATATGGATTAAAAAACCCTTTAAGAAAACATGGCAGCAATAAAAATAACAAAATAAAAATTCTGAAAAGTTAAACAGCGTGTGCCCCCCCCCCCTTAGGGTCTGGTATGGATTTTAAGGGAAACCCCACTCCAAAATTTAAAAAAAGAAAAAAAAAACGGTGTTGCCCCCCCCACAATCCATACCAGACCCTTATCTGAGAATACAAGTCAGCAAAGGGAGGGGAAGAGCAAGTGCAACCCAAGCCCCCCACCACGTCCTGTAAATGGACATTTTAGTTGGGCGTTTTTTTTTTTTTTTTTTTCCAGCTGCCCCCGACCTCTCCTCTATCTAATCAGTACATGTACACAGGGTCGTTTTATAGTGGTTTATAGTTCTTTTCAGGCAGTTGAGTTCAGAAGCATTTTTTGGAAAGCAAAAAAATGCATTCAGGATGGATTTTCAGAGGCATTTGAAACGCCAAATGCCTGTAAGCGCTTGTAAATGTGGTAACTCTTGTTTTAGCCGTGTTCTGTTTTTACTAGCATTTTACATCTGGAAAAAAAAAAAAAGCTTCTAAACGCAAACGCAGCATGTAAATGCGGCAAAACGGACCTTTTTAAACGTGGGTTACTATCTGTCAAGTTAGGCCCGGTTCACACCGCTGCGGGGGGAGATCCGGATGTGATTCGCACAGCAAATCACATCCGATCTCCGTAGCGCTGCGAGTTCAGCCATACAGATAGTATGGCTGAACTCGCAGCGGTCCCGCAGCAAACTCGCACGGGACCCTTTTTTGGGTCCGCAACAGAATCGGATCGCATGGGGGTTCACACCATGCGATCCGATTCCTGTGCAAGTCAGCAGATCGCACTGCGATATGCGGACGGATCTGGGGCTGTCATTGACATAACATTGACACTCCCAGCCGTCCGCATAGGGCAGTGTGAACTGCCGGCGGGAGGTGAGCGATGCGGGAAAACGCAGCGGATTTGCGGCGTTCCCGCATCGCTATAGTGTGAACCCGGCCTTAAATTGTTACGAAAATCAGATGGAAAAATTTTTGTACGACGAGGTGGGTGCAGTTTCTTGGATCGTTAGTACTGTGCTTTCCACAGACGATTTTTCACTTTTTATTTTTTTTTTTTTTTTGTCAGACAAAAGCTGGATGCACAGACTATAAAATGTTTGTCGGATGTGAACTCGGCATCTGATTTTCATTTAGTACAGTTTTCATACGCAAAAAATTTGTAAGAGCAAGACAACGCATGTTCAGTAATGAAAGAATACATACAAAACTATTCACGTCATTAACACATTACGTCACTTCTGAAGTTGTATTCTGATATATGAAAATTTTCGTATTGTGAGTAACCTCTTCACTTTTGTCATGAGACGTGCGACAAAAATCGTACATTATGTCATCTGAAAATCAAGGCGTGTGTACGAGGCTTTAGTGAATTGACCCCTTATTTTTTTTTATTTTTCCCCAGTGAATGTAAAACATTCCCTGATTGGAAAAGGTGGAGATCATGACATCATTACTCCTCCTTTCCACATCTTCCAGTCAGAGAATTCCTTGTATTGAATGAAAAAAAAAAATTGTGCTTGAGATTTTAGTGTCTTTTTTGTAATAAAAGGAATAAATGACCAAAATCAAAGCTTAATGTTGGCTACTAACTAAATCGCTGTTGGAGGACCTGAACTCTGCCAGTGATTCTCAACCAGGGATCCATGGAACCCTAGGGTTCCTCCAGAGGTTGTAGGGGTTCCTTCAGCATTGGGCAATTTCTGCCTCTCAGATAAGTTCCCACCGACACCATTGATCTTTTTATTTATCTATAAGGAGGTAATTCTTCCCAATGACCACAAGTGTGTGGATCATTCTTCCCACTGACCATCACACTAATGTATCATGAGTTGTAGATTTCTAATTTTTAGCAGGGGTTCCCCGAGACCGGAGAACTATTTCAAGGGTTCCTCTGTGTTGTAAAGGTTGAGAGGCTGCTGTAGGCTGTGCCAAAATAAAGGCAGGCAGAGGACGACAGGCTAGTCACCAATATTGCCTGGGGTCTGCCTGGAGCTGATCTCTTCATCATTACTGATGGCCGCCTCCACACAAAGACAGTGCGGAAAAGTTCATCTTGGTAGAGGCAGAACTTTGCTTCCTCTTATTAGAGCCTCCAGCAAGGAGAGCAGCCCAGTAGTGACCTCCCCAAATCTCACTTTAATTTCCCATTTGTGTAGAAAGCCTCCTAGAGCTCCTCACATTGCATTCTACTCAGTGATTCAGAAGGTGTAATCAGACATCTCGCGTCTCTTTTTTTTTTTTTTTGCTTGTGTTCCTTTCCAGAATTCCTGGAGGTGAGCGAATTTCCAGAACACATCAAGCGTTTGATGCAGAGAGAGAAGGAGCAGGAAGAAGAGGAGAAACGCCAGCGAGAGATCGAGAGGAATACTTGTAAAGTACGGCCCCTCCCCCCCCCCCCCGTCTCTGGCTTTATCCCCTCCCTGATTTTATGACCGGTCTGTGGTCTCCGTCCCTTGTAATGATCCCTGTTGTGTTTGCAGTTGAAGCTCTTCTGTATGCATCCCGTCAAGCAGATCCTGATGGAGAACAAGCTGGAGGTACACAAGGATAAGACCATGAAAGAGGCCGTGGAGATCGCATGGAAGGTACGGCACACTGTAGATCACAGATGGGCGGTTTTAAATAAAACTCCACTTTTAAAGACTGGGTTGAACTTTGAAAAATAAAATGCATGTTTTATTTTTTCAAGGAAAAATTTGAATTTTGTATGTTTATTTTACAGTAGCCTGCATCAGCAATCAGTGGATCACAGGTGCAGTGTGAGGCTCCTGCTAACTTCCTCCAGCTCTCTGCTCGTACCTGTGTATGGGCTGTCAGTTGGAGAGCTGGAGGAAGATTCAATGGATTCAATCGGTGTGCTGATTATTGCAGTCTTAGGCCGGCCATAGACAGTTCAAATCTCAGCCGGTTGTGCAGGAACCGTCCGAGATTCAAACCATGTGTGTGCAGGCTGATTGTACCCAAGTTGATTGATCGATCAACTTGGGTACAACCAGCATGCCGGATCTTGCGTGCAGTTATTGCTAGCAGCTGGTACAGCCACTAGTCCTAATCGCTGTCTTCTCCCGGTGGGGACAGTGACGACTGTCTGTGTTGATGGGGAATTAAAGCAAATTTCTTTCCTGCAACCCAGATAGAAATTTTACATCATGCACAGCCTGGTCTAGCCTTGGTTCACACTATGAATCGCAGAGGAACCGCATGGCATTCCTGTTCAATTTACATGCGATTCAGTGAAGGGCGATCTGAGCCCATTCAATTTGTAACGCACTGCGCCAAAGTTGTGCATGTGCCAACTTGGGAACTGGACTGCAACCAAATCACATTGGTCGTTCAGTTCCATGTGATCCGAAGCGGGCAAATGCACTGCATTTGCGATCTGTTTTAGACAGTGTCATTAAAGAGAAACTGCAGTCTGCTCACATAATTTGTAATAAAAACATCTTTGCCATTCTGAAGCTTCCCATATATTATATATACTCTGATTCTGTACTCTAAAATGCTGCAGAAATCTCCCTCCACTGAGTCTGGCTGCAACCATTTTAACTGTGGGCAGCTGAAGCTGCTGCCTGTTCACTTCCTGGATTTACACAGAGGCGCACCTCCATTTCTGCAGCTCTCATTGGCTCTCAAGATCCCTCCTCTCTTCTTGGCAAACTCTCAGGAGAGTGAGAGAGAGACAGCTGTGCATGATGTCATAAGCCTAGGCTAATGACCAGACAAGAAACAGGAAGTGGTCTGTCTGGAAAAAAAAGTTTTATTATTCAAAGTCAAAACAACAACAAGAGCAGAAGATTTAATAGATAGACAATGAAGGCAAAGCATACTAGCTCATTATGAATTACTTACCTGAGATAGAAGCCCCCCCGCTGTGGTGCCTGTACACTGCTCTGGCCGGCGACATTTCTCCCTGGAGTTACTTCCAGGTAATGCGGCTCCAGCGATGTGATTGGCTGGAGCTACGATGATGTCACTCATGCACGTATACAGTGCTCCCCCCCCCCCCAAACCGCCCCAAAGATGCTGCTTGCAGGACTTTTTCTAACATCCCGCATGCACACCACCCCAGTGTGAAAAGCACTTGGTCTTTCACATTGGGGAGGCATGGGAGGCAGTTTTCAGACGCTTTGCAGGTGCTATTTCTAGTGCTAATGATAGGGAAGTGTCACCAGCACACCAGGAGCTCCAAAAATGGGTCCAAAATTTTAATTGCATAGTATCAAAAAATAGAAGCAACGTTTCGGAGCCACGCAGGACCCCTTCATCAGGTATGGGACCTAGCGCTAAAATGTGTGATAGGGGTCTAATCTATGTGCTTATGTACTGTGGGGGAGGTGATTTTGCTAGGGGAAAGCATTGATCCATTTCTCTGCTTTGCAGAAGCACAATGCCTTCTCTTCTGACAAAATGGCGATCTGCCTTGTTTACATAAGCAGATCTCCGTTCTGGCTCTCTGCCTTGTTTACATAGGCAGATCTCTGTTCTGGCTCTCTGCCTTGTTTACATAGGCAGATTTCTGTTCTGGCTCTCTGCCTTGTTTACATAGGCAGATCTCCTCCGTTCTGGCTCTCTGCCTAATGATCAGTGAGTGCCGGCGGACATCGAGTCGGCTGTACCCGCATATCAGCTTCTGCTGTGTAGAATCACAGCAGGAGCGGGTTGCTGGCGGCACTAGGTATTACTAGGTAATGTGATCATGCACAGCAGAGCCGCCTTGCCGTCGTATATGTAAGTTATACGGTCGGCAAGCGGTTAATAAAATGACGATCACCCTCGGCCTTCATTTAGTCTGCAGGTTTCTCCAAAAGTATCTCCCTAAATATGGAACTTCTGTTGCTAGAGGTGCCTGTAAATTTACTCCAGGCTCTGTACTAACATCCATGCAGAGCGGTTCGCTGGTCACATGAGCGGGGAATGACATTTTAATGCACAGGAGTCACAAAGAAATGACAGTTTAATTTTTTGGAGTGTGGAAACTCAGTTGGTTTCTGCTGCTGAACACAGGGAGACGACTGCTTCTAATGCTGGAATTGGTGTTAGGCGCTCTGTTCTTCTTTACACAGATCTATGCTGTCTCTTCTGGTGTTAATTCCTCAGATGATGTATATGAGAGTGAGAATCTGATTTGTGTATGTGAGGAATTAGGAGCTCAGGGGGAGGATATATGGAGGCTAAACACACAGGACCTAATGAGATTAAAAAGGAACTGCAGTCGGCTCACCTAATTTGTAATAAAAATATCTTTGCCATTCTGAAGCTGCGATTCTGTACTTTCCAAATATGCTGCAGAAATCTCCCTCCACTGAGTCTAGCTGCAGCCATTTTAAACGTGCGCCATTTAGGAGATATTTACTTTGTACTGTGCCGATGATGTCTTTGGCGCATGCGCTGTGACGAAACTGCCCCTTTGTGCTGTTTTTTCACTAGCGAGTGCCGTGACCGGTGGCTCTCCCGCATGCATGCGACTCCGGCCAGCCACAGTGCTGGAGTCTGCGGCCCCCAGAAGGAAGAGGGGCAAACATGGATGCGGGGACAACGCAGGCTTCGTTTGCAGGTAAGTGTCACATAATGTGCTAGTATGCGATGCATGATTAGCACATTATGCTTTTACTTTGCAGGGAACAAAAAAAGAAAGTAAACCCCTTTAGGGGTTACTTCCTCTTTTAAAGTTGAAAAATTGTGAGAAGGCTTTTTACTGCAGGATGGACATTCTACGCTTCTGCAAATAAAAAAAAAAACATTGTTTTTATCCTTCTTTTGAATGTACGCTGAGCTGCGCATGAACACCTTGGTGGTGCAGTGTATAAACTCCCTAGTGTGATGGTGAACCTTGGCGCCCCAGATGTTTTAGAACTACATTTCCTATGATGCTCATGCAGTGTAGCTGAATATCATGGGAAATGTAGTTACAAAACATCTGAAGTGCCAAGGTTCACCATCACTGCCCCCAGTGCATACACAAGAGGTATGCCATTCATTGTCGGCAGCTGAAGACCCAACATCTCTGATGTTGCATTGCTGGAAACTGAGGGGAATAGTTGCAGATTTTGCAAGACTTTAGGGGGGGCACAGGCAGGAGAGAGGAACCAGTGTTAGCCCTGATGGCTAAATAGGGGAGGGTCTGCTTTTACTGCCCAGCTCCATGCCAGTAAAGCTTATAATGGAGATGCACGAGAGTCAGCAACTTTGATCTGTCAGCTGTATGCAGGGAGAGGAACGTTTTTGGGTCTCTGCCCCGGAGATCTGGGTGGAGAAGGGTCGGGGCTCTGAGATCTTGAAAGCAGTAACGGGGCTGCAGAGGTCGCAGTGTACATCGCTGATTACTGGATTGGCTTTTTTTCTTTCTTTTCAGATCATGGATTTGGAAGGGGTCGTCCCTCTGGATTGCTGTCGGCTAGTAAAATATGATGAATTTCATGACTACTTGGAGCGATCGTATGAAGACGAGGAAGATCGGCCAATGGGATTGCTGCTGGGCGGGGTCAAATCCTCCTACATGTTCGATCTGCTCCTGGAAACGAAACGGCCAGACCAGGTGTTCCAGTCCTACAAACCGGGTGGTGAGTGACCAGTCTGACGTGCTCCACTTATATCGGTTGGGCAGATTGCAGCTTCGCTGATCGCAATAATTGTTCGGTTTAGCCACCTCCACTTCCGGCTTTTTTTTTTTTAAATCCTTGATTTATATCCACCCTGGTTATTTAAAGTGATTGTAAACTCATTACAACCACTTTAACCTACAGGTAAGCCTAGATTAAGGCTTACCTGTAGGTGCAAGAAATTTCTCCCAAACCTAAAAGGATTAGGAGATATTTGCAGAAATAGCGGCACCGAGGCGCACTGAGCGTGTAGTTTCTAACGGCGATCATGCCGCTAGTGGAGGCACCAGCGCACATGCGCGAGAGTGGCGTCATCGCGGCTTCAGCCAGTTACAGCGCCGGAGCCGCGATACCCAGATGGCGGCGTTGGAGGAGGCAAACAAGGGCCGATGCGGGGGCTTCGATCTCAAGTAAGTAATTCATAATGAGCTAGTCTTGCAGGGTGTATTATTTTATTTTTATTTTATTTTTTCAGAAGCTTTACTTCCTCTTTAACACTTTACTTTTGCGGTAATATCGTGTGACATAAAACAAAAAAAAAAATTGGCACTATCGCGTTTTCTAGGGTTTGTGCTTTCAGAAAATATATAATGTTTGGGGGGTTTCGTGTAATCTTTAGGCCTAAAAAATAGCAAAAAAGTTTAGGAAGTTTTTTGTTTTGTTTTTTTATAGTTTTTATAAGTTTTGCTTTGTCCCTTGTGCTGAATATATAAAATCTTTATTGTGACTGTGCAGAGGTGATGGTGAAGGTGTACGTGGTGGATCTGAAGGGAGAGACGATCGCCCCACCGGTCAGTGTTCGCGCTTATCTAAGCCAGACAATCCAGGAGTTCAAGCAGCTCATCTCCAAGGTCAGGATTGGTGGAGTAGTAGTTCTTCAGATTGCAATGTTCTGTGTCTGTTATTCCAGTACTGTGTCCACATGCTAAACATCGGACTCTCTGAGCAAATGATCTTCTGTTACATTGGGGGGTTGTTATGGTGTGTTTTTTTTTTTTTTATTAGTATGTCTGTATGTTTATTGCTGGATTGTAGTTTTGTTATGCTGGGGGTTGCAGTGATGTCTTTAATATGTTCTCATTCCCAATTGTCTTTGTATGGCAGACCATAGACTTGTCATGGGATCCTATGCGCATCGTACTGGAACGCTGCTACAATGACCTACGACTGCTGAGCGTGCCCAGTAAAACACTCAAGGCGGAAGGATTCTTCCGAAGCAATAAGGTGAGGTCATGTGTAGATGGATTCCTACTCGCTAGTGTCCAACCTGTGGCCCGACTGTTGGTGTCCAGCCCTTGGACACCAACAGTCTGCAGGCCTCTACTAGTTCTACGTGTCCCAAGTTTCTTACTGTATTCTGCAGCACGTCTCCAGTCTCAATTCAAACCAGTAGCACAGTGTTTTTCAATCAGGGTGCCACGAGGTGTCCTCAGGGGTGCCGCAGCAACAGCCCAATTTGAGCAATCCTGCTAACTCCTGTGATAGAGGAGGGAGAGAGCTTAAAGCGGTGTTCCACCCGCAAACTTTGTAGCTGCTGACTTTTAATAAGGACACGTACCTGTCAAGGGAGCCCGCGATATGGCTCCCATACCCCAAGAGCCAACCCCCCCCCCCCCCCCCCCCCCCCCCCCGAGACCGATCTATCGGTCTCCTTGCGGCTTCACTGCTGGTTTTCTACTGTGAATGTGCGATTCGCATGGCACTTTGTGAATGGCCAGCTGTCTTCTGGGACACACACGTCCTAGAAGACATCAGGGGGGCTCGCCAAGGAAGAGAATATGACTTTCTGCACCGTGGACCAGATGGATTGGCAGTACAGGCTGTACTTCATAAAAAAGGCAAGTTAGAAGAAGATTTTTTTTTTTTTTTTTTAACTAGCCAAAAACAAGCGGTGGTCTTTCATTTAAGACCACCTCTCAAAAGTGGGTGAGACTCTGCTTTAAGTGATTGTAAAGGCAGAAGTTTTTTTTATCTAAATACATTCTATGTATTAAGATAAAAAAAAATCCTTCAGTGTGCAGCAGCCCCCCTAATACTTACCTGAGCCTCATCTCGATCCCTGATGGCCTCGGCCATCCGAGACTCTCCCTCCTGATTTGGTTGAGACGCAGCAGCGCCATTGGCTCCTGCTGCTGTCAAAGTCAGCCAGTCAGGAGAGAGCAGGGGTGGGACCGATGACCGCTTCTTCGTGTCTGAATGGACACAGGGAGCTGCGGCTTGGGTGCCCCTATAGCAAGCTGCTTGCTGTGGGGGCACTCAACTGGAGGGAGGGGCCAAGAGAGCCAGCGAGGGACCCGAGAAGAGAAGGATCCGGGCTGCTCTGTGCAAAACCAAACCACGACACAGAGCAGGTAAGTTTAACAGGTTTGTTTTTAAAGAAAAAAAAAAATTGACTTTAGTATCTCTTTAGCCCGCACCTGCTCCCGGCCTTTTCCTCCCCTTTGTACTTTTGTCTACAAAACAGAAAGCTGTGCAGGCCGCCTGCCCGTATCCTAGCAACGCTGACATCATTGGTTGCTAAGGGCATGTCGGGTGGCCTGTACAGCTTTGTTTTGCCGACCCATGTGCATGGGGCATTAAGCATTTACTATATTGTTTTGAATGGCCCTGATTCATACCTTTTTTTTTTTTTTTTGTTTTATTGCAGGTGTTTGTTGAGAGCTCGAACTCCACAGACCACCAGCTGCCGTTTCCGGAGTCTCACCTGTGGAAGCTCCTTGACCGTCATGCTAATACCATTAGACTGTACGTGTCCCTCCCAGAGCACGCCCCGGGCCCTCAGGCTCTGCGCTCCTCCTGCACAAAGCCTTGCAGGGACTCCGAAAGCCAGGGGTCGCTCCACGAGAGGGTGAAAGGAGACGAGAAGTCCGTGGATGCCATTCTGGAGGAAAGCACTGAAAAACTCAAGTCTCTGTCCCTCCAGCAGCAGGAGGAAGGGGGGAACGGGGACAGCAGTAAAAGTACAGAGGGCAGTGACTTTGAAAACATTGACTCTCCGCTGAACGAAGCGGATTCCTCAGGGTCAGCCGACAACAGAGACCTGGAGAACCGGATTCTCCCCGCCGACTCTGAGAACAACTTCCAGTCGGAAGAGCGATCGGA
Source organism: Lithobates pipiens (assembly GCF_037356315.1). Taxonomy (NCBI): domain Eukaryota; kingdom Metazoa; phylum Chordata; class Amphibia; order Anura; family Ranidae; genus Lithobates; species Lithobates pipiens. The sequence goes on from NW_027507786.1 coordinate 8,720,615, forward strand.
CTCTGATATTAATAATGACCGGAGCACTAGTTCTGTGGACAGCGATATCCTTAGCTCAAGCCATAGCAGCGACACCCTGTGCAATGCGGACAACGCCCCCATACCACTAGCCAACGGGCTCGACTCCCACAGCATCACCAGCAGCCGCAGATCCAAAGCCAACGAAGGCAAGAAGGAGACCTGGGACACTGCCGAGGAGGATTCTGGGACGGACAGCGAGTACGACGAGAGTGGGAAGAGTCGAGAGGAGACCCAGTTTGTGTATTTCAAAGCAGAGATGCATTCTGGGGAGGAAGGATCTGGGGAAGGGCAGAAATGTACGTTTCGTAAGTTTGTGCACCGTGGAGAAAGGCGTTCTTTTAAAACGTATCTTTGCTTTGACCAGAATCCATATATTTCTGAGGTGCATTCTCTGACTTGTACAAATCTGGGAGACGTCACGCTTTTTATGATTATTGGGCAGCCTGCTCCTCTGGTAGCTGCGGACTGAGGTAACAAAATGGCAGCAACGTTATCTCTCTGTTCTTAGAAAAGAAGTATGGGCTTTTGGGGGGGAAAAATAAATACAAATTATACTCCCCTAGGCCAGTGATGGCGAACCTTGGCACCCCAGATGTTTTGGAACTACATTTCCCATGATGCTCATGCACTCTGCAGTGTAGTTGAGCATCATGGGGGGGAAAATGTAGTTCCAAAACATCTGGGCTACCAAGGTTCGCCATCACTGACCTAGGCAGATGCCATATTAATCCGATGTTGCATCTGTCTCCTGCTGGCTCTGCGCAGAGTACTGAGCAATCAAAGGCTGCGATCGCTCAGTTCTCCCTTTCTGCTCTGAGCAGAGAGGTAACTGCCAGGCTCCGGCCCTGGCTCTCTGCTCTGCCCCTCCATCGCTCACTGGAGTGCTAAGCTGTGGAGGGGGTGCGGGAGTGGTTAGCCCAGGCTCTCAGCGGATTGCTAAAAAGCTGAGTCAGGTGCTGGTACAGGGTTCTGGGTGGATCGCTAGACTGGCGCTATGATGTCAGCCAACAGCAGGATTCAGCATGCTGTCGGCTGAAAATGGGTCACCAGGCTGCAGAACTAACTGCACCCCTGTGATCCATAGACGTATAGGCAAAAAAGCTTTGACTATAATTGTCCTTTTAAGCCCTCTCCTTTTCAGTCTATACCAGTGATGGTGAACCTTGGCACCCCAGATGTTTTGGAACTACATTTCCCATGATGATCTGGCACTCTGCAGTGTATTTGAGCATCATGGGAAATGTAGTTCAAAAACATCAGGGGTGCCAAGGTTTGCCATCACTGGTCTATACCATGGAGGGTGCGTTCTTATTGGTTCACTGCAGCCCAGAAGTGAGATTGTGTTACATGAGGAATTAAAGTGGAAGGAAGGGCAAATACAAACTACCTCTAATCCTACTCTCAGCCACATTCTAAGCCTAATCTTTTTAGCCCTGTAAAGAAAAAAATGACTATCCTTGCCTGTACTGCAGCCGCTCCGGTGTCCTGCATCACCCTCTGTGTGCCTGGGAAGTGAATGTCACCCATAGATATATTATGGGGGGCTCTGTTGCTGGCTAGGTGTGGGACTGAACCAGAGCGGCTGCAGAACAGGTGAGTATAGCTTTTTTTTTTTTTTTTTTTTTTTTTTTACAGGGCTAGATAGATTGGGCTTAGAATGTGGCTGAGAGTAGAATTCGAGTTAGGAATTGCCTTTACTTCAAATTTAAGGCCCCTTTTCAGATGGAGCGGAATCCATTAAACCAGGGTTTGACAAATTTGCTTGGAATCTAGGAGCCAGCTAAAAAAGTTAGGAGCCAGGTTTTTTTTTTTTTAACGGACAACAGCTTTATTTTCAATATAAAAATTAACCAATCTTTAACATAGAAAGACAACTAGAACCAAACATATATAGGCATTTAACTTGTGTAGGTAATGAATATATTCTGATGTGGCACCAAGTGTTTAATGCAATGTCATTTTTTTTCACTTGGCTTTTTGTGGCCATGAATATGCCTTGTACTTTTGCAATTAAAGTACCAATGGTCAACAGCCTTTGCAGGATCAAAATCCTTCACTGATGGTCCATTCATGTTGGTCATCAACAAATCACCTAAACTTTCTTGCTGCATTACAGATCTGAACTTATTTTTTACAAAGTTCATCAAGCTGAATCCTCTCTCACAACATGCGGTTGAGACAGGCAAAACACACACTATAGACAACAAGTTTCCCAAAACTGGAAACCTGTCTGTGTTGGAGAGTGCCAAATCCAGAAGTTCACACAGTTTCTTTCCTTTTCCAAGAACTTTGAATTCATATCACTCATTGTGGATTGCAGGCATGCATTTCAGGCATTAAAAGTTGTTTCTGGAAATGCTGAGCCAATGTTGTGATGTCATCAACACCATAGTCCTGTAGTGATTTTCCCGATGGCCAGGCAAAGGTATCAAACACTGCAGTGGAGCGTTCAATATTCCTTTGAATCAGAAATCGCTCTTCTAGGTATTTTGCACCATACTGAATCAATTTGTCCTTTTCATTTTGGATCAAAGAAGTTACAGTATTGCTGAGTCCGTGCAACTGTACATCTTGATACTGTCCTTTGAGTGATGTTCCAGTTAGAAATCTCTCCTCATATTTTTTTTGGCACATCTTTGAGTGCTTTTAAAGAAGAAATTGTGTTTTTCACATGCAACTCAATTGTGCTTAAGAAAAGCTCTTCCCTTTGAAATAAAAGGGAGAGGTTCTTAATAATTTCTAGATAGTCAAGCAGAAAATGGAGCATGTGAACAAATTTAAAATCAGTTAGTTTTTTCAACAAACCATGTGCAACTGCAGAAGCACTGTCTTTTTCTGCAGCAACACCTTCAAGGTGGACTGTCACACATTTCCAATCTTTGACAAGTGCAGAGAGAGCACTGACTTTGCTTGACACCCATCTTACATTATGCAAGTATTGAAATTTCTGGATTTTTTCATGAAAACTTTCAGCTACCTGCTTTAGCTGTCGCATTCTCTTGGGTGAATGCTGGTAAAATTGGTACAGCTTCTTTAAAACCGAGTCAAGGTCATCAATGCATTTTCCATCTTTTACAGAGCTTAATGCACTTAAATTTAATCGGTGTGCAACACAGTGAATGCCAATTACATGGCTAAGATTTTGACGTACTTTCTGTACCAGTCCATTTTCAGCTCCAATCATGCTTGCAGCACCATCTGTACCAATTCCAATTAGCTGGTTTGAAAAAAGACAATCTGAAAGACCATGTGTCTTCAGCTCTTTAGTGATGGTTTCTAAGTACCCATCTGCAGTTGCCATTTCAAGAGGCAAGACTGATAGAAATACTTCTTTGATCCTATTGTTCTTGATGTATCTGACATACAATATTATTTCTTCCACTCCTCCTTTGTCAGTTGATCCATCTAGCATCAAACTAACATATTTGGCCTCCTTTAGCTCGCAGATGAGTTCTTTCCGGATTACAGTTGCAATATGTGAGATGAATTCCTTGCATCTCTTGTCATTTGCATACTCTTCTCTCAGAGCAACCCCTAGTTTCCCTGTCAGCTCTAACAAACCTTTAAAGTCTGTATATGGCTTGTTGTTTTTTGCAATATAATAGGCCACATTAAATAGAACTTTCATGTGGTTAAACATCCCTTGGTCCATTTTCTTAACGCATGCAGCCAATGGCGTAGCTTCTGGAGCCAACAGGGCGTGTTTGGCTTTTATGCATTTGTCATGCTGGAGTGACTTTCCATGTTTTTTGAAGGTCTCCAGTTTAAATGGTCCTGAAAACCCTTTCACAATCTTGGATGTGTGGTCAGCAATGCCAGGGAAGGAGGCACAAATCTCACATATGGCTATGCCTGTATTATGGTCAAATTTAAGCCATGTGAGTTCCTTGCACCAATCTTGTTTAAACTACCTTCTTCCTTCATTTTGAGGGTGACTTGTTGAAGGGGACTTCTCTGCTGGTTATTCTTCTCTTGTGCCACTTGATTCTGCAGTAACATGTTGCACTTCACTTTCTGAACAAGAAGTCTTTGCAAAGAAATTTGTCATCCGCAGTTGCTTGGGATCTTCTGGTGTCACAGCTTTTGCGGCACGTTTCATTTTTTCTGAATTCCCAAACAAAGATGATTTTGTTGAATTCCCAAACAAAAAAGATTTAGTACACATTATTACTTAAAGTGCAGGGCCACCCTGAAAAAAAAAAATACATAAAAAATTTGAAAAAAAAAATACATTAAAAAAAAAAATGAAAAAAATATATTTTTTTTAACTTACCAGAAATGCCTGTTGCTAGGCACATTGTCCTAATCTGCCTCTTCCTCCTCCGTGGAGATCTTCTATCTTCTCTCCTCCGTGCGGCGTCTTCTTCTGGGTAATGGGTTGCGCTGTGTTCTGGGAACTGTGTGTCCCAGAACACAGCGCGACCCATTCACAAAGCGCTGCGCAGTAGGAAATGGGCAGTGAAGCCCGCAAGGCTCCACTGCCTGTTTCCCTTAGCCAAAATGGCGGCGCCGAGGGACGGGTCAGCCTCGAGCGGCCGACATCGCGGGTGCCCTGGACAGGTAAGTGTGCTTATTAAAAGTCACCAGCTACAGTTTTTGCAGCTGCTGACTTTTAAAAAATTTTTTTTTAAAACCGGCCCTCCTCTTTAATGGCATAGTCTCCAACATTTTAAATCTTAATATATATTTATTCTTTAAAAGCAAAGCACTCCTTCTCTTATGTAGCCCTGATCTGTATCTTTACAGATGCTATTGACATCTCAAGTGACACTAATACAGTGATCAGTGATAATATACACTGTCACTAATAATGACACTGGGTAGGAAGGGGTTAACACCAAGGGCAATCAAAGGGTTAACTATGTTCTTAGTAGCATGTGTTTACTATGTGGTGCTTTTAACCACTTGCCTACTGGGCACTTAAACCCCCCTCCTGCCCAGACCAATTTTCAGCTTTCGGTGCTCTCTTTGAATCTCATGAATTTTACATGGTAATACATGGCACTGATGACACGTGGCACTGATGACACATGACACTAATGACAGATGGCACTGATACATGGCACCGATGACACGTGACACTAATGACAGATGGCACTGATGACACGTGATACTGATAACAGATGGCAGGTGGCACTGGGGACAGGTGGGCATGTGTGTTTCAGTGTGTTAGTGTTCACTCATGTTTCACTGACGCTGCAGCATGGAAGCTCTCACTCCTCACAAGCTGTCTCTGTGTGAGGAGGGAAAGACGGCGATGAGAGATGATCTCATACGTTTACATATGAGATCACCTCTTGTTGGACACACTGTTCGAGTGCTAAATGGCTGCTGTGATTGGCCATTTAGCATGATCTGTGATTGGCTGTATCCAAGGGACACGGCCAACACAGAACTTCCCCGATGCGTACCCATGTCGGCGTGCAGAGGGGAAGTAAACAGGAGGATGTCCAGGGACGCCTTCCCGGCAATTGTGTCCGCGCTGTAGACATCTTTCGTCTATAGCGCGGGCACGAAGTGGTTAACAAAAGAATGTGACTTTTATTTCCGCCATGTTCCCGCTTATTAACGTCATATCCCCGCTAAGGGTTAGATCAGGTCCGCCTGAAAAACTAACAGGTGAACCTGATCAGACAGCCCTTGTGAAAGCGGTCAAGCAGGGAGGATTACAAAAAATATATATATTTTTTTTTCTTAATTAAAATATTTTTTTTTTTTTTACTTTTTACAAAATTTTTTATATATATATATATATATATATATATATATATATATATATATATATATATATATATATATATATATATATATATATAATATATATAATATAATGAGAAGCCATTTACCAGCCACCACACTCACCGTTGGGCAAAAGGCGCCAGATGACAACCGCAATCACTTCCTTCTCTTCACTTTGGGAAGGAAATGGGCGGGCAGTGAAAAACAGGCAGGGGAGCTTCACTCCATTAGGAATTAGCATTATTGGAATAGGGTGTAATTTCTACATCCACCACAAGATGGCGCCAGACTACCGAAAGATTTTAGAAGGCCGCAAAGCCGCGGCCTCAATTACTGGCCGGCGCGGCCCGATGCAATTGCGCGGCGGAGTTCGGGGTCCAAATGGAGACAGGATACCCCAGCAGCGTTGCCCCAGTCGCCAGGACACGAATTCTAGGCGCAAATGCGACCTGGCGCCCGGGGTTTGTCGAGCCCTGCATTAAACGGATCCGCCTGCTCAGCAGGGAATTTCTCCGTTAATCCCCACGGAGCGGGCAGATGACGGGTCTGTGTCCGCTTCCCTGTGGAGAGCAGAAAAGGACACAGCCCCCTGTTCTCTATGGGGCAGTCGAATTGAAACAGACCACCTGTCCATTTTTCCATCCGACTGTCGATCCCCATCCGTCTGTTTTGATCGGATGCCGGTGGGTGTCAGCGGACACATGTCCAATGAGATCCGCTGCTCCATAGCAAACAATGGGTGATTGTCCGATCGGGTCCGCCTGAAAAATGGAAAGGCAGACCAGATTGGTCTGCTTGTGTGAAAGGAGCCTAAGAGATTAAGCTGAGGTTACCAGGCAGGCTTTATGTCTAAGGCTAGGTTCACACTATTGCGATGCGGGAACGCCGCGAATCCGCGGCGTTTTCCCGCATCGCTCACCTCCCGCCGGCAGTTCACACTGCCCTATGCGGACGGCTGGGGGTGTCAATGTTATGTTAATGACACCCCCAGATCCGTCGGCATATCGCAGTGCGATCTGCCGACTCGCACAGGAATCGGATCGCATGGTGTGAACCCCCATGCGATCCGATTCCGTTGCGGACCCAAAAAAGGGTCCTGTGCGAGTTTGCTGCGGGACAGCTGCGAGTTCAGCCATACTATCTGTATGGCTGAACTCGCAGTGCTACGGAGATCGGATGTGATTTGCTGTGCGAATCACATCCGGTTCTCCCCCCGCAGCGGTGTGAACCCAGCCTTAAGGTAGTCCAGCAAGTTCAGACTTAAAGTATTATTAAACCTAGTACCGTATATACTCGAGTATAAGCCGAGTTTTTCAGCACATTTTTTCTTTTGTACTGAAAATGCCCCCCTCGGCTTATACTCGAGTCCTCCCAGTGCTGTCCCCATCTGCAGCCTTATTATTTCCTGGCACTGTGATATATTCAGTCTAGTTGGCGCAGCCGTGCAGTGCCCCACCTCCTCCTCCTCCTCCTCCTCATCCTTGACAGGCTGAACATTGACTGCTGTGAAACCGAGTCTGTGTTCCATCACGGACGAGGAGGAGACGGGGCTTTGGTACACTTCATGGCCGCCGACTAGACTGACTATATCACAGCGACGGGAGATAATAAGGCTGCAAAATGGGCACAGCGCCGGGATCAGGTACACAAGGCAGGGAGATGGGCACAGTGAGGCTGAGGCACAGCTTCCATAAGTTCCCCAGAAACGGGGCCGGACTGGGAATAAAAACCAGCCCTGAAAATAATTTCATACCAGCCCCATAGCTTTATTATACCAGCCCAACTGCATAGCCTCATTATTTTTTCATTTGAAGAATGTATTGTATATAGATAAGAGAGAAGTGTAATTTACAAACGGCACAGATTTTTGCCAGAAAAAGAGTCATTTACGGGCACAGACACATTTTTTACGGACACTGCAATAAAAGTGCCTAAAATGCTAAAATGGCAGTTTTCGGGGCATATATCAGAGTCCACTGCATTCCCCTTTACATCAGAGTTCTCACTTACATCAGGGTCTGCAGCATTGCCCTTTACATCAGAGTTCCCCCTTGCACTGTAAGGTGGAATCCTGCAGACTATGATGTAAAGGGGAACTCTGGGAATGTGGGGAGGACTCTGGCGACCAGAGACCACCTTCCACAGAAAGAAAACACTAAGATAAGGGGGTTTACTGATATAAGGGGGAAACCTATCAGTGCCCCCTTACAATATTGTATTGACTCCCCTCAGACTGGACTGGCGTCGCTGTCACTGACCTCCTCTCAGGTGCACTGTGCAGGGCTCAGTCGGCTCCAGCTTTGGTGGCTCTGGTTTTATCCCATAGTTTCCTCTCCACAGTCCACACATGTCTGACTTCTCCCATGACCCCCATCCTGGCGGCACTCCCACTCTTGACTCCTCTCCAGACGTGATATAAGACAAGAGATGGTCAGAGGCTGCGAATGGTACAGGAGAGGTCAGAGGCTGCGGGGGTGGCGGGAGAACAGGAGAGGTCAGAGGCTGCAGGGGGGGACAGAAGAGGTCAGCGGCTGCAGGGGGGGGGGGGGGACAGGAGGTCAGATGCTGCAGGCCGTAGGAAGAGGCACACGACAGACGAGACCTCACTGAGCACTACTGCTTTACTTTTAAAAATGGCGCCGCTCAGCGCCATGGTGTCACTGTGCCAACCTTTCAGAAAATTGCCGAGCGTGTACGGGCTTTCCCGAGCGCGGCTAACTTCCGAACAGCGCTGGCGCCTGTGCAGTTGCATGTCGGCCCGGCCCCGCGGCTATATTTTTTCCACGCGACACTGCCCTCACAGCGGCGGCGTCCCCAGGGGCAGCATATATGGTAATATGAAAATAGTTCTACCCCCCCCCCCCCCCCCAATATAAATCTTCTTTTTACATGAAAATATTGCCACTATATACCTTTTTTTGCTGATCTGTATACCATGGTCACATGATAAACTGAACAGTTTGTCCAGTGTAGATTTCCACTACAGCGTGTATACACGTTTATCTAATTTTTCCTAATTTTACTGATCTATCCTGAAAATGCCAAGTGCCTGGCCGACTGATGATTGGCTTTGTACTTTTACCCAAAGCGGAATCCCAGCTTAAATGTTCTAGTTTTTGAATAGAAATAAGGGTCACAGTCTGATTCAGTTAATTGCATCTTCAACCCCCCCGTAGCAAACATTCCCCTTCATTTCCAGTCCTGGTGACGCACATGTGGGGGCTCCACTCAGACAATAATTGAGGGGAATTCTCTAAAAGGGGCACAGTAGTATATTTGTTCCACATTTCACCTCACCCCAGTGACAGCTGGTTTGACAGCAGCGGGAAGAGAGTCCCCCTACAGCTTAGTCTCTTTTGCACATCGCTGGAGGAAGATTGGGCTCAGTTAAGTATTAGTGGGGGGCAGATGGGGGAGCTGCTGCACACAGAAGGTTTTTTACCTTTATACATATAATAGAAGGTGTAAGGTAAGGTGGTCCCTGCCAGAACAACCCCCCCAGAACACACTGGTCAGCACTCGCAACCATTGGCTAAAAACGCTGATCAGATGCCGGTCCGCTGCTGGTTTGGTTTGACAGAAGCCCCGGTCTGGAGACTGGCTTCTGTTGAACAAAGACCTGTATGCATGGGCTTAATGTCTGTTGGTTTGTACTGTACCAGCTCATTTCGGCCTGCGTGTTATGGGGGTTTAGGCCTCATGTACACTGCTGCTCCCAAACTCTCGTTTTAGGAGCTTTTTGATGTGTTTTTTTTTTTTTTTTTTTTGTCAAAGCCTCTGAACTCAATGAAAGCCTTTGTGTCCATGCACCCAGCTTTTAGGAGCAGTGGAGTATAGAAGCAGTAAAATGCTCCTCTCCTGAACGCAGAAGAACTGCATTCAGGAGAGGAGTGTTTTGACAGGGAAACGCCAACCGCGGTAAAAAAAAAAAAAGCACCTAAATGCTCTTTTAGCACTTCAGTGTTTTTCAATAGCCAGAATAAATCAAAGAGGATCTCCAAGCTCCCCCTCCCCAAATAAAATTAAAAGTCAGCAGCTACAAATGCTGTAGCTGCTTTTAGCATAAGGGCACTTACCTGTCCGGGGTTCCCGCAATGTCCTCACCTGAACCGATTCTTCAATCAGATGCAGGCGCCGCCATCTCTAGTAAGGGAAACGGGACTGAATTCTTCACGACGGTTTTCCTACTGCGTCCTGTGATGTGTCCCAGAAGACTGCGGGGGAAGGAAGGGAGAAAGCGAATTTCCAGCTCAGGTCGCTGTGGCTGTCAAAACCAGGTACCCACTCCCTCCTCCTCCTCCCCAAAAAGTCAAAATCAATAAACGTCCAAATTTTAAACTCTGCTAAACTGGTTTGATAAAATGCAGCTTAGTTGAGTTTTTTAAGGTTTTTCTCCTGTGAGGAAAATAAACCAGTGTGCGTGAAGCCGCCTTCTACGGACTTGAAAGACTTTATGGCATGAAGATCCCTGCTATTTACTGATCATAGAAGCCACAAGTGAATGTCTGCTCCCCGTCTGTCATGCTGGTTTTTAATCTGGTTTGCCCATCACTTCTGAGGTTTTGGCTGCAGAGACGGTCTGATTCCGAGTCCATGACCGACGAGCTTACACCTGAGGAGTTGTTGTTTACAGCCCTGGCCAAAAGTTTTGAGAATGACACAAATATTAATTTTCACAAAGTCTGCCGCTTCATCGTTTTTAGATCATTTTGTCAAATGTTACTATGGGATACTGAAGTATAATGACAAGCATTTCATAAGTGTCAAAGGCTTTTATTGACAATTACGTGAAGTTTAAAGTGGAAGTAAACCCATTGATTTAAACCGTTTCAAAAAACGGCATGCCGGGAATGCCAACTGCACATTGGCTGTGCTCTCAACCAAACTGTCAAACCACCCAATGGCTGGTGTCGTAACGGATCACATGTGCAGCACCATGGCAGCTGAAGATTAAACAGGCAAAGATGGCAGCTTCCGTGGATGAAAACGATAGGCGAGTTTACTTCCACTTTAATGCAGAGTCAATATTTGCAGTGGTGACCGTTCTTTTTCAGGACCTCTCCAGTTCTCCCGACATGCTGTCATCTTCTGGGCCACATCCTGACTGATGGCCGCCCATTCTTCCATAATCAATGCTTGGAGTCTGTCAGAATTTGTGGGGCTTTTTTTTTCTTCACCCGCCTCTTGAGGATTGAGCACAGGTTCTCAATAGGCTTAAGGTCTGGGGAGTTTCCTGGCCATGGCCAAGATTGCTCAGACAGTCTAAGTTTATGGTCCAAAGCTGTGGTCTCCATACTGTGGCCCACAGGCCAGATGCGGCCCTTTTCTTGCCTTTATCTGGCCGTTTGGGTATTGTTCATTCCACTGATGCCAACGATGAGGCACCAATTCTTCCAATGATGGGGCACTATTCCTCCCACTGACGCCAATGACGGGGCACTATTCCTCCCACTGACGCCAATGACGGGGCACTATTCCTCCCACTGACGCCAATGACGGGGCGCTATTCCTCCCACTGACGCCAATGACGGGGCGCTATTCCTCCCACTGACGCCAATGACGGGGCGCTATTCCTTCCACTGACGCCAATGACGGGGCGCTATTCCTCCCACTGACGCCAATGACGGGGCGCTATTCCTCCCACTGACGCCAATGACGGGGCGCTATTCCTCCACTGACGCCAATGACGGGGCGCTATTCCTCCCACTGACGCCAATGATGGGGCACTATTCCTCCCACTGACGCCAATGATGGGGCACTATTCCTCCCACTGACGCCAATGATGGGGCACTATTCCTCCCACTGACGCCAATGATGGGGCACTATTCCTCCCACTGACGCCAATGATGGGGCACTATTCCTCCCACTGACGCCAATGACGGGGCGCTATTCCCCCCCCCACTGACAAAATCAATGAGGAACTATTTCTCCCATTAATACCAATGATGGGGAATTTTCTGCTCCCTCTGGCCACCTTAAAGCCTAAAGGACGGTAATCTGGCCCCTTGCTTATAACATTTGTGGCCCCCCACACTACATACTGGGCAGTCTGATCACAGTTTAAGTAGAAAAAGAAAATGGGTAGACAGTTCGGCACGTTTTTAATTTTCTAGATGTAATTAAAATACCTAAAATGAGTGAAAGTCAAACAATAAAATCTGTGCATTTGTGGTCAGCTTTAGGCTAGGTTCACACCTATACAATTAATGCAACTCCCATTTATGTGGGCTCAGAAGCCTTATCCATTTGAATGGGCTGCTGTATCTGTACCTGCTGTATGGCGGGACAAGCAGGAAAAAGGTCCCTGTATCTTTTTAAAATCACAGTCGTGTGGAAATCGCAGGGGTTGCAGCACCGTGCGATTTCCCGTCTTCAGATATGTGAGGGTGCCATTAAGAATCAACGGCACCCCCGCAAATCTGGTGAATAGCAGTACAGTTTTGCCTGCAGATGCAGGAATGTATGCAATTATCATGCATTCCCATACCTGCATATATGTGAATCCAGCCTTCTAGAGTCCTCCAATGGTCTGTGGTGGGTGTGATTAGACGTGTGAAGCCCAGAAATGTGTTGTGCATGTTCCTGACCCGGCTTGTCTCTCTGCAGGTTTATTGGTGAATGTAGATAAAAGAATCACCCTCTCTGCTTTCAAACAGCAGCTGGAGCCTTTTGTGGGGGTCCCCTCCTCCCAGTTTAAAGTCTTCCGGGTCTATGCCAGCAATCAGGAGTTTGAAAGTGTGCGCCTGAACGAAACACTCTCCTCCTTCTCCGATGACAACAAGGTAGGAAGTTGGATCAATGTCTTGTGTTGCAGTTTTCATTTCAGTCTGTTAGTTGCCACAAAAAAAATAAAAATAAAATGTACATCTACCCTTGAAACCAAAGCAACGGTGTTCAGTGCATACTCAGGATTTTCTAAAATGTCATCCCCTGCTCCTGTCTCTCCCTGACATGCACATGGCTTGATGTCAGTTTATAGACTTATTGTTGAAAAGGATGTGGCATCTCCAGCCAAGTTCTGGTGTTCTGCACTTCCATCTATGCTACATGCCAAGTGATCGCATCTGGACATGCAGGAGTGGGGGTGCCATGTTTCCTATAGCAGTGCTTGAACTGACTGTATGATCATAGTAAAATCACACCCTTTAAGCGATCATGCATAGACAGTAACGACTGGTGGTAAAAAATGTGGGGGGGGGGGGGGCGCAAACATTGCACACCCCCGGTCGGGTCGCCTGCAACAACCCCTGATCCGGTCTGGTCTGTCCGTAGGTCAGGTCATCCGCAACAACCCCCACCCCCCTGTCCAGTCCGGTAGGTCAGGTTATCCACTTCACCCCCTGGTCTGGTCAAGTTGGGTCATCCAGAAGGCTCCCCCTCCCCTCGGGTCGCCTGTAACAACCCCCCGATCAGGTCTGGTGGGTCGGGTTATCCGCAACACCATCCGGTCGAGTCACCTGGAAATATCCCACCCCTCAGGTCACCCGCAACAACCTCCGATCGAGTCTGGTCTGTCGGTAGGTTGGGTTATCCGCAACAACCCCGGTCCAGTCTGGTCATCAGGAAGGATTCCCCCACCCCTCAGGTTGCCTGCAACAACCCCCGGTCCGGTCAGGCCGGTTCATCCAGAAGAATTACCCACCCCCTTGGGTCACCTGCAACAACCCCTAATGGGGTCTGGTTTATCGGTAGGTCAGGTCATCTTGAAGGCCCGCCCCAGAGGTCTGTTACAAGCACGGCACTTACCACATCTATGGCCCGTGCAGTGCTTTCCTCCAGGGAAAGGGGTGGTGACTTCCACCGTGTGTCTCCTCCGGCCAATTAGAATGCTTCTCCTTTCAGCCAATTGGTAAACGGGTCTCAGACTGGCTTCCTGATTGGCCGGGAGGAGAAATCAGTGTGACAGTAGTGACTATTCATTTGCTATTGCCACACAACTGGGTGGGCTCAGGGTGCAGTGCTCTGCGCCCCTAGCCCACTTTTTTTTATTTTTTAAAGCCTATTAGAACCTCTGGCTCAGATCACGTGCTTAAAAAAAAATTAAAAAATAAAAATCCCCTTTTGAACCCATGCGTCTGGCATGTAGATTAGGGTGCCGGACTCATGGATAG
>NW_027507786.1:8734685-8752185 GCF_037356315.1 Lithobates pipiens
AGGCCTCATGTACACTGCTGCTCGCCAAACTCTCGGTGTTAAGGAGCTTTTTGATGTTTTTTTTTATTTTTATTTTTTTTGTCAAAGCCTCTGAACTCAACTCAATAAAAGCCTTTGTGTCCATGCACCCCAGCGTTTAGGAGCAGCGGAGTATAGAAGCAGTAAAATGCTCCTCTCCTGAACGCAGAAGAACTGCATTCAGGAGAGGAGTGTTTTGACAGGGAAACGCCAACCGCGGTAAAAAAAAAAAGCACCTAAATGCTCTTTAGCACTTCAGTGTTTTTCAATAGCCAGAATAAATCAAAGAGGATCTCCAAGCTCCCCCTCCCCAAATAAAATTAAAAGTCAGCAGCTACAAATGCTGTAGCTGCTTTTAGCATAAGGGCACTTACCTGTCCGGGGTTCCCGCAATGTCCTCACCTGAACCGATTCTTCAATCAGATGCAGGCCGCCGCCATCTCTAGTAAGGGAAACGGGGACTGAATTCTTCACGACGGTTTTCCTACTGCGTCCTGTGATGTGTCCCAGAAGACTGCGGGGGAAAGGAAGGGAGAAGGCGAATTTCCAGCTCAGGTCGCTGTGGCTGTCAAAACCCAGGTACCCACTCCCTCCTCCTCCTCCCCAAAAAGTCAAAATCAATAAACGTCCCAAATTTTAAACTCTGCTAAACTGGTTTGATAAAATGCAGCTTAGTTGAGTTTTTTTAATGTTTTTCTCCTGTAAGGAAAATAAACCAGTGTGCGTGAAGCCGCCTTCTACGGACTTGAAAGACTTTATGGCACGAAGATCCCTGCTATTTACTGATCTTAGAAGCCACAAGTGAATGTCTGCTCCCCGTCTGTCATGCTGGTTTTTAATCTGGTTTGCCCATCACTTCTGAGGTTTTGGCTGCAGAGACGGTCTGATTCTGAGTCCATGACCGACGAGCTTACACCTGAGGAGTTGTTGTTTACAGCCCCGGCCAAAAGTTTTGAGAATGACACAAATATTAATTTTCACAAAGTCTGCCGCTTCATCGGTTTTAGATCATTTTGTCAAATGTTACTATGGGATACTGAAGTATAATGACAAGCATTTCATAAGTGTCAAAGGCTTTTATTGACAATTACGTGAAGTTAATGCAGAGAGTCAATATTTGCAGTGGTGACCCTTCTTTTTCAGGACCTCTCCAGTTCTCCCCGACATTCTGTCATCTTCTGGGCCACATCTTGACTGATGGCCGCCCATTCTTCCATAATCAATGCTTGGAGTCTGTCAGAATTTGTGGTGGCTTTTTTTTTTTCTTCACCCGCCTCTTGAGGATTGAGCACAAGTTCTCAATAGGCTTAAGGTCTGGGGAGTTTCCTGGCCATGGCCAAGATTGCTCAGACAGTCTAAGCTTATGGTCCAAAGCTGTGGTCTCCATACTGTGGCCCACAGGCCAGATGCGGCCCTTTTCTTGCCTTTATCCAGCCCTTTGGGTACTGTTCATTCCACTGATGCCAACGATGAGGCACCAATTCTTCCAATGACGGGGCACTATTCCTCCCACTGACGCCAATGACGGGGGCATTATTCCTCCCACTGACGCCAATGATGGGGCGCTATTCCTCCCCACTGACCCCAATGATGGGGCGCTGTTCCTCCCACTGACGCCAATGATGGGGCGCTGTTCCTCCCACTGACGCCAATGACGGGGCGCTGTTCCTCCCACTGACGCCAATGACGGGGCGCTGTTCCTCCCACTGACGCCAATGACGGGGCGCTGTTCCTCCCACTGACGCCAATGACGGGGCGCTGTTCCCTCCCACTGACGCCAATGACGGGGCGCTGTTCCCTCCCACTGACGCCAATGACGGGGCGCTGTTCCTCCCACTGACGCCAATGACGGGGCGCTGTTCCTCCCACTGACGCCAATGACGGGGCGCTGTTCCTCTCACTGACGCCAATGATGGGGCGCTATTCCCCCCCCCCCCCCCCACTGACAAAATCAATGAGGAACTATTTCTCCCATTAATACCAATGATAGGGAATTTTCTGCCTCCCACTGCCCACAGTCCGGCCCCCTTAAAGCCTGAAGGACGGTAATCTGGCCCCTTGCTTATAAAGTTTGTAGGCCCCCCACACTACATACTGGGCAGTCTGATCACAGTTTAAGTTGAACAGAAAATGGGTAGACAGTTCGGCACATTTTTAATTTTCTAGATGTAATTAAAATACCTAAAATGAGTGAAAGTCAAACAATGAAATCTGTGCATGTGCAGTCGGCTTTAGGCTAGGTTCACACCTATACAATTGATGCAACTTCCATTTATGTGGGCTCAGAAGCCTTATCCATTTGAATGGGCTGCTGTATCTGTACCTGCTGTATGGCGGGACAAGCAGGAAAAAGGTCCCTGTATCTTTTTAAAATCACAGTCGTGTGGAAATCGCAGGGTTGCAGCACCGTGCGATTTCCCGTCTTCAGATATGTGAGGGTGCCATTAAGAATCAACGGCACCCCCGCAAATCTGGTGAATAGCAGTACAGTTTTGCCTGCAGATGCAGGAATGTATGCAATTATCATGCATTCCCATACCTGCATATATGTGAATCCAGCCTTCTAGAGTCCTCCAATGGTCTGTGGTGGGTGTGATTAGACGTGTGAAGCCCAGAAATGTGTTGTGCATGTTCCTGACCCGGCTTGTCTCTCTGCAGGTTTATTGGTGAATGTAGATAAAAGAATCACCCTCTCTGCTTTCAAACAGCAGCTGGAGCCTTTTGTGGGGGTCCCCTCCTCCCAGTTTAAAGTCTTCCGGGTCTATGCCAGCAATCAGGAGTTTGAAAGTGTGCGCCTGAACGAAACGCTCTCCTCCTTCTCCGATGACAACAAGGTAGGAAGTTGGATCAATGTCTTGTGTTGCAGTTTTCATTTCAGTCTGTTAGTTGCCACAAAAAAAATAAAAATAAAATGTACATCTACCCTTGAAACCAAAGCAACGGTGTTCAGTGCATACTCAGGATTTTCTAAAATGTCATCCCCTGCTCCTGTCTCTCCCTGACATGCACATGGCTTGATGTCAGTTTATAGACTTATTGTTGAAAAGGATGTGGCATCTCCAGCCAAGTTCTGGTGTTCTGCACTTCCATCTTTGCTACATGCCAAGTGATCGCATCTGGACATGCAGGAGTGGGGGTGCCATGTTTCCTATAGCAGTGCTTGAACTGACTGTATGATCATAGTAAAATCACACCCTTTAAGCGATCATGCATAGACAGTAACGACTGGTGGTAAAAAAATGTGTGGGGGGGGGGGGGGGCGGCAAACATTGCACACCCCCCGGTCGGGTCGCCTGCAACAACCCCTGATCCGGTCTGGTCTGTCCGTAGGTCAGGTCATCCGCAACAACCCCCACCCCCCTGTCCAGTCCGGTAGGTCAGGTTATCCACTTCACCCCCTGGTCTAGTCAAGTTGGGTCATCCAGAAGGCTCCCCCTCCCCTCGGGTCGCCTGCAACAACCCCCCGATCAGGTCTGGTGGGTCGGGTTATCCGCAACACCATCCGGTCGAGTCACCTGGAAATATCCCACCCCTCAGGTCACCCGCAACAACCTCCGATCGAGTCTGGTCTGTCGGTAGGTTGGGTTATCCGCAACAACCCCCGGTCCAGTCTGGTCATCAGGAAGGATTCCCCCCACCCCTCAGGTTGCCTGCAACAACCCCCGGTCCGGTCAGGCCGGTTCATCCAGAAGAATTACCCACCCCCTTGGGTCACCTGCAACAACCCCTAATGGGGTCTGGTTTATCGGTAGGTCAGGTCATCTTGAAGGCCCGCCCCAGAGGTCTGTTACAAGCACGGCACTTACCACATCTATGGCCCGTGCAGTGCTTTCCTCCAGGGAAAGGGGTGGTGACTTCCACCGTGTGTCTCCTCCGGCCAATTAGAATGCTTCTCCTTTCAGCCAATTGGTAAACGGGGTCTCAGACTGGCTTCCTGATTGGCCGGGAGGAGAAATCAGTGTGACAGTAGTGACTATTCATTTGCTATTGCCACACAACTGGGTGGGCTCAGGGTGCAATGCTCTGCGCCCCTAGCCCACTTTTTTTTATTTTTTAAGCCTATTAGAACCTCTGGCTCAGATCACGTGCTTAAAAAAAAATTAAAAAAATAAAAATCCCCTTTTGAACCCATGCGTCTGGCATGTAGATTAGGGTGCCGGACTCATGGATAGGGGAGGAGGCGCCTGCGCGCCCCTAATGGACGGGCCGCCACTGTGCATAGGGATGCAGGGGTAGGGGTTGCCATGTTAAAGTGTCTCTAAAGGTTGAAGGTTTGCCTTAATTCTCTGCAATGCATTCTTGCATCTGCCCCCCCCCCCCCCCCCCCATAAATACCTGAGCCCAATCTTAATCCAGTGATGTGCACAAGAACAGCGTCTCTCTGTTTTCTCCCCCCTTTTATAGGCCCAGACACAGCAGCAGGAGCCATTGGCAGTGAGAAGGGAGTGGGGGGCAGGGCTGAGCCATGCTCTGGGTGCCTATGGACACACACAGTTGGCTTGAGAATGAGCCCGCACGAGTGCCCCCATAGCAAGCTGCTTGCTATAGTGGGCACTCGGCCGGAGGGAGGAGCCAGGAGCACCGACAGGGGACAATAGAAGAGGAGGATTGGGGCTGCTCTGTGCAAAACCATTACCCAAAACGGGTAAGTATAACATGTTTATTATTTTAAAAAAAAAAAATCGCTAACTATTGCAATACATGGACTGACCATGTGATAATAGTCAACTCCTATCCTTTTAAAGGCATTGTTCACTTTCAAATGTTTTGTTTTGAAAGTGAAAATCGCTCGTTAACCGCGTTATTCGCAATCCGAGGTTCCACTGTATTATTTTTTTTTTTTTATATCCAGATAGCAGGTATTTCCCATAGCAGCTTTATTTGGCTTAGATCATTTATGGGCAGAACTACTAATAATTTCCCACTTTTTTTTAATTTTTATTTTGTTTTTAGTTTTTTACATTTCTTTATATAGGTAAAACCTTTGTCCTAGTCTTTACTTGTTCTTGTATTTCTAGATCACCATCCGGTTGGGAAGGGCCTTGAAGAAGGGAGAGTACAGAGTGAAGGTGTTCCAGCTTCTAATAAACGACCCCGAGGTAGGAGCTCTACACAGAGGCCTCCTGTCCCCCGCAGTGCCGCGCCTGCATGGAATATTCATCTTCTGCATGTCTGGTTTGTTTTGCAGCCATGTAAGTTCCTGCTGGACGCGGTGTTCGCCAAAGGCATGAGTGTCCGACACTCCAAGGAAGAGCTGATTCCTCAACTCAGGGAGCAGTGTGTCCTGGACCTCTCCGTGGACAGGTACCTACCCTCCTCTCAAGGCTTTCCACTCCATTGTGTCTGGTTCAGGCATGCACATGGGCTAAAAGATTTTGTAAACAGTAAAGTTTATTAAAAGGCAACCATTTTTTTTTTTTTTTTTTTTTTGTGTGTTTTGGATAGAATAGGAAAGGCTTAGGACCTGTCATTTGGAGATGTTTAACTTCTTGACATCCGCGCTATGGCCGAATGGCAGCCACAGCGCGGATCTGAATTCCCCGGAGGCCTCCCCTGCGCGCACCCAGCGTGCTGTGATCACCGAGTCACTGAGACTCGGGTGACCACCGATCCGAATAAGGGGCCGATCCCGTCCCCTTACCATGTCATCAGCTGTCAGCCAATGACAGCTGGATCACATGATCAAAGCAAAAGCTCGGTGATCGTTTATTTATTTTATTTTTCTCCTCACGTTGACAGCGGAGGAGGAAAAAAAAAGCCGATCACCGGCTCATCTTAAAGGGACATCGGTCCCGAAACAGAAGAGGCAATTATGCCTCATTTATACCATCTAAAAGTGCCCACAAGTGCCACCTATCAATGCCCGCCAGTGGTGCCAATCAGTGCTGCCTCATCAGCGTACATCAATGACGGACAAAAATTACCCGTTTTTACAATTTTATAACAAAATAAAAAAAATATATATATATTTTTTTTTTTTAATATCAGTTTTTTACATTTTTTTTTTTTTTTTTTAACAAAAAATAAAAAATCCCACAGGTGATCAAATGCCACCAAAAGAAAGCTCTATTTGGGGGAAAAAAATAATAAAAAATGAATTTGGGTACAGTGTAGCATGACCGCGCAATTGTCATTCAAAGTGCATCAGCGCTGAAAGCTGAAAATTGGTCTGGATAGGAGGGGGTTTAAGTGCCCAGTACGCAAGTGGTTAAATCACAGTCTTAAAGCAAGCCACTCCCCACCATGGTCTTTTTCAAAATGAAGCTAGTGCTCTGTTACTCTAATATCATAGGCACCCTGTGTATTAAATCTGTACTTCTGCCTTCTCTTCAGTCCTGCACAGCTGCGCCGGCTCCTCTCCTGGACTGAAATGGCTCGCCCCAGCGCCCCCCCATTTCACTGCACACTGTGAGCTTCTCACAATGTGCATTAACTACCAACTTCTAGGCGCTATCAACTTGTAATTTTAGGGTCTGTAGCCAAAAAACTCGACAGTCCCTGACCCAGCTGCTCAGACTATTCCACTAGGACAGTGATGGTGAACCTTGGCACCCCAGATGTGTTTGAACTACATTTCCCTTGATGCTCAACTACATTGCAGAGTGCATGAGCATCATGGGAAATGTAGTTCCAAAACATCTGGGGGGCCAAGGTTCACCATCACTGCACTAAGAGGAGTTGAATGATAATCCCAAAAAAAACACGCAAACAGGAGTGCTATATGGAAAGTGACCACAAGATGGTGCTGTAATGTATCGATATTCCAGTTCTCTGTAGTAGGATCTCACAAATCAGTCAATGTATACGAATAATCCATAAGGTAAAAAGTTTATTCAAAATTGGTGGCAGTAACTGAGCAGTGATTAGAGGATTTTGTCACACTGCTAGAGGTGGAATCTGTCTCTGCATGAATCACATTTTTGTTTGTGTGGCTCCTTTTTAACTTTTGAGAGTCACATCTAAATGTCTGTTTTCTGCAGGTTCCGATTAAGAAAAAAGACCTGGAAGAACCCCGGCACAGTATTCCTCGATTACCATGTCTACGAGAATGAGATCAGTATTTCAAGCAACTGGGAGGTCTTCCTTGAGGTCCTGGAAGGTAAAGTGTTCTGATTTCTGGAGAGGCAGCCTGGGTTCGCACTTGTGCGATGCGGGAACCGGTGCGATTCCAGCGCTGTTTTCCCGCATCGCATATCTCCTGCAGGCATCTCCTGCCTTCTGTGAACCGCTGCGGGTGTCAATACAATGTTAGACACCCCCAGATCGGTTCACAAATCGCAGTGCGCATTGTGGATTCGGACATGAATCGGATCGCATGGGTGAGAACACCCATGTGATCCAAGGGGGAGTCGCTGCACCCTTTTTTGTTGTTGTGTTTTTTTTTTTTTTTTGTGCGAGTTCAGCCATACAACTGTATGGCTGAACTCGTATTGCTCACACATCGCATGTGATTGGCACCTGCGGAGCTGGTGCCAATCACATGCGATGTCCCAGATCGTACTAGTGTGAACCTAGGCTCAAGGACACCCTGACCGCTGGTGCAGCCTGAGTTTTCTGAAGAAGCTTGTCAGACTGTAACCCTGATCCTGATTCAGAATTTTTGACTTTACAGTCTACATGAACCCAGAGACAGACAAATCATCTGAATTGTCAGGAAGAGTCGGCACTGAAAGCCTTTATGACTTTAATAAGAGGTTTCTATGTTTTACCTATCAAGGATCTGTAAATTGACCACTTGAAGCCCGTGTTATAGCCAAGAGACGGCTACAGCGTGGGCTTAAATTGCCGGAAGGGCATACATAGATTTCCATCCCCCCACCCCGCTCACACTGTCCATGCGCCCTATGCGGCACACAGGCAGATAGCTCTGTGATCACAGTCCTTGGCTGATCTCAGATCAGAATAAAGGGCCGATCCTGGCCCTTTACCACGTCTTCAGCTGTCAGCCAATGACAGCTTATGTGATGTAAACAGAAACCGGTAATCTTCTTTTTTTCCCCGTGCGCTGACAGCGCGAGGAGAAAAAAAACAAGCCGATTACCGGCTCATGTAAAAGGGACATCGGTCCCACACACACATACAGCCAGCCACTTCTGCTAAGCAGTGCCCATCAGTGCAGCCCCCTGATCAGTGCAGCCTCCTCGTCGGTGCCCCCTGATCAGTGCAGCCTCCTCGTCGGTGCCCTCTGAACAGTGCAGCCTCATCACAAATCAATGAGGGGAAAAAGATTACCTGTTTGTAAAATTTTATAACCAACACTGAAAACTTTTTTTTTTTTTTTTCTGTTTAGCAAAAAATAAGACGCCCCGTGGTGATTAAATGCCACCAAAAGAAAGCTCAATTTGTTTGATAAAAATGTCACATAGTTACATTGTAGCATGACCACGCAATTGTCATTCAAATTGCAACAGAAAAGCTGAAAATTGGCCTGAGCAGGAAGGGCGTAAAAGTCCCCGGTAAGCAAGTGGTAAAGGAACATAAACTTGTTGCAAAATTCAGATTGCATCACATGGAGACCAACTTGTGTTCTTTTCTAACTTCAAGTCCCAGTGAGTTTCTGCCTCTGGTGCCCATAGACCAATGATCATTTTGTCTCTGGCACCCAGAGACCCATTAGCCCAGACCACCTCCGATGCTTAAAGACCATCTGCCTCCCATCCCCAGAGACTGTGTCTTTCCAGAAACGCATGATCGCCGCCGTTCCAAGGTCTGTGCTCCCTCCTCCCCGTCACCTGGAGCCTAGGGCTGGCACCCAAAAATACCAAAGGCCCACCATCAAAATGACCCATCACCTCCAGTGCCTAGACCAATAACAGGACAACCTCTGTTTCCCAGAAACTTTGTGTATGCTGTGTTTCGTGTCCTCTAATAGATGGAAAACCATTCTATTCATGTACTTACTGATCTACCTCTTTCCCTGTGTTTTATGTTTTCTTGAACAGAAGGTGAGAAGATGAAGTGCATGTCCCAGCTGTCCTTGCTGACCAAGAGGTGGAGGCCATCACAGCTAAAACTGGACCCCTTCCAGGAGATTGTGCTGGAGACCAACAGTGTGGATGAACTTCGGGAGAAGGTGAGAACCACAGCATTACAAGTCTTAAAGAGGAAGTAAACCCTGATGAGTTTACTTCCTCTTTCATTCCCTGCAAAGGCAAAGCTTAATGGACTACTATGCATCGCATAGTAGCCCATTATGTGTCACTTACCTGACACAGGAGCCAGCGAAGTCGCCGCTGTCCCCTGTAGTCCGCCGCATCCATCTTGTTGGTGGGGTCTCGCAGCTCCGCCGCTGTCATTCGGCGAAGCCGTGATGACGTCACTCCCGCGCATGCGCACGGGAGCCGACACGCGCGGCAGCTCCGTCGCTGAGAATGCCGTGCGCCTGCGCGCCGCTGTCTGCGGCGCATGCGCCGTAGACAGCGGTGCCCGTTTTCGGGCAAATATCTCCTAAACCATATAGGTTTAGGAGATATTGCTTGGACCTACAGGTAAGCCTTAATCTAGGCTTACCTGTAGGTCAAAGTGGTTTGTAAGGGTTTACAACCACTTTAAGTTGGAGACACACTATACAATTTTTTTTTCTTTTAGATTTATCAAAACCATATAATATGAGGTCAAACCTAAACGCTTTCAATTTGTATGCAATCAGGCCGGCCTTTGCACTACATAGTTAAAGGGAAATCTAAACAAAATTTGAATCGTATGTATCCAGCTTTAGTCAGTGTTTTGATTTATTTTTTATTTTTTTGGTGGCTTCTAAAGGTTTGGACCACCAATGCAGTTTCTTTCTTGTCAATGAGATCTCTGTGCTGAACTACCAGGCCTGTACATCTGCTGTACTCATTATGAGGGGTTTTCCCCATCCCTGTGCTTAGTTCCTGAGTCTACACCTGCTGTGTTCATCATGGGGGAGGGGGGGGTTTCCACCATTCCTGCTGGATTTTATGTTCCTGATGCAAAGTGGATGGGAAACGTCCAAAACTCCCAGGTGGACAGGAACAGTCTGTGGAATTATGGGTGGAGATCTCGCGAAGTATACAAGACCTATATAAAAGTAGACAATGATTTGGCCATCAAGGCGGCTTCTTTAATTACAATACAACTTTTGAGCGGATTGATCCTTTAATTGCAGTGAAAGTTTAATACTTGTTGGACAGCTGAGTGTGCTGACACACACCATGTCATTTCAAAGCCATTGTTTCTATCATTATATCACTGGATTGGCGCAGGGCCATTGCGGTGCCCATATTTAAAAAGAGTTCAAAGTCTTCACCAAGTAACTAATACACCTGTTAGTTTAACTTCTATAGTCAGTTAGACACTAGAGAGCAGTGGCGCCCCGCTTATTAGGGGTGGGGGGGGGTGCAGCCTCCATAATCCCTGCGCCCAGCTTCTAATCTCTATGCAGGGTGCCGGATGCATTGATTTCAATGGGGTTTTTTATTTTATTTTATTTTTTATTTTTTTTTAAGCACATGATTAGAGCCTGAGCCTCTAATTGGCTTCAAAAAGGGTGGGCTCGGGGCGCAGAGCAACCACTTGTGTGACATTAGCGAGTCCTTTGGACTCGGCTGATCACTGATCCGGGGTAAATGGCCGTCCACAGAGGCCCTTTACCACGTGATCAGCTGCCAATGACAGCTGAGCACAGGATGTAAAGAGAATGCAGTTATTGCCTTTATTTGTCCCCCTAAGCCTTTGTACACACGGTCGGACATTCTGACAACCAAATCCGTTGGATTTTGTCCGAAACTGTTGCATACACACGGTCGGGCAAAGTTGTCGGAAAATCCAATCGTTCAGAACGTGATGATGTTATTTCGTTACGATGGGACTACGTTCAGGCTAGTAGCCAATAGCTTTGGTGTAGGAATTTGATCTGAGCATGCGTGGCACTTTGTCCGATCAGAATTCTCTACACATGATCGGACAAAGTCCGATTGGATCATGTTGTCGGAAAATTTTATAGCCCAGCTCTAAAACTTTGTTGGTCGGATATTCCGATGGAAACAGTCTGATGGAGCCCACACATGGTCGGATTATCCGACAACACGGTCCGATCGGACATTTTCCGTCGGAATGTCCGACCGTGTGTACAAGGGCTAACGCTGACAGCATGAGGAGAAAAAGAGAAAGCCGATAACTGGCTTCTGTTAAAGGGACATTGAACCCTACATTGCCCACCAATGCCACCTCTCAATGCAGCCTTTTCAGTGCCTCCAGATCAGTGCCCATCAGTGCAGCCCTCATCAGCGCACATCAGTAAAGGAGAAAAATGACCCGTTTGCAAAATTTTATAACTATGAAATTTTTTTTGTCTTTGTTGTTTTAGCAAAAAATAAACCCCAGTGGTCATGAACTACTTCAGTCCTGGAAGAATTTACCCCCCCCCCCCCCCCCAATACGACACTGCGTTACTTTAACTGACAATTGTGCGGTCATGCGACACTGTACCCAAATAAAATGTTTGTCTTTTTTTGCCACAGAGCTTTCTTTTGGTGGTATTTGATCACCTCCGTGGTTTTTATTTTTTTTGCGCTATAAACAAAAGACAGACAATTTTGGTAAAAAAAATTAACTTTCTGCTATAAAATATATCCAATATAAACGTGTAAAAAATCTATCCATTTAGGCCAATATGTATTCTCCTACATAGTTTTTAGTAAAAGTAATCCATGTTGTAAAGCGCTGCGCAAACTGTTGGCACTATATAAAACCTGTATAATAATAATAAAAAATCACAATTCGCATATATTAAGTGGTTTGTGCAAAAGTTATCACGTCTACAAACTATGGGATAGATAGTAATGGCTGCGATCAGTGATTTTTAGTGGGATAGTAGCGAACAAATTGGACACTACCAATACAGTGATCAGTGCTAAAAATATGCACTGTCACTGCATAAATCACACTGTCAGGAAAGGGGTTATCGGGGCGATCAAAGGGTTATACATGTTCCCTGTGTGTGCTTTCTAACTGTGGGATGCTGACACTAGACAAAGAGAGAGATTCCTGATTAGTAGGAATCGCAGATCTCTCTCTTCCTCTGTGAAAGAACGACAGTCTGCCTTGTTTACAGGCCGCCATTCTGTCATTCCCCAAATGATCGCTGGTAGCTGGCGGCTGCCGTACCTACCGATTGGCTCCTGCTGTGTCCTATCACAGCGGGGTCGGCGGCGCACACACGTACCCAGACCAGGGAACGTGAAAGTACAGGTACATTGTTTCGCGCAGTATATGTGCAGTTGGCGGTCCGGAAGTAGTTAAATACCATCAAAAGAAAGCTCTATTTGTGTAAAAAAAAAAAAAAAAAAATAGAAATGTAATTTGGGTAGAGTGTTGCATGACCGCACAATTGTCATTCAAAGTGTGAAATTCAAATTGCCTGGGCAGGAAGGGGGTAAAAGTGCCCTGTAGACAAGTGGTTGAATAGAAAAAAAAAAAAAGTTAAGCCAAAACTTGCAGTACAACTTTGATACTATGAAATGAATACAAAAGGGAAAATGACTTTTTTGTGCTTCTTTCAGATGTGCGAGATCAGCGGCATACCACTAGAGAATTTGGAGTTTGCCAAGGTGAGTTTGTTTGCACCACGTCCCCATAGAGCTTCACTCAAAGCATCTCCTTTTCTGATCATTTAGTAAACACTTGCCTGTAGACCATCTAGGAATTTGATGTTATTGAAAGGAGCTGTAAAGGCAAAAGGTTGTTGTATCTTAAAATGGTTGTAAACCCTTACAACACACTTTGACCTACAGGTAAGCCTAGATTAAGGCTTACCTGTAGGTCCAAGAAATATCTCCTAAACCTACACGGTTTAGGAGATATTTGCCGAAAGACAGGCGCACTGAGCGCGGCACCGTTAACGGCGAATATGCCGTGCGTGGCGGCTCCCGTGCGCATGCGCGGGAGTGACGTCATCGCGGCTTCGCCGAATGACAGCGGGCGGAGCAGCGAGACCCACAGAGAAGATGGATGCACCGGACTACAGGGGACAGCGGTGACTTCGCTGGCTCCTGTGTCAGGTAAGTGACACATAATGGGCTACTATGCAATGCATAGTAGTCCATTATGCTTTACCTTTGCAGGGAATGAAAGAGGAAGTAAACTCATCAGGGTTTACTTCCTCTTTAATGCATTCTATGCATTAAGGTAAAAAATCCTTCTTCCGTGTGCCGCAGCCTCCCAGCCCCCTCTAATTACTTACCTGAGCCCCCCATCTCTCTCCAGCGACATCCATGCGTGTCTTGACAGCATGGGACTCTCCTTCTGATTGGCTGAGACACAGTTGGCTCCTGCAGCTGTCAATCAAAGTCAGCCAATTATAGGAGAGAGGGGGCTGGGTCGGGCGTTCTGTGTCTGAATGGACACATGGAGCTGTGACTCTGGTGCCCCCATAACAAGCTTCTTGCTGTGGGGGGACACTCAACAGGAGGGAGGGGCCAGGAGCAGCGAAGAGGAAAGCCGATAAGAGGAGGTTCGGGGCGGCTCCGTGCAAATTCACTGCACAGAGGAGGGAAGTATAACGGGTTTTTTTTTTTTTTTTTTTTTTACAATCGCTTTAATATTAACAATTCTCTTCAGTCTGTATTGATTGTGGTTTTCTGCCTCAGTATGTATCCGGGTACACAGGACCAATAATTGTCCAGTTCAGCAGGAAGCAATCAACTTTCGGTCAGCCAGTCTAATGACTGGCTTCTGTGGGGTCGGGCATGCTGGAAAACCAGCATTCGATCAGCGATCGCAGCCAATGGCTTCCCCCTTAGAATACAAAGCCCCAGCAGGAGAGATCCTCACATCAGCATGGCTTGTGTTGATACTGGGATCTCTTCAGGTTTTTTATTCTTCTTTCAGCCCACTGGTTGAACGAAAAAAACAAACGTGTGTATTGGGTTTTAGCTCACCTATACTCCAGTGATGCAGCCTCCAGGAGCACCCCGCCCAGGTGGGGATGACGTCACTCCCGCGCTTGCGCCAGAGTTTGGGCGGATTTGGCATTGCACCATTTGTACGGTGAAGACGGCTGCAGTGCGGGCCTTAACTGCCGGGAGGGTGTCCATGGACATCCTCCTAAGCAGTCTGGGTGACCCTGTGATCACCAAGACTGAGACTCGGCTGATCATAGATCTGAGTAAGGGGTCGATCCCGGCCCCTTACCACATGATCAGCTGTCAGCCAATGATGCCTGATCATGTGGTGTAATCAGACGCTCGGTAATCCGAATTCTGTCAAAGGGACCTTGGGCCCTCACTCAGAAAGCCGCGACAGTGCCCACTATGCCACCTATCAGTACCTACCAATGCCCACCAGTGCTGCCAATCAATGCCCACCAGTGTCTAATAATCGGTGCCACAGATCAGTGCCACCTATCAGTGCCCATCAATGCAGCCACATCAGTGAAGGAGAAAAAGGACCTTTTTTCAAAATTTTATAACAAACTATGAAACAGTTTTGTGTGTTTTTTTTTTTTTCAAAATTTCAGTCCCTTTGTTTTATTTAGCAAAAAATTAAAGCCAGCAGCAATTAAATACCACCAAACAAAGCGCTATCTGTGTGAAAAAATGACAAAATTTCATTTAGGTAAACTGTAGCATGACCGCAATTGTCATTCCAAGAGTGACAGCGCTGAAAGCTGAAGGTTGGTCTGGGCAGGAAGGGGGTTTAAGTACCCGGCAAGCAAGTGGTTAATGCAGAAGAGACAAAGCATTTCTCGTCTGCATTAAAATTCCTGCCTGTTCACCTATTTTTTTTTTTTTCTTTTTGGACGTAAAGTTCCAACTTTTAATATATGTGAACCAAGGATCTCTGTTTTCATGCAATGGTTTGTAAATATCAGGGTGTATAGTGTTTGCAAAGGCTTAATTTAGCATCCTTGGTGCCAACGTTGTTACACCCTCTATAGCACCTCATTGTTTTCATATATTCAGATTGATCAGCCATAACAATATGACTTCTGACAAGTAAAGAGTAACATTGATAATCTGGTTCTGCATCTGAAGGAAGGTAGGTGGGGTATATTGGGCAGCAAGTGGACATGTCTCTGAAGCTGATGTGTTGAAAGCAGAAAAAATGGGCAAGTGGAAGGATTTGAGCAACTTTGACAAGGTCCACGTTGTAATCGCTAGACGAGCAACTTTAAAAAAAAAAAAAACGTGGATTGGCAGGTGTGTGTGCATCACTTACATGAGGGGGAGATGGCACCAGGATGAAGTATGGGGAACAAGGAAAACCGATGAAGGTTTAAAGAATCTGCTACTGACATTCTGTATATACCAGAGTGTACCTTCAGAGGTCTAGCGGAGTCCATACCTGGATGGGTCAGGACTGTTTTGGCGGCACAAGGGGGGCCAATTCAGTATTAGGTGGGCGGTCTTAATGTTATGGCTGATATTTATATATTTGTAACAACAACTAAGAGATGCCCCCCCCCCCCCCCCCCCATCTGAATTTTGAAATGACATTCGCCAATCCTTATTCCTTTTACCCTGCAGGGTCGAGGGACATTTCCCTGTGACATTTCTGTCCTGGAGATCCATCAAGAGTTGGACTGGAACCCAAAAGTATCGACACTGAACGCCTGGCCTCTGTATATCTCAGACGATGGGGCCGTTATATTCTATAGGTACGCAGAACAGCAACCCTCTGAATAAAACAGGACTGTGCCATTTTCTGTAGCACATCAGTCTTGCAGAGCCCGCCTCCTGCGTCTGCGTGATTGCATATCCATAAGGGTTGGAGATGTAGATGGTTTCTTATATTGGTTTTCTTATCTTCTAAATCGGGGATATGCAATTAGCGGACTTCCAGCTGTTACAGAACTTTAAGTCTCA
The DNA here is from genome assembly GCF_037356315.1 of Lithobates pipiens. Lineage (NCBI taxonomy): Eukaryota > Metazoa > Chordata > Amphibia > Anura > Ranidae > Lithobates > Lithobates pipiens. The sequence goes on from NW_027507786.1 coordinate 8,750,534, forward strand.
TGAGGCATAGCAAGACTGACAGCCACAAGCATGACACCCAGAGGCAGAGACATGATGGGACTTGTGGAACAGCTGGAGGTCCGCTTATTGAATATTCCTGTTCTAAATGTAGATGGCTTCTTGAATTCTAGTTGTGCCAAGCACAGTGCAGAGATTCAGACACAGCTCAGCCATACATGTATGTCATCGTTCCTGTGCCGGACACTGAATGTGGATCCCGACAGGCAGGGGATCATGTGATCACAATGTAAACAAAGCTGTTATGAATGAATTCAGTCATAACGGCTCTGCTTCCTGTACCAGTGAGCTGTGATTGGCCCACAGCTATCCCATGGTACCTGGATCAATCACAGCACCTTGTAGCTTATGATTAGCTGTATCCAATTCCTCCTTTACCCTTTAAAGCTTCAAATCATACCAAGTTCGCTATGATCCATTTCTTGTTTTCAAACCCATCAGGGTTTATTTACAATTACAAAACTGGAAGTGATGAAATGCGTCATCACTTCCCGTTTTCTATACCATAGAAATGATTGGAGGGGTTCCGGACTCTCATCATCTCTATGGTCAGCTGATCACTCAGGTGCGCCAGGAGTGCCTGGGAAAGCTGCTGTGGGGGGCGGGTGATGGAGCGTCGCAAAAAACTGAAATAACACTCCCAAAGCCTCATCCGTATAGGTCAGTGATTGTGAACCTTGGCACCCCAGATGTTTTGGAACTACATTTCCCATGATGCTCATGCACTGTGCAGTGTAGGTGAGCATCATGGGAAATGTAGTTCCAAAATATCTGGGGTGCCAAGGTTCGCCATCACTGGTATAGGCTATAATTTGGAAAGGATTGGTTGAGAGCCAAAAAAGGCTCTTGATCGGACTTTATAGGCAAAATGGACGAGAGTATAGTAAAATTGATACTTTATTAACAATAATTTATAACAGACAGATCAAGTAGAAAAAGAATTAAAAACATACAATAAACATCTGATAGTCGTGAGTATATGATGTAAATGGAAAGTTGACACCAAATGGACAGCAGTGAGCCCCTGTGTGTCAACGCATTTCCCTATTTTGCTTTGTCAGGACACACTTGGGGGTATTTGAAAGGAACAGGTCTCACTATCTTGTCAGTATAAAATTATCCCCACATGGAAATCTCCCAGGTGATCCTCGGAGTATTATGCCCTGTACACACGGTCGGACTTTCCGACGGAAAATGTCTGATCGGATCGTGTTGTCGGAAAATCCGATCGTGTGTGGGCCCCATCTGACTTTTTTCCGTCGGAATTTCCAACACACACAAAGTTTCAGAGCTGGATATAAAAATTTTCCAACAACAAAATCCGATTGTTTAAATTCCGATCGTGTGTAGACCATTCCAACGGACAAAGTGCCACGCATGCTCAGAATAAATTACGAGACGAAAGCTATTGGCTACTGGCCTGTTTATAGTCCTGTCGTACGTGTTTTACGTCACCGCGTTCAGAACGATCGGCTTTTCCGTCAACTTTGTGCGACCGTGTGTATGCAAGACAAGTTTGGGCCAAAATACGTCGGAAAAAATCTGACGGATTTTGTCATCCGAAAGTCCGACCGCGTGTACGGGGCATTGCTGTGTAGATAGGGAAGCAGATTCCACCAGTTGTAGCAACCGTA
>NW_027507786.1:8754685-9022185 GCF_037356315.1 Lithobates pipiens
ACCCCCAGTCGTCAACTGGTCTTGACAAAAGATGGGTGCTGCCCATGGCTGTTTTGAAATTAAGGCGGTCATCAACTGGGCACGATGCAAGATGGGTGCTGCCCATTACGAGATTGAAATCAAGGTGGTTGGCAACTGGGCATGATGGGCACAGGGGGCATTGGGGTATTGAAATCAAGGCAGTCGTCCACTGGGCTTGACGCAAGATGGGCGCCGCCCATTACGAGATTGAAATCAAGCTGGTTGGCGACTGGGCATGATGAGCACCCTACATTACGATATTGAAATCAAGGTTGGTCGTCAACTGGTCTTGATGCAAGATGGGTGCCCCATATTACTGTAATTAGAGGGCGGTTGGTGGCTTGGCGTGATATGCAAGATGAGCGCCCCCTTTAGGGTATTGAAACCAAGGCAGTCATCCACTGGTCATGATGCAAGTTGGGCGCCCCGCATTACTGTATTGAAATGGGGACGGTTGTCCACTGGGCATGACTCAAGATGGGCACCCCCATTTACGATATTGAAATCAAGGTGGGGGGTCGGTAGCAATATAGAAAGTCCAAGGCCTCCCGCAGCTTCCTGGCGGTCCCCAGACTAGAGCTGCAGGGAGTCTTGCTTTGCAATAGAGCAATCTCCTGTGTTTTCATGGTAGTGTAAAGAACTCCTCCCCCTAAAAAATGAATTAAAAAAATAACCCCCCCCCCCTCATTTCCTCTTCCTAGATTTTTCACATATCAACACTGTGTACATTGGGGGAAAGAAAAAAAATTAATTTAGCTGCCTATTTAAGTTTTTTTTTTTTTTTTTTTGTGGACTATTCTGGTACTTAAATGTGTTGTTTTTGCTTTCTGTTTTTAGTTCCCCCTCCTCCACGCACACCCCACATTTTTTTTAGTTTTTTTATTTTTTTTTTGCATCTGTGTCGACAGCTGACAAGCGCTGATCTCGGGATGTACATCATGTAATCATTTTTTTGTTGTTTTTCAGTTTTTGATCTGTATAATTTGCAAAATAAACCTTCACACGCGCAAACCACAAATGTAACAGATTCTCGCCTACCTTTTGGAAAATTGCCATCTAATTTGTAACAGATCGATAATGAGGTTTTGATAATTTTTTTCATGCCGCTGTTTACACAGATGAAACATGCCAATAAATTAAAAATGAGAAAAGAAGTTGTGTTTTTTTTTTTCTGTGTTTGTCTTTTTTGGGGGTGTGGGGGAGGGGATGGACAAGGGAAAAATGTATAAGAAGTTTTTGGATGTAAATATTTTGCTTTTTTTTTTTTTTTTTAAATCTTTAAGGGCTCGTTCACACTTTGCTCTCTGAAGTATTGGCGGCTGGTGCTGGAGGATTTTGGGGTTGGGGGGGCGAGTGGGTGGGGCCCCTCCAGGTCTGCACTCACCTTACAGGCGGAGCCCTCTAGTGATCACGCTTCCTTGGTGTCCGGCGCCGTAGCTTCTGTGTTGACCTGGTCTTCAGCCTCCTTTCCTGATTGTTCAGATCGCCCTTCAGATAGAACATCTCCTCCCCACTTGTCAAATGCTATCTGAAGGGCGATCTGAACGTGGATTGTTCTTCAGAGCAGAGGCACCAGACCGCAGAATCCATGTGTGTGTGTGGCCGTGCACTTTGCGGGGCATTGGACCAATGGGTCTCTACCAGGTCTGTCACCCCCTCACAAGCACGTGACCAGAGCCCGAGGCCTCAATTGGCCAGTTTTCATGTTGTTTCCAGGGAGCAGAGCCCCAAACCCTCCCACCCTATTAAGGCCAGCGACTCTACACTCGCCATCGGCTTCCTGCCCCTAGAAGTCACGGCTCCCCTGGTGCCCGGCGCCGTAGCTTCTGTGTTGACCCGGTCTTTCCGGGTTCTGAATCTTTGGCCTACTGTCCTCATTGGCTGGAAGCTGATGTCGAGTGTTGATTTGCTGGTATTGCAGATTGGGAGGGTTTGGGGCACAATGCACTGCGCCCCAAGGACAACATGAAGCTGGCCAATTGAGGCCTCAGGCTCTGGTCATGTGCTTGTTAGGGGATGACTGACCTGGTAAGAGACGTTGGTCTGGTGCCCCGCACAGTGCACGGATGTTCAGATCGCCCTTCAGATAGAACATCTCCCCACCTGTCAAATGCTATCGCCTCCTCACTGCCTGATTTAACCCCTTGAAACCCGCAACTGCTTGCATTTCCTGTAGAGTTGGTCCCCCATTCACTTGAAAGCATCTGCTGCAGCCATAGAGAAAAGCATTACAGCCACAGCATGTACAGCCGTGGCCAAATGTTTTGAGAATGACACAAATATTGATTTTTACAAAGTCTGCTGCTTCAGTGTTTTTAGGTCTTTTGTCGGATGTTACTATGGGATACTGAAGTAAAATTACAAGAATTTCATAAGTGTCAAAGGCTTTTATTGACAATTACATGAGGTTTATGCAGAGAGTCGATATTTGCAGTGTTGACTGTTGCCCCGGCATGCTGTCGTCATCTTCTGGGCCATATACTGACTGACTGCCGCCCATTCTTGTACAATCAATGCCTGGAGTCTGTCAGAATTTGGAGTTTTTTTTTTGGTTCACCTGCCTCTTGACGATTGACCACAAGTTCTCAATGGGATTAAGGTCTGGGGAGTTTCCTGGCCATGCACCCAAAATTTCGATGTTTTGTTCCCCAAACCACTTAGTCATAGCTTTTGCCTTATGGCAAGGTGCTCCATCATGCTGGAAAAGACGTTCCTCACTAAACTGTTCTTGGATAGTTGGTCTCTGAGGATGTTTTTGTACCATTATTTATTCGTGTTCCTAGGCAAAACTGTGAGTGAGCTGAGAAGCAACCCCCACACATGAATGGTCCCACCATGCTTTACTATTGGCATGACACAGGACTGATGGTAGCGCTTAACGTTTCTTCTCCAGACAAGGTTTTTTCTTTTTTCGGATGACCCAAACAATCTGAAGGGGGATACAGAGAAAATGGCTTTACCCCAGTCCTCAGCAGTCCAATCTTTGTACGTTTTGCAGAATATCAGTCTGTCCCAAGTGTTTTTTCTTGGAGAGAATGGCTTCTTTGCTGTCCTCCTTGACACCAGGCCATCCTCCAAAAGTCTTGTCCTCACTGCGTGCCGATGTACACCTACCTGCTGCCATTCCTGAGCAAGCTCTGCAAGCCCCCCCCCCCCCCTGCACTGGTGGTGCCCTCATCCCGCAGCTGAGTCTACTTTAGTAGACGGTCCTGGCGCTTATCGGACTTTCTAGGGTGGCCTGAAGCCTTTTTCACAAATGCAGTGGAAATGTTTTTTTTTTTTTTTATGGGTTTAAGTACATTTTCATACTAAAGAGGGACTCTACAATTTATCTGATCACTCTTCATAACATTCTGGAATATATGCAAATTTGCCATCATAAAAACCGAGGCGGCGGGCTTTGAAAATTCTTTTTTTTTTTTTTATTATTTGTCTCGTTCTCAAAACTTTTGGCCACGGCTGTATACACCCCAGCCAAATAAAGTGTATGATCTTTGGTTGGTTGCTTGAGAAAAGAACACCCCTGACGCTCCTTGCGCATGCTCGGAAACCCGTTTGCACGACACCCAGTGACGTCATCACGCCCAGTGTGGTGGTCCACAAGCGCCTCAGTCTCTGTCTTGTATCTCTTCTAGCCAGCTTTCTACAGCCCAGACCAGTGGCACACCAGCAGAACTGGCGGTGACTCCTCACCAGAGATGGATTATTATATATCTACCTGTACCTTTTCAAATGGAAGTGGCCAATCAGTCAGAAACTATTAACTAAACATGCTGATTGACAGTTTGTTTTGGGCACCAGGTGCTTGCCGTACACCAGTGCTGTCATTAATCCTGCAGGGGGAGGAGGGCACCATTGAGACTGCCTGTAACACAGTCTTGAGCTTAGGTACACTCACAGCAAAGGAGGAGATATCAACTGAGCTCTGCTTGATTTCCACAATACAAACAGAAGTTGAAAATCGGAGCACTTGGTCCCCCCGACCCATGGTTTGTTTAAAAAAAAAAAAAAAAAAAAAAAGAAGATATTTCTTTAATGCCTGTGCTAGCTGTAGCTGCACCCCAGGCTGAAGCCCTGTTTATGGGAGTTTCTGTGAGGGAGTTCCAAATTAGCACTGAAGCTACCTCTTCCCCCTTTTCTTTCTAACATCTGCCGTTCTACTAGCTAATCTGAAATTTCTCTGCCTCTTCTGCTCTACCCCTCTACTATCAACCATCTTCCATGTACTGAAAAAGACTTGCTTGTACTTAAAGGAGAGGTATGGCCATGCTTCTCTGGGTCACAAAAATGCACTTCGATCTGCACTTCTGTGACCCAGATTCAGCCTATGGCAGGCTTTGTCTCATTATTGGCTGACGTCACAAAGCCGGTCCAGATTCTGCAAGGATCCCGATCATATTGTTGGTATCCACCCAGATGCCTGATTGGTAGTTGGCTCAGCCTCTCTTTGTGCCACTGGGAGACTGAGCCAGCCACTTCCACCCTCTCCACAGCCCGGCGCTGCCGAGAACGCTGGAGGGACAGAACAGAGTGCCGTTGATTGACAGTTACTGCTTTCTGCTGAGCGAAGATCAAGAACTGAGCAATCTGCGGTCATGTGATTATTCCGTTCTTGATCTTCGAGCCGGCGGGGAACAGTTGCAGTTTCATTTCATATGGATGTTGTTTTTTTTTAATCCCGCGCTTCTCTTTTAAAGAAAAAACTGAGCCCAGACCTGCCTACCAGGTCTTATAGGGAGGAGACTAGAGTACTAGCTGGTAGCTTGTGTTGTGAACGATGGCACACTGGAAAGGAGTGCTGTCATTCACAGCCCAACTCACAATACATGCCAGCTCCTACTCTAGTCTCACCCTTAGCATAGCAGGCAGGCGGAGAGACTTGAATGGAAGCTGGAAGGGTGTATTTTTTGTCTTCAACACTCCATAATTCACAAAAACATAAGCTCATAAACCCACATGCCAGCTACCACTCTAATCTCTCTCGGACAACTGCGCTGAGACCAGCCCACCTGCTATGCTAAGGAAGAGACTAGAGTAGTAGCTGGCATGTGTTGTGGGCTGGGTTCTTGTGAATGATGGTACTCATCTCCAGTGTGCCACCGTTCACACTGCCAGCTAATGCCTTATGCCGGCCATACATGGTCGAATTTCGAACAAATTTTCTTTTCAAAATCAAAGTTTTGTTGTTGTTTTTTGTGATCCGATGGCGCCACCATTCATTTTTGAAATTCAGCCCACCAAGCCTTCAATTTTACCTCATGTTGCTACAGAAAATAATTTTCGTGGCCGGGAATCTTCTTTTCTCTCCGTAAATTTCCTTTTCGTATTACATTTCTCGCAAGATTCTTCCATCATTGATTAGAAAATCGTTTGTTTTTCCAAAAATTTCCAACATGTCTGATTCCTCAAATTTTTTCCTTTGTGTGAAATCCCTGGTGTTCCTGCCAGGCCCTCTGCTTTCCTATTAAAAACTGACCACACTAAGCAGGAAAACAGCATGGTCCATTCTCTAGCTATGCTGTTCTCTAGCTATGTAATGTCACAAGGGGGCGTGACCACCAGGTGATGAAGCCAGGTGGCCCCACCCTTTACTCATATAAGAAATGTCAGACATTGGAGCCTGCAGTAGGCAGCCAGCCTTCATCGACTGCGGGACCGTTTTTCTCTTTCGGATGTGGCGGGCGGTGTGATTGATGATGGATTTACATGGGGGGGGGGGGGGGGGGTGCACAATTTTTTTTAACACTTTTATATTAAAAATTGTCAAAAACTGTGTGCTTTTATTACCTTGTGGCACTTTTTTGCTGAATGGGTAAGGACACCATGTAACCATAAGCATTCACATGGGGGGGGGGCAGGATCTGGGGGCCCCACTTTTTAAATGGGGCTTCCAGATTCCGATTAGCCCCCTGCCCGCAGACCCACACAACCACCGGCCACAGTTGTGGGGATGAGGCCCTTGTCCCCATCAACATGGGGACAAGGTGCTTTGGGGTGGGGCAGAGCACCCTTGCCCCAAAGGACCCCCTCCCCCCATGTTGAGGGCATGTGGCCTGGTAAGGTTCAGGAGGGGGGCTGCTCTCCTGCGCCCCCCTCCTTTTTCCTGACCTGCTGGGCTGCATGCCCTGATAAGGATTTGGTCTGGATTTTGGGGGGGGAACCCCTCACTGTTTTTATTTATTTTAAGTTTGGACTTGGGGGGTGGGGGGAAACCCCAAGCTGTTTTTTTTTTTTCTTGTACCTTTTAATTGTCGGCTTTTTTTTTTTTTTCAATCAGCTGTGAGCAGTAAAGTCCACTGACAGCTGATGATCCATCCATTGTTAAGGATGCGGCGGCCGACTTCCCGGCCCACTCCTTATCAATCACCTCAATGCGGTAATTACAGCTAAATCAAACAAATACCGCATTCTTACTGAATTAAACATTCGCACAATTGTTACCGCATGCGGAATTCTACAGCAGATTATTATCTGTTATTTAACTCTTAGTGAGTTGACCCAGCGGCTCTGTCTTTATTAATATGTCATTCAATTTATTTTTTTATACTTGAATTTGACCTGTTATCAGCAGAGCTCAATGTTAATAATTAGTGACTTTATTAATTAGTGATCAATTAATCCTGGTGTGTGGAAAAACATTTTTTTCTACCATTGAGGGACACTGTGTGCTGCTAATAGGCAAGCTAGGGTTATACTGTCACCTACAGGGGTTACTAGGCACATGGAAAACTGAAGGTCAGCCCCCTTGAGGCGGCCCTCCAGCTGTTGCAGAACTACAAGTCCCATCATGCCTCTGACTGGCTGACTGGGAGTCATGCTTGCCACTGTCAGCCTTGCAATGCCTCATAGGAATTGTAGTTCCGTAACAGCTGAAGGGCCGCCAGTTTGACACCTGTGCGAGAACGGAAGTCTTTTTTTTTTTTTCTGCTCTATTTTTGACTTGTATCGGAGGCTTTTTCTGCTGTTACCAAGCTTCTGATATATTCAAGTCCAATGTTAGAAATCCTGGAAGTGTCTGAAGTTAGCATGAAACAAAATTTTACAGACAGACTGAACTATTAAAATATTTTAATAAGGACGTGAGAACATTAAATAGATCATTTTATAATCAGCCAAAATCTAGAACCGCTCTACATCAACTGACACATGCAAACAATGAATTAAGAATATAAATTAGACACTTGAAGTTATTGCATTTCCATCCAGCAGAGGGCAAAATCAACCAAACAATCCTGTCTGCTCAGCATAAGGCAACACTATACTACAAGTTTTACGCTAACCACATTTTAATCGAGATGGTGAACCCAACAAGAAATAAATAAAGGGAAATGTCAAAAACTGTGAGAACCGTCTCATCCCGCGGTTCTGGCCAAGTAGTCTGGAGGATGACGTTCAGGCAGAGCCACCGAATTAGCAACTCAACTTGAACCGTGACTCCTGTCGTGGGCAGAGACCCTGGAGGGTTTTTTTCATGAAGGGTATTTCTTTTCTGTTCATGGAAGGACACGGCAGAGACCCGGAACATCTGAACCAGGGGTGTAACTATAGGGGGTGCAGCAGTTGTGACCGCAACCGGGCCCTGTGATGCAGGGGGCCCATGCAGCCCCCTCTACATATGGCTGCTCTTTAGTTGTGCATTACCCGCATGACCTGTGTCCTGAGTACCCCTCTCCTGCTCCATGCATTGCCGCTCAGTCCGATGTCTGTGCTCCCCAGCCAGAGTCCCGCCCACCCCGAGACCGGCCCACACTGCACTGCATACTTCTCCCTGGTAAACAAACTTTAAGCACACAGATGCAGTGCAGCCCTATGAGAGCCGGCTCCCCGGAGGACACTGCAGGCTTGTCTGCCAGCCCCCCTCTTGGTCATGGTGAGTGAGAGGACCCCATCCCCCACACACCATTACATACCCCCTCCATCTCCCCCTGGGGACAGGGACCCCTTCTCACGTGGGGACAGGGACCCCCACCTCCCCTGGGGACAGGGACCCCTTCTCACCTGGGGGCAGTAACTTCATCTGCCCTGGAGAAAAGGACCTCATCTCTTCTGGGGACGGGGACCCCATCCTGCCTAGGGACAGTCCCCCAATGGGGCACCTAAAAATAAAAAAAAAATAATAAAAAAAAAATACTGATACCAGTGGTGGAACTACAGGGCTCACAAAGGTCATACCTGTGACCACGCCCTGGAGTTCCACCACCGGACTCAGAGGGAAGGGCCCTGGCTGGGGTTCAGGGGGGCCCTTCGTGGTTTCTTGCATCGGGGCCCTGAAGGTTCTAGTTACGCCACTGATCTGAACCGTTGGTTTATAGTGCCACCTACAAGAGTATGGAATTAAGGTGGTGGTGGTCCTCAAAAGGTTTTATGGGTCAGGCCCTAAAAATTGGTTGAAGGCCCGTAGAGAGGCCTGAGATATCCACCGGAAAAAAGAGGGACGAACCCCTTATAGTGAAGTATATAAATGAAAATAAGGTTATTAATATAAAATTAATGTTTTTTATAAGAGAAAAAGTAAACAAAAAATGACTTACATCTAGTTAGGTCGCAATGACACAGATGGATGGCACCACACAAATTTCCGTAAGATGCAGGGTCCCCTGGTCTCAGCAATCGGCAACAGAGAGGAAGACAGAACCCTTCCTACAGTTCCTGCGCCCCCTGGTCTTCGAATTCAGCATGGCTCTGCCAGCTGACGCCAGCTCTCCTCCGGTCCTTCTCCAGGCCCTGCACTTTCCGCTACCCAAGCTCCTCCCAGCTATGGGGGAGGCACCGTGATGTAAGGGAGGGTGGAGGACTCTTGACATCTGATATAAGGGTGCTCTGGTCATCCAGTCTTACAGATACAACTGGCCATTTGAGGGCAACCATAATGCTGTTGTGGCCCACAACAAAATTGAGTTCAACACCCCTCGTCTGGAGGTTCTCAGGTAGGTTTTGAACTGGTAGAGTGTGAAGAGGTAAAAAACCCATCAGTGAGATGAATGGCAGAGGTACTGATTATCGACTCATTAGGACAAGGAAGGGGCCGGTTAATGACACATTTACTGGCTCCTTCCCCACTCTCCATCTTGACAGATTCCTCGCAGCAGCCAGTGGGAGGGGGCGGGAACGGCATGTAGAGGAACCAATGCCCTCCTTTTACCTCCTGCAGCTGATGAATGCCTGCGGGAGGGAGAAGATGGGAAGCGGGCATTCAGCAGCTACATAAAGGGATTGGTTCCTCTACATGCCGCCACCCCTCCTATGCAGACATACAGGGGGCCGCATGGGTCCCCTGAAGCATGGGGCCGGGTCGCAATGGTGACCCCCTGTATGTACGCCCCTGCAGCTAGCTCATGTTGTGTGTGGGATCGCCTACCAAAGCCCTATCCTGGACCCTAATGCAGCCTGTGGGAAATCACATGGGGGTCAAACATGGCTAAATGCAACAAGAAAGGTACCCCTACCCTCCTTTACTAAAGGTATATTTTGGCATTTATCTTTTTTTTCTTTTCTTTTTTCCTTTACACTCTTGATTAAAATGTGGTCATAAGTTGACTTTAAACAGCAAAGATGAAATAAAATAGAGATTAAGCAGGAAGAAAAGGAAGCGGGGGTTTATGTTATAAATGTAGGTAATACAGCAATATAAACAGCAATTTGGTCCCGGCGTTTGGCAAAGCTGAATCTGAGGGTCTCCTCCCAATTGGTTCTGTCAATCTTTGGTCCATAATACTAACCCTTCTCTCTTTCATTGCAGGCCAGAGTGGACCTCTATGTATATACCCCACCCTTAGGAGGATGGACGATGATAGTTGCTTTTTGCTCGTGTTTAAAGTACTCCTGTGCTTTGCCCACGTAGGACAAAGCAATGGTTTTCCTTTAATGGTGCCCCAATGGATGCTCATATTTTAATTCTCTTTGATGCTTTGTTCACTATTGGGAGCAGGGAAAAGGGGTTGTCAGGGAACCATCAGCAGGAGAAGGGCTGTAGGACCCAGCATCTCTACCCGCACTTATGGCAGGAGAAGCACTTTAGCACCCAACATCTCTTCCAGCAGGTCACATGGGCCTATATAAGGAAGTCTACTAGTGGCTTTAGTTGCTGGCTCCTCCAGTGTGTTATCTCTGTAACATTCCTGTGTCTCCTGTTACCAACCCGACTTGTCCTTGACCTGTCTCCTGTTTGCTTCCTGTGTTTGACCTCGGCTATCCACCTGATCAAGTCTTCTATGCTACCCACCCGGCTCATGACCTAGGCGTCCTTCTGACCATGCTCCAGTCTCAACATTATCTGAATCCTGCAACACCTCACGGGCGCCACCTGTCTGTCGATTCTACGCCAGCACACCAGCTGTACTCTGGAACCGCCTGCATGCAGTCCAGCAGGTGACCCGTTATACTTTGGGCCTGACGTCTCCTGTTTCCACCCTCGGGGGGGTTAGGAACTTAGTCATAAGGGAAGCCCTCTCTCTCCATTGGCCTCTAGCACCAGGTATGTGATAGAGATTCTGTATAAGCTGCAAATCATGACTTGGTGCTTACACAGAGCTCTCTCCCCACAGTGCTGGGTGCTGAGCAACCAATTACCAGCACCCTCATGTGGCAGGAACTGGAATGGGTCACATGCTCCCCCACACTTGGAAGTACCACGTAGTGGGAAAAGGGAGCAGCTGCATTATAGAGACCCTGTTGCTTTGACCTGCAAGGGCAAAGCACAGATACACGTTATCCAATTTTTTAATCTAGTACTTGATGGTTGGCTTTGGCTGATCGTGACGAGAGAGGTCTGCTGGGCCTTTTGGCTAGGTGGACCTGAGACTAGGAGTCTTGCACCCTGGGAGGTCAGGGAAGGGTCCTTCCTCTTTGGGAGGGGACCACATTAAACACTCTAGTGCACTTTTTTGGTTCACTTTCGTGATTTGTTTTAGTGTACCACACCATGGGTATGGAGAAACAAAATTTTTCCAAATTATCCAATTTTCCAGCAACTAATAAACATAGCATTGTCATAGAGAAATTTCCGAGGCTATTTTTGGCAGCCAATAAATAGTTACAAACCCAGCCCTGCTAGGCAAAGGCTATACAAATACAGACAGGCAGCTGGCAAGAAATGCTGAGAGTTGTAGTGCTTAAAGAGGAAGTAAACCCTTCCAAACAACTTGGACCTACAGGTAAGCCTAGATTAAGGCTTACCTGTAGGTCCAAGCAATATCTCCTAAACCTATATGGTTTAGGAGATATTTGCCCGAAAATGGGCACCGCTGTCTACGGCGCATGCGCCGTAGACAGCGGCGCGCAGGCGCACTAAATGCGGCAAATCCATGAATGGATTTGCCTAATTTGTCGACTCCCGTGCGCATGCGCGGGAGTGACGTCATCGCGGCTTCGCCGAGTGGCAGCGGCGGAGCTGCGAGACGCGACTCCCGTGCGCATGCGCGGGAGTGACGTCATCGCGGCTTCGCCGCTGTGATTCGTCGGAGCTGCGAGACGCCACCAGCAACATGGATGCGGCGGACTACAGGGGACAGCGGCGACTTCGCTGGCTCCTGTGTCAGGTAAGTGACACATAATGAGCTACTATGCGATGCATAGTAGTCCATTATGCTTTACCTTTGCAGGGAAAAAAAGAGGAAGTAAACCCATCAGGGTTTACTTCCTCTTTAAGCAGCTGGCAAATTCTTGCTTCTAGGTACTTTAGTTGTACAATCCTCATTAAGCGCTATTCAGAAGCATCGCCAACACCACTCTGAGGTCCCGCACCAAATTCCAGCCAAGGGTGGCAGCAAGACTTTAAGTTCCGTCACCCCAACCCCCATCCCCTTTGCAATAGAAACAGCCGCCCATCGCTTCTTTCTCTGCAAACAAAATGTTATTGTGCAAACCACACAGAGGCATGCCACCCATTCCTCCCGCTGACTCATTTCGACCCCTGCTGGCGCTTCACAGAGATTAAAAGAGAACTCTACAATTAAGCCCCAGTAAGAGGGCGAAGCAAGTTAGAGAGGATTGAGTGGGGGTGTGCCTGCTGTTTGCCCAATAAAGTTTTGCAGTCTGCAGTTCTTTGTTTATATTTTTAGGCATTATTCAGCGCTCGATGTATAATTTCACAGGGTAAAGTGCCAAATTCCATAATTACAGCAAAAAACTAGATTTAACCCACACACTCTTTGTAGTAGGTCAATTTGATGGCATGTGAAGGATCTGTGGTCAGAATGGCTAAATGATTAGAGAGAGGTCCCTGTGAATGTGAATGCGCCATGCCAACCAAAGCAATATCCCATTTTCTCACATAATTTTCCAATTTCTGAGTGATCAGCTCTTCAGTCCGCCCCCCCCCCCCCTCCTTCCCCCGAGGTCCTTCATTAATTAATAAGTCCTCTAGATATAGTCCACAAAGGGACGTTCAGAATCTAATAAATCTCTTTCGTCTTCAGAAAAGCTGAGATCGGCTCCGATTCCTGTTGGTGAAATATTGCCATCTTCGTAGTTGATCTCCTCCATTGGCAAGGCGGTGAAAAATGGCAGGTTGATGGCCTCCTCCCTCTTGCTCTGCAGCAGAAGTTCTTCGCAGACAATTGCAAATTTGTCCCTGCAGCAACAAACAAGGAAAGGAGTTATGACCTGGAAGTTTCCTGGATTGTGTGGGTTACAGAGGAAAGTAGAAGAGTGTCTTAATGGATCTTTGCTTTATCAACATGCGTCATTTTCTCCTGTTCCCTATCTAACCTGGCCACCAGAGTTGAGTGGCTCCATCCCACTATCTCACGTTGGCTTCATGGTAAGACGTTAGGTCTCAATTCATTGGTGCCATTATTAGCCAAGGCTGGTACAAATAAGTGGCAAAGTATCAACCCAATAAGTATAATGGTTCAGATGATACTTCAAGTTTTTGAGTCAACAAGGCGGTGATGCCCTCTCAAAGGGCCAGTTTATGACACCCTGTGCTCCTAGAATATCTTCAGTCTTATGGGTTCACCAAGGACATCTTGTGGCAGAGTGGATTAACTGCAGAGGGACAGCACTGGAGAGGAGGTGAATGCTGCAGCCAACGCAAGTTTAAACCCACTAGGGAGGGATGGGGTTAACTGCTAAAATTAGAGTAGGTGTATGGATTTAGGTCAGACTTATGGCTAAGTTTCCTTGTTGAGGATAGAGCAGAGCCCCTTCTCACTGAAGTGGGGAAGGATAAAACCTTCCCTTGACTGAGACACTCTTATGCCCTACACCTTCCAGCTTCATTTTGATGGATAAAACCTCTCTTGAGCTGCTTTTTGTGTCCCTGTGGTCAAGTGAAGGTATATGTCATCAGAGAATCATCAAAGCCTTTCAGAGGTTTTAGAACTCTGCCACTCTATCCAAAGTTAAAAAATGTCTCTAATGGCTGAACGCTAAAACCCATCATCGGTCATATTTTCAACAACCACCATCCCTTTCATCCATTCACAATTTAAATAAAACAACCCTTGTTATTCCCTTTTTTTACTAATCTGGATTCATCGTCCATCCAGCATACCAGCATCTTCTGGTAGTAGAAACTGGTGATCCACCACTGTCGCCACAGCCAGGGCTCTCCAGTCTCCACCAACCAGCCTGATTGATGCCATTTGTTGTAACAACCCAACGGGAGGTGCGCTGGCTGGACCTTTACTGTACACTGGAAAACCTTTTCTCATGTTTTTTCTCAGAGTGATGATTCTCACAGGAGGCTACTTACCTCTGAGCCTGACAGATCAGTCCGGTGGCACAGGGACAACGGTTTAGAGGGGCTTCTGACTCTGGATCCCATGAAAATATATCGAGGAGTGAGTTTGGAGTCTGGCACTCCTCACCCTTAACCAGCAAAGGTGTGCACACTGGAAAGAGGAGACCTGAAAGGCAAAGAAACCAGGTTTACAAATTAACACTTTGAGCAGCCATATTCAACCTTTTTACCCTAGTGGAACCCTTCAAATAATTTTCAGGCCTTAGGGAACCCCTGCTAAAACCAAATTATTAGGGGTCAGTGGGAAGAATGTTCCTTACATTGGTGATCATTGGGAAGAATGTTCCTTACATTGGTGATCAGTGAGAAGAATGTTCCTTATATTGGTGATCAGTGGGAAGAATGTTCCTTACATTGGTGATCAGTGAGAAGAATGTTCCTTACATTGGTGATCAGTGAGAAGAATGTTCCTTACATTGGTGATCAGTGAGAAGAATGTTCCTTACATTGGTGATCAGTGAGAAGAATGTTCCTTACATTGGTGATCAGTGAGAAGAATGTTCCTTACATTGGTGATCAGTGAGAAGAATGTTCCTTACATTGGTGATCAGTGAGAAGAATGTTTCCTACATTGGTGGTCAGTGGGAAGAATGTTCCTTACATTGGTGATCAGTGAGAAGAATGTTCCTTACATTGGTGATCAGTGAGAAGAATGTTCCTTACATTGGTGATCAGTGAGAAGAATGTTCCTTACATTGGTGATCAGTGGGAAGAATGCTCCTTACATTGGTGGTCAGTGGGAAAAAAGCTCCTTACATTGGTGATCAGTGAGAAGAATGCTCCTTACATTGGTGATCAGTGAGAAGAATGTTCCTTACATTGGTGATCAGTGGGAAGAATGTTCCTTACATTGGTGATCAGTGAGAAGAATGTTCCTTACAGTGGTGATCAGTGAGAAGAATGTCCCTTACATTGGTGATCAGTGAGAAGAATGTTCCTTACATTGGTGATCAGTGAGAAGAATGTTCCTTACATTGGTGATCAGTGAGAAGAATGTTCCTTATATTGGTGATCAGTGGGAAGAATGTTCCTTACATTGGTGATCAGTGGGAAGAATGTTCCTTACATTGGTGATCAGTGGGAAGAATGTTCCTTACATTGGTGATCAGTGGGAAGAATGTTCCTTACATTGGTGATCAGTGAGAAGAATGTTCCTTACATTGGTGATCAGTGAGAAGAATGTTCCTTATATTGGTGATCAGTGGGAAGAATGTTCCTTACATTGGTGATCAGTGGGAAGAATGTTCCTTACATTGGTGATCAGTGAGAAGAATGCTCCTTACATTGGTGATCAGTGAGAAGAATGCTCCTTACATTGGTGATCAGTGAGAAGAATGCTCCTTACATTGGTGATCAGTGGGAAGAATGCTCCTTACATTGGTGATCAGCAGGAAGAATGTTCCTTACATTGGTGATCAGTGAGAAGAATGTTCCTTACATTGGTGATCAGTGAGAAGAATGCTCCTTACATTGGTGATCAGTGGGAAGAATGTTCCTTACATTGGTGATCAGTGAGAAGAATGTCCCTTACATTGGTGATCAGTGAGAAGAATGCTCCTTACATTGGTGATCAGTGAGAAGAATGCTCCTTACATTGGTGATCAGTGGGAAGAATGCTCCTTACATTGGTGATCAGCAGGAAGAATGTTCCTTACATTGGTGATCAGTGAGAAGAATGTTCCTTACATTGGTGATCAGTGAGAAGAATGTTCCTTACATTGGTGATCAGTGGGAAGAATGTTCCTTACATTGGTGATCAGTGGGAAGAATGTTCCTTACATTGGTGATCAGTGAGAAGAATGTCCCTTACATTGGTGATCAGTGAGAAGAATGCTCCTTACATTGGTGATCAGCGGGAAGAATGTTCCTTACATTGGTGATCAGTGAGAAGAATGTTCCTTACATTGGTGATCAGTGAGAAGAATGCTCCTTACATTGGTGATCAGTGAGAAGAATGCTCCTTACATTGGTGATCAGTGAGAAGAATGCTCCTTACATTGGTGATCAGTGAGAAGAATGCTCCTTACATTGGTGATCAGTGAGAAGAATGCTCCTTACATTGGTGATCAGTGAGAAGAATGCTCCTTACATTGGTGATCAGCAGGAAGAATGTTCCTTACATTGGTGATCAGTGAGAAGAATGTTCCTTACATTGGTGATCAGTGAGAAGAATGTTCCTTACATTGGTGATCAGTGAGAAGAATGCTCCTTACATTGGTGATCAGTGGGAAGAATGTTCCTTACATTGGTGATCAGTGAGAAGAATGTCCCTTACATTGGTGATCAGTGAGAAGAATGCTCCTTACATTGGTGATCAGTGAGAAGAATGCTCCTTACATTGGTGATCAGTGGGAAGAATGCTCCTTACATTGGTGATCAGCAGGAAGAATGTTCCTTACATTGGTGATCAGTGAGAAGAATGTTCCTTACATTGGTGATCAGTGAGAAGAATGTTCCTTACATTGGTGATCAGTGGGAAGAATGTTCCTTACATTGGTGATCAGTGGGAAGAATGTTCCTTACATTGGTGATCAGTGAGAAGAATGTCCCTTACATTGGTGATCAGTGAGAAGAATGCTCCTTACATTGGTGATCAGTGAGAAGAATGCTCCTTACATTGGTGATCAGTGAGAAGAATGCTCCTTACATTGGTGATCAGTGAGAAGAATGTTCCTTACATTGGTGATCAGTGAGAAGAATGTCCCTTACATTGGTGATCAGTGAGAAGAATGCTCCTTACATTGGTGATCAGTGAGAAGAATGTTCCTTACATTGGTGATCAGTGAGAAGAATGTCCCTTACATTGGTGATCAGTGAGAAGAATGTTCCTTACATTGGTGATCAGTGAGAAGAATGTTCCTTACATTGGTGATCAGTGAGAAGAATGTTCCTTACATTGGTGATCAGTGAGAAGAATGTTCCTTACATTGGTGATCAGTGAGAAGAATGCTCCTTACATTGGTGATCAGTGAGAAGAATGTTCCTTACATTGGTGATCAGTGAGAAGAATGTTCCTTACATTGGTGATCAGTGGGAAGAATGCTCCTTACATTGATGATCAGTGAGAAGAATGTCCCTTACATTGGTGATCAGTGGGAAGAATGTTCCTTACATTGGTGATCAGTGGGAAGAATGCTCCTTACATTGGTGATCAGTGAGAAGAATGTTCCTTACATTGGTGATCAGTGGGAAGAATGCTCCTTACATTGGTGATCAGTGGGAAGAATGCTCCTTACATTGGTGATCAGTGGGAAGAATGATCCTTACATTGGTGATCAGTGGGAAGAATGCTCCTTACATTGGTGATCAGTGGGAAAAATGCTCCTTACATTGGTGATCAGTGGGAAGAATGTTCCTTACATTGGTGATCAGTGGGAAGAATGCTCCTTACATTGGTGATCAGTGGGAAGAATGTTCCTTACATTGGTGATCAGTGGGAAGAATGTTCCTTACATTGGTGATCAGTGGGAAGAATGTTCCTTACATTGGTGATCAGTGGGAAGAATGTCCCTTACATTGGTGATCAGTGGGAAGAATGTTCCTTACATTGGTGATCAGTGGGAAGAATGTTCCTTACATTGGTGATCAGTGGGAAGAATGTTCCTTACATTGGTGATCAGTGGGAAGAATGTTCCTTACATTGGTGATCAGTGGGAAGAATGTTCCTTACATTGGTGATCAGTGGGAAGAATGTTCCTTACATTGGTGATCAGTGGGAAGAATGTTCCTTACATTGGTGATCAGTGGGAAGAATGTTCCTTACATTGGTGATCAGTGAGAAGAATGTTCCTTACATTGGTGATCAGTTGGAAGAATGTTCCTTACATTGGTGATCAGTGGGAAGAATGCTCCTTACATTGGTGATCAGTGGGAAGAATGTTCCTTACATTGGTGATCAGTGAGAAGAATGTTCCTTACATTGGTGATCAGTGGGAAGAATGTTCCTTACATTGGTGATCAGTGAGAAGAATGTTCCTTACATTGGTGATCAGTTGGAAGAATGTCCCTTACATTGGTGGTCAGTGGGAAGAATGCTCCTTACATTGGTGATCAGTGGGAAGAATGTTCCTTACATTGGTGATCAGTGGGAAGAATGTTCCTTACATTGGTGATCAGTGGGAAGAATGTTCCTTACATTGGTGATCAGTGGGAAGAATGTTCCTTACATTGGTGATCAGTGAGAAGAATGCTCCTTACATTGGTGATCAGTGGGAAGAATGTTCCTTACATTGGTGATCAGTGAGAAGAATGTTCCTTACATTGGTGATCAGTGGGAAGAATGTTCCTTACATTGGTGATCAGTGGGAAGAATGTTCCTTACATTGGTGATCAGTGGGAAGAATGTTCCTTACATTGGTGATCAGTGGGAAGAATGTTCCTTACATTGGTGATCAGTGGGAAGAATGTTCCTTACATTGGTGATCAGTGAGAAGAATGTTCCTTACATTGGTGATCAGTTGGAAGAATGTTCCTTACATTGGTGATCAGTGGGAAGAATGCTCCTTACATTGGTGATCAGTGGGAAGAATGATCCTTACATTGGTGATCAGTGAGAAGAATGTCCCTTACATTGTTGGTCAGTGGGAAGAATGCTCCTTACATTGGTGGTCAGCAGGAAGAATGTTCCTTACATTGGTGATCAGTGAGAAGAATGTTCCTTACATTGGTGATCAGTGGGAAGAATGTTCCTTACATTGGTGATCAGTGAGAAGAATGTCCCTTACATTGTTGGTCAGTGGGAAGAAGGCCTCCTCTACAGTAGTGGTCAGAATGCCATCCTCACCTTAGCTATGAAAAGCATTGGTGTCAAACTGCTAGCACCAAGGTCAAGGGGAATTGGCCCTGCAACTTTGCAGGAACCATCAAACGGAAGGTCAAATAGCAGCTTAAGCATTCTTACACTTGTGGACATTGAGAAAAATGACCACCTTCAGGATAGATAAAAAGATCAATGGTTTCAGTGGGAACTTATCTGAGAGGCAGAAATTGCTCATTGCTCAAGGCACCTTTAGCAACCTCTGGAGGAACACTTGAGTTCCATGGAACCCTGGTCTAGACCAAACTTTATCAACCTTTTTACCCCGGCGGAACCCATTGGTGGTCATTTGGAAGAATGCCCCTTACATTGATGGTCAAAAAGCCACCCTTCCCAAGAGTTAAAAAGATTATTGGTATCATGCTGGTGGCTCTGCCAAGTGGCTTCGGACCAAGTCATCGCCAGATGGCAGGTCAATCAACCACAGCTCAAGGAACCACTAGCAGCCTCTGGAGGAACCCTTGCGTTCTATGGAACCCTGGTTGAGAAACCCTGATCCAGAACAAACTTTATCAACCTTTTTACTCCAGAGGAACCCATTGGTGGTCAGTGGGAAGAATGCTCCTTACATTCATGGTCAAAAGGCCACCCTTCCCAAGAGTTAAAAAGATCAATGATATCAGGCTGTCGGCTCTGCTAAGTGGCTTCGGACCACGGCATCACCAGATAGCAAGTCAATCAGCCATAGCTCAAGGAACCCCTAGTAACCTCTTGAGGAACCCAAGGTTTCTACGGAACGTTGGCTGAGAATAGTTGGTCCACCAATATTCATCCTTCCTTTTCCTCCATCCCAGGATGAGAGGAAAACAAATCCAAACCCACTTAGTGCAGGTCTGTAGCACCCAACCCTTTCCTAATCTATCCAAATAAAAATAAAACGTTTCAGCTGGATCTGAGTACTAGGATACACTAAGTGGACGTGCGGACTTGAGCACAATTGAAGAGTTTTTTGGTTAGCAATTCACAGGTTGATTTTACTTGATGTCTGAGGTGTGCACAATAGATCATGAAGATATTTCATATTGGAGGTGGGGGGGGGGGGTAAATAGTTACTTGAATGTACGGCGCAGCAGAAGCCAGGGTCGCAGTCGCTCTGCTTCTCACAGATGGCACCGCTCTCCCCCTTCTCAGATTTCTTGCACTGACCCCAGATGCACAGCTGCCCATCGCAGCATTCCCCGTCTCTAGTGCACTGCATGAGATAAGAAAAAGAAAAAAAAAAAACATAAACCACCAATCAGATGTGTGCAATGATACAACTATACATTTCACTGTCTTTGCATCTGCCAGGGGGGCAGTGAGCTACTCCGAGGCCCAAGGAACCAGCCGCAGCCATGCTAACATTTTAAAATGAAAAGTTTTCCCCTTTAATAAACCCCGATGAAGATGAATTATTGTGTGGCCCCTGAAACCTGTTGAAAGCAGTTGAACAATGAAGACTCCTAAGGATTTTTTTGTTTGACGCCGTCTTTGACCTCTTACACTTGACTGTGCAGTGTGGCACTGATGTGTGGATTACAAAACTGTCCGAACAGAATTACAAATGCTTTGGCAGGTGTAACGATCCACAGATATTTATTACAGCTCTCTATTTATTGGGTACCTGCAGTTCAGTTTTGCCTGTTTGGATGGAGATGCCTTTTCTAATTTAAAATGGGAAAAAGTCACCTTCAACAAATTTTCAAGACTTATGCCGCATACACACGACCAGACTTTCCGGCAGACTAGGGCGGACTTCCGAACGACGGACTTGCCCACACACGAACTAAGTCCGTTCCTTTTGAATGTGATGACATAAGACGGGACTAAAAAAGGAAGTTCAATAGCCAGTAGCCATTAGCTTCCCTTGCGTCGTATTTGGTCCGTCGGACCAGCATACCGACGAACGGTTTTCCCGATAGGAATTGAGTCCTTCAGACAGATTTGAAACATTCTATTTCTAGGTCCGTCTGATTTTTTTAAAGAAAAAGGATCGGATTATCCCACACACGATCGGATTGTCCGACAGACTGATCCCGTCGGACCTAGACAGCCGGAAAGTCCGGTTGTGTGTACACAGCATAAAAGTGTCACTAAACCCACATCATAAAAAAAACGATCAATAAATGGTGTATTCCATGCTGTTCATACTCCCCTCAGTCACTAAGAGATTCGTTTTCTGTATTCTGCAAAAAACCTGGTTGATCCTGCTGCTCTTTATCTCACCCTTCTGTCCATGTCCCCAGTGCAGTTGGGGATTTTGCAGAGCAGTGTTGGCAGATCTGCACATGCTCAGTTTTCCATGAGTTTCTATGCTGAGCATGACATCTGAGCAGCCCATGTGACAGGGATGGGCTCAGCTCTTCCTTCTCTGAGCTAGCCGCTCAGCTGTCTGCTAATTGCCAGCTCCTATCTCTCCACAGTTACTCAGCTGTTGATGATATCCTGCTCATCAGTCCTGCCTACTTAAGCCAACCTGTCCAGAGGAGCTGTCAGGTCACCTGAGACAAGGTGACAGATGCACTCCATAGGAGTCGGAAGTGCACCAACAAGGTAGTGGATCTTAGGACTGACTGCTGCGGATTGTACCTAGGGAGGTTCAGGAAGCAGGTCTACTGGATCACTAACACAGATCCCAGTGGGAGCTAGAGCATAGATCCCCCAGGGTGCGGAGTCTAAGAGCCAGCTGGTGTTCGCCAGAGCCTCCAGTGGTGAGAATGGACTGCGCTGCAGTCTGGCTCCAGGTCGCGGCTCCTAGGGTCTCACAGCTCACGCTCATGGTAGACTACAGGAGTCAGGGATAAGGCAGAGGTCAGGGCGACTAGCAGACAGGAACAATAGAGTACAGGCCTTAGGTTCAGGGTCACAAGCAGACAGGGATAGTCAGGGACACGCCAAAAGGTCAGGGTCACGAGCAGTTAAACAGTTATAGTTGAGAACACGCCAAGGTTGGTAACAGAGACAAACGTAGAGCACATGGCAAGCAGGAAACAGGAAGCCAAACACACATGATGAATACACAATGGTGGATCAGCACCGCTGGCTTGCAGTGCACAGGTTAATATAGGGTTCCCTGATAGGGCCTGGGGTGGAGCCATGCTTGGAGGAGAGGTTATAAAAACAGCCAGGTGAGAGTGGCTGGCCTCTTAGTCTGAACACATGAGGGGAGGTAAGCTGACAGAGAAAGATTACTGCATAACCATGACAGGATCTCTGCCTTCGCCTTGGTCAACATCACAGAAACTATCTCCTGCAATCCTGTTCAAGGCTTGTTTTGCTGACATCCCTTCTGACTCCAGATCCTGCTTCCTGTTCCACTACATTGATCCCTGACTTCTGGCTTGGCTGACTATCCGTTCTGGTTACTGAACTCTGGCTATTGGCTTCCGCTGCTGTCAAAGTCAGTCAGCCAATGAGAAGAGAAAGCGGGCAGGGCAGGGTGTGGCTTCCATGTCTGAATGGACACAGGGAGCTATGGCTCAGCTCGGGTGCCCCTGTAGCAAGCTGCTTGCTGTGGGGGGGCACTCAACAGGAGGGAGGGGCCAGAAGCGCCGAAGAAGGACCCGAGAAGAGGAGGAGCCTTTGCACAAAGCAGGTGAGTATAACAGCTTTGTTATTTTTACTTAAAAAAAAAAACGAGACTTTACAATCGCTTTAATGCATAACTAAAGACAAAGCTCTTTCCCTTTGTTTTGGATAGGGTGGAGAGGGATTAGAACCCCTGTCAGTTTTTTTTTTATTGCTGTCTGTGTCCCCGGAGATTTACTCTCTGTTTACCATTATCAATGAGAATGAAAGTCTCCAGAGCAGGAATAGAGGGGAAATCTTACAGTGGGGACACTCGTTCTGGTGACAACCGGGAATCACTCACTTCCTGTTTTGGCTATAAGACATGAAGCGAAGGGAAATCTGATGGGGGGGGGGGGGGGGGGGTAATAACCCTCCTTTACTCTATCCACAGTTTAGTTCTACTTGATGACATCATTGAATTCTCAAAGGGTTTTTTCAGACTTTCATAGCAAACATTTGAACAAAAATCTAGCCTTATGCCGCATACACACGATCGGAATTCTCGTCAGAAAAAAAGCTCTGATGGTTTTCCCCACAGAATTCCACTCAAGCTGTCTTGCCTACACACGGTCACACCAAATTCCGATTGTTTAGAACGCGGTGACGTACAACACGTACGACGGGACTAGAAAAGGGAAGTTCAATAGCCAGTAGCCAATAGCTTCCGTCTCGTAGTTGAATCTGAGCATGCGTGATTTTTGGCGTGTCGGAATTGCACACACACGATCGGAAAGTTTTTCCGTCGGAAAAATTGAGAACATGCTATCAAATTTTGGGCGGCGGAAATTCGGACAGCTAAATTCCGATGGAGTGTACACACAGTCGCATTTTACAATGAAAAGCTCTAATCTGTCTTTTTCTGGCCAGAATTTCCGATCGTGTGTACGCGGCATTCGATGTGTAGAAGTAGCGTCGGTGTGCAGGACGTACCGCTTCCTGTTCCTTGCACGGTAGACATCTATAGACAAAGTCTGACAGGTGACAGAAGCCGCCCAGACCGCAGTCCTCGTCCACAATGCACTCCTGGAAAGAAAAAAAAAACAATTATAAGAGATCAGACAGAGCAGGAAGTGGAAAGAAAAGTTACATTGAAATAAATATCTCCACTGCGCTAAAGGTGGAAAATGCGCCCAAAGTAACAAAAAATCTACACTTCATATTTAACTTTTTAAATGTTACATTTTTTGGGTTTTGGATGGAGTGGGGAAAGGAGAAACCCCATTGGGGCTTTTTTTTTTTGCATCCCATCGAGGAGATTTTCTATATAGTAGATATAACAGGAAGTGATAAGAAATCTCCCCGTAGTGAGGAAAGTCCCCTCTTATGTCCTGTACACACGGTTGGACTTTCCGATGGAAAATGTACGATCGTATCGTGCTGTCGGAAAATGTGTGGGTTCCATCTGACTTTTTCCGTCGGAATTTCCGACACACACAGTTTGAGATCAGGATCTACAATTTTTTCCAACAACAAAATCAGATCGTTTAAATTCCGATTCCGTGTGTAGACAATTCCGACGGACAAAGTGCCGCGCATGCTCAGAATAAATTACGAGACGGAAGCTATTGGCTACTGGCCCGTTTATAGTCCCGACGCATGTGGTTTACGCCACCGCGTTCTGAACGATCGGATTTTCCGACAACTTTGTCCGACCGTGTGTATGCAAAGACAAGTTTGGGCCAAAATCCGTCAGAAAAAAATCCTTTGTTTCAGTCTCACTCTTGCTGGCGGAAGTGCCAGATTGTGGCTCGGGTCTCCTGGTGGGACAGGAGCAGTGGCGGCCCTTGCATTAAGGGCGCGCGGGTGCCGCCCCCTCTCTCCTGCCACCGCTCTATAGCACCAATAGATAGATTCATCCACCACTGCCACCCCCTATTCAGGCGCCCAGCCCCTTTCCGGGCAAGGGGGTGGTTTGAAGCACCTGATTAGAGCCATAGGCTCTATTAGGCATCAAAAAAGGTGACCTGCGAGCGCCAAGGCGGGTACTCGCAGGTCACTCAACTGTGTTAGAAAAGCAAATGAATATTCACTTTCCTAACACTAAACCACCTGATTGGCTGAAACGGCAGGCGCTGTGATTGGACGCCAGGTGGGATAAGACATCGAGGAGCTGCCCCTCCGAGACAGGTAAGTGTAGATGGCGGGCTGGTGGGGGCACACTGGTAGCATTTGATATGGTTTGATGGGCACAGTGGTGGTAATTGATGGGCACAGTGGTGGCAATTGATGGGCACAGTGGTGGCAATTGATGGCACAGCGGCGGCAATTGATGGGCACAGTGGCTACAAATTGATGGAAACAGTGGCTGTGTTTGATTGCACAATGCCTGCGTTTGATGAACACAGCGGCTACAATTGATGGAATATACAACAATAGCTGCACTTTATGGGGCACAGTGGTTGCGTTTGATGGCACGGTGGCTGCATTTGATGGCACAGTGGCGGCAATTGATTGGCTTAGTGGCTGCGTTTGATGGGCACAGTGGCGGCAATTGATGGGCACAGTGACTGCATTTTATGGGGCACAGTGGCTACATTTGATGGCACAGTGGCTGCGTTTGATGTGAAATTGGAAGGTGCTGGCACAATTTTTTAAATCACGCTGTCCCCAAAAAAAAACAAAAAAACGCATGGTACGGCGGTACCATGCATTTTTAGCGGGCAACGAATGCCCGCACATTTGCTAGATACATGGGGGGGCACCTACAAGCATCTACAAAGGGCAGCACATTTTTGAGAGGTGTGGGAAAACACCAAATTTTACACGTCTTCCCGCACTGCAGATGGGGGTGAACAGGCTCTTAGGGTTCTACTTTATATTGAAAAAAGTGCAGGGGGCGGGAACGGGGGTACAAGGGACGGCAGATGGGGAACGGGGGGCGGCGGATGGGGGACAAGGAACGGGGGACGAGGGGATGGGGGACAGGGAACGGCGGATGAAGACGGGTGGATGGCGGATGGGGGACAAGGGACGGGGGAACGGGAGGACGGGGGATGGGGGGACGGGGGTCAGGGGACGGGGAATAAGGCATGTGGGACAGGGGATGGGGGGACAAGGGACAGGGGCACGGAGGGACAGAGGTAGGGGGAAGGGGATTGGGGGACAGAGGGATGGGGGGGCGGGGAATGGGGGGATGGGGGACGGGGAATGGGGGATAAGGGATAGGTGACGGGGATAGGGGTCAGGGGATGGGGATGGGGTGGACAAGGGATGGGGGACAGGGAATGGGGATGGGGGGACAAGGAACGGCGGATGGGGACGGGGTGGACGGCGAATGGGGGACAAGAGACGGGGGACATTAGACGGGGGAACAGGAGGACAGGGAACGGGGACGGGGAATGGGGGACAAGCCATGGGGGACAGGGAATGGGGACTGGGGTCAGGGGACAGGGGGACAAGGGACGGCGGATGGGGGACAAGGGACGGGGATGGGGGGATGGGGGACAGGGAATGGGGGACAAGGGATAGGTGACAGGGGGAGGGGGGTCAGGGGATGGGGGAAAAGGGATGGGGTCAGGGAATGGGGACGGGGTTTAAGGGACGGGGGGATGGGGACGGGGGGACAAGGGACGGCGAATTGGGCACGGGGGGCGGCAGATGGGGGACAAGGGTTGGGCGAACGGGAGGACAGGGGACGAGGGATGGGGGGACAGGGGCATGGGGGGACAGAGGGATGGGGGACGGGGATTGGGGGACAGAGGGACGCGGGGGCGGGGAATGGGGGGATGGGGGACGGCGAATGGGGGACAAGGCATAGGTGATAGGGGAATGGGGACAGGGAATGGGGACGGGGAGACAAGGGATGGCGGATTGGGGACAAGGGACGGGGGACGAGAGGACAGGGGATGGGGACAGGGGCACAGGGGGCCGAGGGACGGAGGGATGGGGGCGGGGAATGGGGGACAGAGGGACAGGGGGCGGGGAATGGGGGACAAGGGATGAGTGACAGGGGGGCGGGGGTCAGGGGACAGGGAATGGGGACGGGGCATGGGGGACAGGAGGACGGAGGATGGGGGGACAAGGGACGGGGCGGACAGGGATGGGGATGGGGGATAAGGGACAGGGGACGGGGGATGGGGTTGGTCCTGGCGGCTTTTGATATCAATTCTTTTGATTTTAGTGGCAGGCGGGGGAGGAATCTCATCCAGAGAAATGTTCACAACGTCTTCCTGGATGGCTTCACCACAACGAACGATTCTCCTGCCAAATGTACAGACCGGCAGCTGTCCTGCTTATCATTAATACTCTAAGTGGCTTCATTAAGCAGGAGGGGAGAAGGAGAAAAGAAATGACGGCTTTCCATCCCCCTGAGCGTTCATCTAATGGCCGGGGACAAAATGTACCAGCTACCTTCCATGTAATTAAAATAATTTGTGTTATCTTTTTTTTTGTTGTTTTCGGATGCGGTCTCCATGGAGACGGTTCTTGTTTAACAATCTGAAGACAACATTGCTGCACATGTTTTATCCGTGTGCGGAAAATGATGTTTACCGGGTTTGTGAAATGTTTCTGGAAGCCATAAAAAACTTTCCGAAGCCCAGAAGTTTGAAGATTTAACCCCTCAATACCGGGGGGCACTTCCCCTCCCCCCCCTTCCTGCCCAGGCCAAGTTTCAGCTTTCTGCGCTGTCGTTTTTTAAATGACAATTGCGCGGTCATGCTACACTGCACCCAAACAGAATTTTTATCATTTTGTTCCCACAAATAGAGATTTCTTTTGGTGGTATTTGATCACCTCTGGGATTTTTATTTTTTGCTAAACAAATGAAAAAATACAGAAAATTTTGAAAGAAATAAATATGTTTTCTTTATTTCTGTTATAAAAATTGTAAATAAGTAAGTTTTCTCCTTCACTAATGGGCACCGATGATGGGCACTAATATGCAGCACTGATTGGCACTGACAGGTGGCACTGATGAGCACTGATGATGGGCACTGATATGCGACACTGATGGGCACTCATAGGTGGCACTGATGGGCGACACAGATGGGCTCTGATGATGGACACTAATATGCAGCACTGATGGGCACTGATAGGTGACACTGATGGGCACTGAAAGGCTGCACTGATGGGTACTTATGGGTGGCACTGATAGGTGCCACTGATGGACACTGATAGATGGCACTGATGGGCATCACTGTAAAGGCATCACTGGTAGGCATTCCTGATAAGCACCGTGTGGCATCATATATGGAGAAAAAGAGGGGGGAGAGAAGAAAGAGGGAGAGGGGAGGACAAGAGAGAGGGAGAGAATCGGGATGGAAGAGGGAGGGGAAGAGAGGAAAGAAGATGGAGAGGGGGGAGAGGAGAAGGAGAAGGGAGGGGGAAGAGAGGAGATGTAAGAAGAGGGTGGGGATGAGATGGAAGAGGGAGAATGAGAGGGGGAGAGGAGAAGGAGAAGGAAGGGGGAAGAGAGGAGAAGGAATAGGGAGGGGGGAGAGAGGAGAAGGGAGGGGGAAGAGAGGAAAAGGAGAAGGGAGGGGGGAAAAGAGGAGAGGGAGAAAAGAGGGGAGAAGAGAGGAGAAGGAGAAGGGAGGGGGAAGAGAGGAGAGAGAGAAGGGAGGGGGAAGAGAGGAGATGTAAGAAGAGAGTGGGGGGGGGATGAGATGGAAGAGGGAGAATGAGAGGGGGGGAGGAGAAGGGAGGGGGAAGAGAGGAGAAGGAGAAGGGAGGGGGTAGAGAGGAGAAGGAGAAGGGAGGGGGTAGAGAGGAGAAGGAATAGGGAGGGGGGAGAGAGGAGAAGGGAGGGGGAAGAGAGGAAAACGGGAAGGGAGGGGGTAAAAGAGGAGAGGGAGAAGGGATGGGAGAAGGGAGGGGGAAGAGAGGAGAGGGAGAAGGGAGGGGGAAGAGATGAGATAGAGATGTAAGAAGAGGGGGGGGGGGGGTTGGGGTGATATGATGGAAGAGGGAGAATGAGCGGGGGAGAGAGAAGGGAAAACAAAGGGAGAGGAGGAGATGGACAAGGTATTAAAAAGGCTGGAAGAGGATCGGAAGGAGAAAGAGAGTGCAGAAAGGGTGGGTTGGGGAAAGAGTTGGGAAGAGGAGGAGGGATAAAAGGGAGAAGAGAGAAAAAGGAAGAGGGAGAGAGGAGATGGAAAATGGGGAGAGTGAGTGAGGAGAGGAGAGAGAAAGAAATGTGGGAAGAAGAGAGGGGATAACACAGGGAGAGAGAGGAGAGAAGAAAGGAGGAAGGAGAGGAAAGTAGAGGAGTTCTGAGAAGGATAGAGAGAGAAGGGTGAAGAGAGTGGTAAGAAGAGAAGAGGAGAGATGGAAGAGAGAGGAGAAGAGAGAGAGGGGAAAAAAATAAAAGAGAGGAAACAGAGGGAGAGAGGAGAAGAGGATGGAAGGGGGAGGGAGAAAGAACAATGAAAAGAGAGGAGATGGACAAGGTATTAAAAGAGAGAGAGAGAGAGAGAGAGAGAGAGAGAGAGAGAGAGCGAGAGAGAAGGAATATGGGGAGAGGAGAGAGAGATAGAGCAGAGGAGGAAGAAATAAGAAAAAATTAGAGGAGAGGGAAAGAGACGGGGAAGAAAGAAGAATACAAAGGGGAGAGACTGAGGGGGAGGAGGGAGGGATAGAGAGAGAGAGGAGAACTGGAGAGATGTTAAAAGAGGAGAGAGGTGGGGAGATGAGAGGGGAGAGGGATATAAGAGATGGAATGAAAATCAAGAGAGAGAAATGAGGAGAGCAAAGGAAAACAAATGGAGCGGTGAGGTGAAAGGAGAGGAGATAGGAAAGAGACAAAGAGAGGGTTGGAGATGAGAGCAAGGGGTGGAGAGGAAGGAAAGAAATGAGAAGGGTGGAGAGGGAATAGTAGAAGGATGAATAAAGGGAATAATGAGAGTAGGGGAGATGAGAGATGAAAGGAATGAGAGAGTGGAAAGAAGGAAGGAGAGAAGAGCAGCGAGGAGAAGAGTTCAGTATTTCCCATGAGTCCAGTGACGTTTGCCCCGGTTGAAGGAGAAGTAAATCACAACCCAGAAAGAAGACCCTGTGCATGTGATACACAAATCCGGCGCTTCCCACAGCGCACATATAAATAAAACCTGTACAAATAAAATGTTTTTATTTATTTTTATAAATCATTGATCAGACGAATATATTGATGACATTCACACACATCTACAATAAGCCATATAAAGTTTGTAGGGCCCTTTAAAATGTGTTGTCTGCCATTGCCTGCCATGGCACAGCTCGCATTGGCTCCCCCCGGTGGCCGTCTCCTCCCATCACACCCAGCTCCTGGGAACTGAGAGCTCGGGAACTTTTCCAGGACAAATCCGCAGACTGGCTGTTCTTTTGTCACAGGAGATGAACAAACACAAGCTGGCACTTCCTGCGGGGAGATTACTGCCTGTTATCCCCGTCCTCTATTCCCCCAATCCCAGCGCTTGGCTCGCTGCCTCTATTCTCACACTTCTACACTTTAATAAAAGGAACTGCGAGCTTTTTTAGTGCTTTTTTGCATTGAGTTTTATGATTAATGATGTCATTTTTTTTTTTTTTACCATTGCGGATCCTCCTGTCCTTACAGAGGCCAATTGAAAACAGCGGACTCTCTACAGTCTCTAATGACATTAAACACCCACAATGACCCTGATTGTCATCTAAACTGAATAGGCTCTAAGCTGAGCTCCAGGCAGATATAAATGAAAGCAGCTCTGTATTTATTAAAGTGGAAGTGGATATTCCATGGAAATGGAAGGTCTGCCCCATTGAAAGCCCCCCTCCCCCCCCCCCCCCCCACATAAAGTCAAATTACCTACATAGGGTGTACTGGTAGTAATATCACCCCCCAGGGTGGGCATGTACATGACAGCCGGATTGCACAGGAAGTGGAAGCGTGACCACCCCACATCTGAAAGTCTGCAGGAGCCCACTTAAGCAATGAAGATTTGGTTTTATTTCTGCGTGACACAAGATTTGTAAGTGAGTTCTGTAGAGTTCTGATTTAACTGCATGTTGTATATGAAAACCATTCTGATTTTAAAGCTGAATTCTAGATATGCATTAGAAGCTGGAGCAAGTCTAGATAGAGCCCACCTCATTTCCTGACAGGATGACTTCCAGCATCATCGAGCCCTTATCTCCCCATCCTGACTGTCTTTTATTCTTGGATGCTCAGTGCCACATGTAGTTGCTCTGCATGCAAATACAACCTACCTAGGAACACCCAGTCCTGTATACTGACAAATACCCATCAAAGTATTTTACTATTTGCATAACTCCTCCCAAGAGCCAGCCCACTGCTTGCATCATCTAGCCCACGGGTGTTGAATTAAAATTCAAGGCGTTCCGGTCACTAAAATTTTCTTTCAGCCGAGTTTCATCAGAGTGCCCCTTTACATCAGCTTCCCCCATCACAGTGCCCTCTTTCATCATGTGTTCCAATCAGAGTGCCCCTTTACATCAGGTTCCCCCATCAGAGTTCTCCTTTACATCAGATGTGCCCATCAGAGTGCCACCATAGATTAGGTGTCCCCATCAGAGTGCTCTCACAGAGCAGGTGTCTCCATCAGAGTTCCCCTTTACATCAGGTGTCCCTATCAGAGTGCCCTCACAGAGCAGGTGTCCCCATCAGAGTTACCCTTTACATCAAGTGTGCCCATCAGAGTGCCCCCATAGATCAGGTTCCCCAATCAGAGTTCCCCTTTACATCAGGTGTGCCCATCAGAGTGCCCCCATAGATCAGGTTCCCCTATCAGAGTTACCCTTTACATCAAGTGTGCCCATCAGAGTGCCCCCATAGATCAGGTTCCCCAATCAGAGTTCCCCTTTACATCAAGTGTGCCCATCAGAGTGCCCCCATAGATCAGGTTCCCCTATCAGAGTTACCCTTTACATCAAGTGTGCCCATCAGAGTGCCCCCATAGATCAGGTTCCCCAATCAGAGTTCCCCTTTACATCAGGTGTGCCCATCAGAGTGCCACCATAGATCAGGTGTTCCCATCAGAGTTCCCCTTTACATCAGGTGTCCCCATCAGAGTGCCCTCACAGAGCAGGTGTCTCCATCAGAGTTCCCCTTTACATCAGGTGTCCCTATCAGAGTGCCCTCACAGAGCAGGTGTCCCCATCAGAGTTACCCTTTACATCAAGTGTGCCCATCAGAGTGCCCCCATAGATCAGGTTCCCCAATCAGAGTTCCCCTTTACATCAAGTGTGCCCATCAGAGTGCCACCATAGATCAGATGTCCCCATCAGAGTTCCCCTTTACATCAGGTGTCCCTATCAGAGTGCCCCCATAGATCAGGTTCCCCTATCAGAGTTCCCCTTTACATCAGGTGTGCCCATCAGAGTGTCCCCATAGATCAGGTGTCCCCATCAGAGTTCCCCTTTACATCAAGTGTGTCCATCAGACTGCCACCATAGATCAAGTGCCCCTATCAGCCTTTCCCTTTACATCAGGTGTGCCCATCAGAGTGCCACCATAGATCAGGTGCCCCCATCAGAGTTCCCCTTTACATCAGGTGTGCCCATCAGAGTGCCCTCACAGAGCAGGTGTCTCCATCAGAGTTCAACTTTACATCAGGTGTGCCCATCAGAGTGCCTCATTATATCAGAGTGTCTCCATAGATCACATTTTCCCATCAACATGCCCCCATAGATCAGGTGTCCCCATTAGAGTGCCCCTTTACATCACATGTCCACATTACAGTACCCCCATAGAGCAGATGTCCCCATACAGTAGGTGCCCCCATCAGAATGTCCATATAGATCAGGTGTCCCCATCAGAGTGCCCCCATAGAATAGAGTGGCCATCTTTACATTTCAGTTGTGAACCATCGCCATGCACGTGTACATTGGTAGAGCCCATCTAAGTAATCAGTGTACTTGATGGATAAATCCCTGTAGGCAGGCAGCGGCGGAGGCGGGATCTTGAAGAAGAAGTGTGCTGCAGGGGGCGTGAGCTGGGTGAAGGAACTTCCTGAAGCAGACATCCTTGGTTGCTAAGACCCTGGCGGTCCTAGCAACCAATTACGTAATGCAGCAGGGATTAAGCGCTGCAGATTGGCAGGGCCGACAGGAGGGTATCTGGGTCTGTAACCGCAGTCTGCCATTTAATGAAGACGGGTCTAACCCTCCTGACTCTCTCTGGTCCTCCCCTTTTATTTTTGGAGGATTAATGTCACACAGTTTCTTGTCTGGTCATTAGCCTAGGCTTATGACATCATGCACAGCTCACTTTCGCACTCTCCTAAAGAATTTGCCAGAAAGGGAGAGGGGGATGAGTCATAAGAGGGTCAATGAGAGCTGCAGAGCTGGAGGTGTGTCTGTGTAAATCCAGGAAGTGAACAGGCAGCAGCTTCAGCTGCCCACAGTTAAAATGGCTGCAGCCAGACTTAGCGGAGGGAGATTTCTGCAGCATATTTGGCAAGTACAGAATCACAGTATATATAAAATAATATGCAAAGTGGTTGGAGGGATGCCGTATACAGCATCGAATGCCCATGGGGGTTATTGTCTATAATAAGTGCATTCTCACTTGGGAAATGTTTGGCGTCATTGGAGAAAGAAGGAATTAAGATTGACTTTTTCTCTATTAACTCCTCTTTTTATTTTTATTTTTCTCCTTTTTGTTTTTAATTCATTTTTTTTTCCATTTTTTTTTTTTGCGGGATTAATAATTCCTATATTCGATTTTGGAAATCGTATTATTATATTTTTGATTTAACGTGTACAATGTTTTTGTTGTGTCTTTTTGTGTTTTGTTTGTAAATAATAAAATGTAATAAAGAAGATAAAAAAAAAAAAAAGTGGTTGGGAAGCTTCAGAATGGCAAAGATGTTTTTATTACAAATTATAGGAGCAGACCGCAGTTCCTCTTTAAACTCCCAACTATAAAGGATACAAAGAATGTGGAGCTGTCATTTGTGACAATGTATCATTTGTACGGAATGTTCTTGTTAGAAGCATTGTGATCCCATGAAATATGATGGATACAATGGAATGGGTTGCAGCTGCTGTAGACGGGTGCTGAGTGTTCTAGTTCCTGAACAGGATGCAGGTAGGTGGTTGCCCATCCCCCCGGAGTTGGTGCGCTCAGTAAACAGCACCCCGAGGAGCCGCCAGGCTCTTCTATAAATAGATCTCCCGGTAAACACATTAAATTCTGCAAGGTTCATCTTCTATCCATCTGGAAGTGGGCGTGTCTCCGCTTTCATTTCCACAACCCTCTCCGCATTCGGATAATATATTAAAGTGGGAGTCCACCGGGACTCCGCGTTTTTTATTTTTTTTAAAAGCCAGCAGCTACAAATACTGCAGCTGCTGACTTTTAAAATAGTGACACTTACCTGTCCAGCGCGCCCGCGATGTCGGCACCCAAAGCCGATCGCTAGGTCGTCTGTCGGGTCCTGCCGCCGCCATCTTGGGTATGGGAATCAGGAAATGGAGCCTTTCGGCTTCATTTCCCGGTTCCCTACTGCGCATGCGCGAATTGCGCTGCGCAATAAGGACGCTCCCCGCTGCCTCTGGGAGCTGTGTGTTTCCCAGCAGGCAGCGGGGCACTTGCGGGAAGGGGTGGGCACTTGCGGAAAGGGGCGTAAGTTACGCCCCTTTCCGCAGAGAGCTGTCCCGGAAGTGGGTGCAGTTACCTGGATTATCCAGGTAACTGCACCCCCCTCCCCCCTGAAAGGTGCCGATTGTGGCACCGGAGGGGGGGAGGGTTCCGATGAGCGGAAGGTCCACTTTAGGGTGGACCTCCGCTTTAAGAATCGATGTAAAGGGGGAACTCTGTGGACTCTGATGTAAAGGGGAACTCTGTGGACTCTGATGTAAAGGAGGAACTCTGTGGACTCTGATGTAAAGGAGGAACTCTGTGGACTCTGATGTAAAGGAGGAACTCTGTGGACTCTGATGTAAAGGAGGAACTCTGTGGACTCTGATGTAAAGGAGGAACTCTGTGGACTCTGATGTAAAGGAGGAACTCTGTGGACTCTGATGTAAAGGGGAACTCTGTGGACTCTGATGTAAAGGGGGACATCTTGTGATTAACTTGATATGATTAGAAATGTTATTTAATAGCAACATCTATGCATAGTTTATTCTATGCATAGTATGAAAAACTGAAGTGTTTGGGTTTGACTTGAAGAAAAGGTGGTAAGCCTACCTGCCGCTAGTGTAAAAAAGCCCTTAGTCATGTGATCCCAACCAAAAGAGCTTGGAGAATGACAATCAGGTAGAAACATATTCACACAGACTGCTAAGCTAAGGCCATCAAATGCTGACATTACAAAGAGCTGGAAGCCGGTTTCATTAAAGAGACTGGGGACATGTCAGATATGCGGTTGGAGACTGAGGGCATGCTGTAGATGACAACCAGAGACTGGAGATAGGCTACATCTGTGGTTGGGAGAGTGGAGATGTTGCTGTAAAAGCCAAAGACGGGGCACATGTTACACACGTGTGCTTGGAGACTGGAAATGTGATGTCAGAGGATGTCGGAGTCAGAGACTGGAAACACGTTACAGGTGTGGTTGAAGACAGGAGACATGCTCTAGGATAAAGCCGAGACTGATGACAACATGCTACATGTATGGTTAGAAACCGGAGATGTGCTGCTGAAGTAAGAGACTGGGGGACATGTTACATGTGTTGTTGAAAACTGGAGATGTGCTGTAGGAACCAGAGACTGGGGAAATGTCACATGTGCAGCTAGAGACTGGAGATGGTGTTGCAGGAAACAGCCAGAGACTGGGGACATGTTACATGACACTGTGTAGAGCCATTCAGGTCTTAGTCCTGGTGCGGTGTGTTAGTGCACTTTTTCTGGAGCGTTACCATGCATTACATTACTGCACTCCATTGAAATGGAGACTAGGGAAATGTTACATGTGTAGCTAGAGACTGGAGATGTGCTGTAGGAGACAGCCAGAGACTGGGGACATGTTCCACCATGACACTGTGAAAGAGTCATTCAGGTCTTAGTCCTGGTGCGGTGTGTTATGCCGCGTACACACGAGCGGACTTTTCAACATCCAAAGTCCGACGGACTGAGTCCGTCAGACTATTCGATCGTGTGTGGGCTGCAACGGACTTTTGACTCGCCAAAGTCCGAAGGACTTTAGAATATGGAACATGCTTCAAATTTTCCTGACGGAACTCCGCCGGACCCGGTCCCTTCGAAAACTCCACTCGTCTGTATGCTATTCCGACGGACAAAACCGACGCTAGGGCAGCTATTGGCTACTGGCTATGAACTTCCGTATTCGAGTCCAGTCGTACGTCATCACGTTCGAATCCGTTGGAGTTTAGTGTGATTGTGTGTGGCCAAGTCCGCTCCGCCGAAAAGTCCGTCAGAACTCCGTCGGAATTCCGGCAGAACTCCGACGGAACTCCTTCGGAAGTCTGTCGGACATAAGTCCTCTCGTGTGTACGGGGCTTTAGTGCACTTTTTCTGGAGCGTTACCATGCATTACATTACTACACTCCATTGAAATGGAGACTAGGGAAATGTTACATGTGTAGCTAGAGACTGGAGATGTGCTGTAGGAGACAGCCAGAGACTGGGGACATGTTCCACCATGACACTGTGAAAGAGTCATTCAGGTCTTAGTCCTGGTGCGGTGTGTTAGTGCACTTTTTCTGGAGCGTTACCATGCATTACATTACTGCACTCCATTGAAATGGGCCGTCAACATACCAAAATTACAAAAAAATGGACATGGACCATTTCTGGCGGAGAGAGCAGCCCACAGTAGCGTGTTTCCTATGTCTTGTGGCGCGCTGCATGCAAGTGCATTGGAGCTGCATTGCTGCAGTAAGTTGGAGTTCCTTTCAAAATGAACGGCACGGCGTCACGCGAATGTACGTAACGTTTGTGACCACAGTGCACCGCAGCGTTCACCCCTTACAGATCATAACCCCCTTTACAAAAACAACACTCCCACTACTGGGGTCCAAGGGCCACGCTGCAAGCACCAAAAAAGGGCCACATACAGGCTCTCAAGATGTTCCTCGGGCACCACGGGGGGGTGTTGGCTGTTCAACGCGCTCCGACAGCTCTATTATAAATGAGTCAGAACCCATCCATACTGGTGGCAGGAGCAGTGAGGTGCGTTGTGCTGTACAATGTGTTAGGGGGTCCTGTTTACAATGAAGGAATGCGGCATTGCCGTGCGTTGTGGTAATGTGCGTTGCGGCCCCTCATTTCCCCAGTGCATGGGAATGTGAACGAGCCCAACAAAAATATTTAGATCATGCGACAGCAGCTCTTCTTTAACCCTTTCTTGTCATGCGTTGCAGCGGCTCTGCGACCTCAGGACGCTTCCAGCGAATACCATAAAAAGCACATTAGCGTGCCGGGGGGAGCGCGGTGCGTCGCGATGAATCACGCAGGGAGCCGGTGTCATGCACAGTGACAGCTCTGCCTTGCAGCACGTCATGAATTAAATATCAGTCGCCTTTTTAGCCGAGAATAATTCAGATTTGACATCCCCCAGACTAGCGTTGCGTCACGGCGATTAAAAAAAGAGAATGGCGGGCCGCATCAGAACCGCGAGGAACGCTTACATAATGTCAGCTCTATGGAGTTAAATGTTCTAATTTCCCCATCAAGCCCGCTGCCCCCAACCAATGCACAGCACGGCTTAAAGGATCACTCCACTCCTAACTGATATTTTAGTTAAAGGTGAACTCTGTTTTTTTTCAGATCCTCTGGATTCTTCTGTCTTTCAGGGAGCCCCTAGGAGTCTTACTCACCTTGCTGCATTCTCTAACGTAAAATACAAATGGGGGAGAGTCTGCACTGTTCTGTTTCAAATGCCGCTTTATGCATTGCCATAAGTCCTTAGACCCGGTCTGTCTGGGCAGTATGGTCACTTGCTGACTTGGCACCATCCACAGGCAGCTTAACTCTTCAATAAGACGCAGAAGGTGAATCTGATTTTACTTCAAGAGGAACTGCAGTGTGCTCACACACAATTTGTAATAAAAACATCTTTGCCGTTCTGAAGCTTCCCTCCCAACCACTTTGCATATTATTTATTATATATACTGGGATTCTGTACTTGCCAAATATGCTGCAGAAATTGAGTCTGGCGGCAGCCATTTTAACTGTGGGCAGCTGAAGCTGCTGCCTGTTCAGTTCCTGGGTTTACACAGACACACAGGGGCCCAACTCAAGCTTTGCAGCTCTCATTGGCCCTCTTATGACTCACCCCCCCTCCCTTGCTGGCAAACTCTCAGGAGAGAGAGAGCTGTGCATGATGTCATAAGCCTAGGCCAGGGATCTGCAATTAGCGGACCTCCAGCTGTTGCAAAACTACAGTCCCATCATGCCTCTGCCTCTGGGTGTCATGCTTGTGGCTGTCAGAGTCTTGCTATGCCTCATGGGACTTGTAGTTCTGCAACAGCTGGAGGTCCGCTAATTACATATCGCTGTCCTAGGCTTATGACCAGACAAGAAGCAGGAAGTGGGCTGTATAAGGGATTGACTGGCAGAAAAAAAAAATGTTTTCATCTTTCCATCTATTAAATCTTCTGCCCTTGTTGTTGTTTTAACTTTGGATAGTAAAACATTTTTTTTTCTGCCAGTAAATCCCTTATACAGCCCACTTCTTGTTTCTTGTCTGGTCATTAGTCTAGCAGAAGGATATGCAATTAGTGGACCTCCAGCTGTTGCAGAACTACAAGTCCCATGAAGCATAGCAAGACTCTGACAGCCACAAGTATGACACCGAGAGGCAGGGGCATGATGGGACTTGTAGTTTTGCAACAGCTGGAAGTCCGCTAATTGCATATCCCTGGCCTAGGCTTATGACATCATGCACAACTCCCTCTCTCTCACTCTACTGAGAGTTTGCCAGGAAGGGAGGGGGGAGGTGAGTCATAAGAGGGCCAATGAGAGCTGCAGAGCTGGAGGTGTGGCTCTGTGTAAATCCAGGAAGTGAACAGGCAGCAGCTTCAACTGCCCACAGTTAAAATGGCTGCAGCCTGATTCAGTGGGAGGGAGATTTCTACAGCATATTTGGCAAGTGAAGAATCACAGTATATATAAAATAATATGCAAACTGGTTGGAGGGAATCTTCAGAATGGCAAAGATGTTTTTATTACAAATGATGTGAGCAGACTGCAGTTCCTCTTTAACAATGATTGAAGGGATATGGAAGAAATAGGGAGGGTCTAACTAAGACTAAACTAACTAGCACTAAACAGGAGGTGGGGGGGACAGAGGAAGATACCAGAATCACATAGTAAACAAGTTGCAGTAGACCAAAATGGCCTCTAGATGTCAGCATACTACAAAGCAATGATAACCTCATACAAAAGACATAAAAATGGGGCAGAACAAGGACTTTTCATCCTTGCAATGGAAAGTGGGTGGAGCTGGGATTGGAGGTTTTTGATGCAGAGGGCAATGTGCTACCCTAAGTGCCCCCCCCCCCCCCACCATGACCCTAACCTTCCCTAAAGTCACCCCTTTGCCCTTGTTTCCATACCCACCAGCCTACCCGCTGACCTTTATTGGAAAGGATCCAGCCTTGGGATCCTTCCTAATAAAGGTCAGCAGACTGGGGACATGATTTCAGCCTAGGCAAAGTCACTGGACCGGAGCTCAAGGGAGCGGCTTTTTAATAATCAATTCTGTGTCAGTTCAAAGTAAAGCTTGTGGAAGCTCCTCTTTAATAATGTGCTAAATGACCACCTTGTGGGAAATAAAAGGGCGACCCCTGCTGGGGGTGTAAAAGGAACTGCAGCAAGGCAATCAGGATCTATGGCCCACAGGCACCAATCAGAATTCATCTTTCATTGTTTGGTAAAAAAAAGAAAGCTGGAATCTAATTGGCCTTCATTAGTAACTGCTTTTTTTTGTTCTGTTGCAGGCTGCCCTGCTCCAGTTTTTTACACATTGGCCTAATAATGGAAGTTGGAGATCTGCAGCTGATGATGAAAGCTCCCAGAAATGCGCTGTGCTTGCATCGCAGATGACAAAGATTTATTACACCCGATGTCTGTTGTTTATTACACTTTTTAGCATCTGATCCTTGGCTCTGTATTGGGTGCAGCTTCCGGGGAGCGGAGACGCCGCCGCTTCCAACACATGGAAAGGTGAGTGTATTCCCTCTTCTTTAACAACTATTGGCTAAAGATGGCAGCAGGGTCACTTTAAACGCGTCGCACCCAGGGGCTATGTTTTTTATTTATCACACACATCGGCATTGTTTGCTAGAAAATGACTTGAAACCCCTCAAACATAATATATATATAACTATATATATATATATATATATATATATATATATATATATTCTACAAAGCAGAGGCCCTGGAGAATAAAATGGTGGCAGGTGCAATTTTCTTTAATGTCACATGATATTTGCACAGCTATATTTATCAAAATGCATATTTCTAGGGAAAAATACACTCCCTCTTCTGGGAGTGTCTAATTACTGTCAGTGCTGGCCCAGCTTTTACACCCCTCCTCTCACTTCTAAGGGGGGGGGGGGGGGGAGAGCCAAGGGGAAAAATTTGGATTGACCACTCTGGGTCTGCTGGCACTACATCCAAAGATCCAGATGTGTAAAAATGTACCACCAACAGCAACTGAGTCCAGAATGATATTTTTATTGACTGATCGACAATGTAAAGGAGACAACGCGTTTCAGGGAAACTCTCCCTTCATCAGGGCTACAATACAAAATGAACATATTCATTCATGAAACTCCCTAAATGCTACTTTAAACAACATGATGTGCGTAGGTGTGCG
The DNA here is from genome assembly GCF_037356315.1 of Lithobates pipiens. Lineage (NCBI taxonomy): Eukaryota > Metazoa > Chordata > Amphibia > Anura > Ranidae > Lithobates > Lithobates pipiens. The sequence continues at coordinate 8,794,524 of NW_027507786.1, forward strand.
CAGCATTTTGCATTAGGGTGTGCACCCCAAAATCTCAAACACGCATGCCTTTCTCTCGACAGTAAATGAATAGGAAGCGCTCTGTGCTGAGAGGCTTCCTGTTCATTCACAAACGGAAGCATAGGAAACACAATTTCCTATGCTTCAGTTATGAATGGATACAGTGAGTGAGTGTGTTCATTTAGAAAAGGAAGCGGGCGGTAAATTACATATTGACTAGCTCCTTGCTCCGCCATCAATTCTAAAAACGCAGCAGCCGGGAGGGGAGAAAAGAGGAGGGAAGCCAGCAGCATTGCAGGGCAGGGGAACCAACAAGGAGGGGGCAGTAGGGGGAATCGGCACGGCACATAGTGCTGACGCTGTGCCCAGGCGCACCTGGCACACCCCCTGTGCATGTCGATGTGTCTCGTGTATTGATCATATCATAGATCTTATGGAGTCAGTTCACACTAGTGTGCCGGCATCGCATAGGACTCGCAGGCAGTTCGCACTTCCCTATGCGAACCGCTGCGGGTGTCAATAGAAAGTTAATGCCAACCCCCCCCCCCCCCCCAGATCGGTTCGCAGATTGCAGCATGAACTGTCAAATGGTGCAGGAATTGGAACGCATGGGTGTGAGCATCCATGAGAACCGATTCCAGTGCGGACCAAAAAAAAAAAAAGGGTTCCTGCACCATTTTAGTGCAAATGCGATGCGAATTCAGCCATACATGGCTGAATTCACATCGCACAGACATCTCATGTGAGCTGCACAGCAGTGCGGTGCGAATCACATGCGATGACTAACATCATGCCGGTGTGAGCCCAGCCTTAGGGCCAGTTCATACCACATGCAGTCCATCGAAAAAACGCATGGAAAGAAGGTTATATGGTTTTCAATGGCATAGTTCACACCAGTGCTTGCAGTTCCAGTGCGTTCCAGTTCCAGAATAAAACGTAGAACGCGCTGCATTTTTCCTGCACTGGAACGATGCAAAACGCAGCAAAAAAGGCACTGGAACACACATGTCCTTATTTAAGGTTAAGAAAAAAAGAGGGGGAAAAAATGCACTGGACTGCATTCAAAAACGCACCAAAACGCATCAAAAACACGCATGCGGAAAAGCATCTGGAACGCGTCCAGACTGCGTTTCTGTGGTGTGAACTGGCCCTTAGTGTATGAAGAAGATGCTGTATAAGAACAGTTTGTGGTGTACAATATGTCACTTTTGGGATATATTCCTCTATAGGCTGAGTTTGTTCTATAACAATATTGACACTTTGTTGTTGTACATTTTGGGTATTATTATTATTATTATTGTAGAAAATAATTTTAGATTATATTAAAACCACTGGCTGACCCGGCCTTTTCGTTTACAAGTTTAACCACTTCAGCTCTCCGGGAGATTAAATAACAATAATAATAAGAAAAACGTTTTAATATAATTATTTATTATTATTATTATTATTATTATTATTATTATTTCGTTCCACTCCATTTGTTTAGATGCGGCATTCGTTATTTCAGATAATTCGTAACTTCGGATAAATTCGTATTCGTTACGTTCGCTAACAGCCAAATTTGGAAGGAAATTCCAATACCTATAATTTAATCGTTAGTTATTCTTTTTAATTTTTGGATTTTATTTCTTATTTACGAACTGCGACCAAAACGAATGACCCGAAAAATGGAAAAAAGAACAAAAAAAAAAAACAAATGAAACGAAAACAAGCTAATTTTTCGGCAGTGCACATGTCTAGTGGCTAATAGGACCTGTCTTGATACCGATTAGATTGTAAGCTCTTATGAGCAGGGCCCTCTTAATCCTCTTGTATTTTATTGTATTGTAACTGTATTGTCTCCTTTTATATTGTAAAGCGCTGTGTAAATTGTTGGCGCTATATAAATCCTGAATAATAATAAAACCAACAATATTGATGATCAAAGACAAGCCAGAGGAGTTTTGGAAGGCTTGTATGACCACCTATAATTTAGTGGTCCATACCTTGCGGTAAGAGGCCCGGTGTGCTATGGTGTCGGTGGAGAGGTGTTATTTCACCTATATTATATCTCTACGCAGCCTTAGGACTTATGAACTGGTACAACCAAAAAAAAAAATTTTTATTTTTTTTATCTCTGTCATATATCCTGGGAGTTCCTATTGATTTTTTTTTTTTTACTTTTTTCACGAATGAACTTTAATCTCTGCATTTCTTTTTTTTTTTTTTATAGTACTTTTAGAATCATTGTAGCCGCTGGAATGTTTTTAGGAGTCCTGCTGATTCTGGTGGATGAGGAGGGCGGAGTTTGTACATTTATAATGAATATAAAACCTTGGATTGCGAGCATAATTCCTTCCGGAAACATGCTTGTAATCCAAAGCACTTGTATATCAAAGCGAATTTCCCCATAAGAAATAATGGAAACTCCGACGATTCGTTCCACAACCATTTATTAATAACTCCTTCAGTTTATTGTCCATATAGAAAGATTATAGCAATGTGACCGGGTTCTGTATCCATAAAATGTCCATCTACAAGGGGATTAGAAGCAAAATCCAGCAGGCGCTCCAGAGAATAAAAGAGAAGAGAGGAGCCTCTAAGTGTAGCAATATGTTGCCAAATGTTGTCCCTTCATTAAATGTAACCATATTACTACACTTAGAGGCGCCTCTCTTCTCTTGTATACTCAGTTGTGACACGATGCTACTTGTATATCAAAACATTGTTTATATATCAAGTCAAAATGTATTTAAAGCGGAGGTCCACCCTAAAGTGGACCTTCTGCTCATTGGAATCCTCCCCCCCTCCGGCGCCACAATTGGCACCTTTCAGGGGGGAGGGGGGTGCAGGTACCTGTACAGTACAGGTATCTGCACCCACTTCCGGCATAGCTATCTGCGGAAAGGGGCGTAGATTCTGCAGAATCTACGCCCCTTTCCGAAAGTCCCCCCGCTGCCTTCTGGGAAACACACGGATCCCAGAGACAGCGGGGACCATCCTTATTGCACAGCACGACTCGCGCATGCGCAGTAGGGAACCGGGAAATTAAGCCGAAAGGCTCCACTTCCTGATTCCCATACCCAAGATGGCGGTGGCAGCACCCGAGAGACGATCGAGAGATCGGCTTCGGGTGCCGACATCGCGGGCGCGCAGGGCGGGTAAGTGTCACTATTTTAAAAGTCAGCAGCTGCAGTATTTGTTGCTGCTGGCTTTTAAAAAAAAAAAAAACGGCGGAACTCCCGGCGGACTCCCGCTTTAAAAATGTAGCTTGTCTTGCAAAAACTCTCTCAAACCAAGATTTGACTGTATTGTGTATTGTAATGAGCTCTGTGTCATCCTATAGGGTTTTGTTCCCCCCTGCTATATATGTGGGTGATATAAGGTCCTGATAATGAATCTTTTGGCTGGCTCTGTGTACAATGAGTAACAGAAAGGTGAAGCTGATTGAGCAGAGAGGGCGCCGCATGTTATGTGAGGACTCCGACCCGTCATACATCCCAGGACGACCTCTGTAACCAGATAGGTGTAGGATTTCCTGGCAAGTACAGCGATTCCCCCCCCCCCCCCGCCAATCCACATCTGGATCACTTTACTGGAGGGGAACCCAAGATAAACCATAGAGAGGAGCAACCAGACAATACTCAAATACTTCTAATACTCTGCAGTATTACTCCTATTCTCTAAAACAGGTAGTGCTCGAAATATATTCCAGAGTGACAGGTTAGTACCAAGTAGTTAGCAATTAGTAACAAGTTTCCTAATACTGTCAAACAATAACTCATCCTACTGGAGATAATTCTAGTACTCTGCTGCAGGACTGTGCATTACTCCTATACTCTAATGCCATAACCAGCAATATTCAGAAAATATGTACCTGACACCCAGTTACAGTAACAGACATTACTCGCAATACTCATAGTACACTACAGTACCTAGAAGTGCCCCTATTCTCTAATTCTCTACTCATGATATACTACAGTACCTAGAAGTGCCCCTATTCTCTAATTCTCTACTCATGATATACTACAGTACCTAGAAGTACCCCTATTCTCTAATTCTCTACTCATAATATACTACAGTACCTAGAAGTGCCCCTATTCTCTAATTCTCTACTCATGATATACTACAGTACCTAGAAGTACCCCTATTCTCTAATTCTCTACTCATAATATACTACAGTACCTAGAAGTGCCCCTATTCTCTAATTCTCTACTCATAATATACTACAGTACCTAGAAGTGCCCCTATTCTCTAATTCTCTACTCATAGTACACTACAGTACCTAGAAGTGCCCCTATTCTCTAATTCTCTACTCATAATATACTACAGTACCTAGAAGTGCCCCTATTCTCCAATTCTCTACTCATAATATACTAAAGTACCTAGAAGTACCCCTATTCTCTAATTCTCTACTCATAATATACTACAGTACCTAGAAGTGCCCCTATTCTCTAATTCTCTACTCATAATATACTACAGTACCTAGAAGTGCCCCTATTCTCTAATTCTCTACTCATAATATACTATAGTACCTAGAAGTACCCCTATTCTCTAATTCTCTACTCATAATATACTACAGTACCTAGAAGTGCCCCTATTCTCTAATTCTCTACTCATAATACACTACAGTATCTAGAAGTACCCCTATTCTCTAATTCTCTACTCATAATATACTACAGTACCTAGAAGTGCCCCTATTCTCTAATTCTCTACTCATAATACACTACAGTATCTAGAAGTACCCCTATTCTCTAATTCTCTACTCATAATATACTACAGTACCTAGAAGTACCCCTATTCTCTAAGGCCATTACCAGCAGTTTTCAAATTACTTCTATTACCCTGCCTGCCAAAGTAACAGGCATTGGTCAAAATACTCCTAATGCCACGTACACACAACCGAATTGTCCGGCGGACTTAGTCCGGCAAACAATCTGCCGGACTTTCTAACGAACGGACTTGGCCACACACGGACGCTCCGAAAGTCCAGCGATTTCTAACGCGATGACGTACAGCACGTACGACGGGACTAGCAAAAGGAAGTTCAATGGCCAGTAGCCAATAGCTTCGTTCTCATACTTGCTTCTGAGCATGCGTCATTCTTAGTCCGCCGGACTAGCACACTGACGAACGGATTGTCCGCTGAAAGCCAAGTCCGGCAGACAAATTTTGATGCAAAACTACTTTCTAAGTCCGCCGGACTTTACAGTGAAAAAGTCCGCTGGAGCCCACACACGATCGAATTGTCCGGCGTAATGCGGTCTGGCGGACTAAGGTCGCCGGACAATTCGGGTCTTGTGTACGCGGCATAATACTCTCAAATGATATCTGATCCTACTGGCAATTATCCTAATACTCTGCTGCAAAAAAGCAGCAATACTCCTATATTCTAATGCCATAAGCAGCAATAATCAGAATACTCCTGATACCCAGTTACAGTAACAGGCATTGCTTGCAACTCTCCTAATACGTTACAGTATCCAGAAGTACCCGTATTCCCTAAGACCCTAACTGGAAGTTTTACAAATTACTTCTAATACCCTGCCTGCCAAAGTAACAGGCATTGATAACAATCCTCCTAATATGTTACCCAGACGTACCCTTATTCCCTAAGATCATAACCGGGAGTTTTACAAATTACTTCTATTACCCTGCCTGCTAAAGTAATGGGTATTGGTCAGAATACTCCTAATACTCTCAAACAATATCTGATCCTACTGGCAATAATAATGCTAATACTCCCAATAATCTGCTAAAAGGGCTTGGTGTTACTCCTATAATCTAATGCCATAAGCAGTAATGATCTGAATACTTACAATACTCCTAATACGCTACAGTACCCAGGAGTACCCCTGTTCCCTAAGGCCGTAAGAAGCAGTTTTCAATTTACTTCTAATTCCCTGACAAAGGAACAGGTGTCGGCCAAAATGTTCCTAATACTCTCACACAAAAAACTGGCAGTAATGCAAATACTCCCAATAATCTGCTAAAGGGCTCGGCTTTACTCCTATATTCTAATGCCATAAACAGCAATATTCGGAATACTCCTGATACCCAGTTACCGTAACAGACATTACTCACGATATTCCTAATACGTACAGTACCCAGAAGTAGTGATGGACGAACTTCCGACGGGACGTTTCGCGAACGCGAAATGCGAACGGACCCAAACGTTCGCGAAACCGACCGTTCGCCGCGGGCCCCATTGACTTCAATGGGAGGCGAACTTTGCAAACCTTCATGTCGAATTTGCGGCCACGTGGTAATTATTAGGGGGTAAAACGTAGTCCCACCATCTGGACAATGACATAATACATGTATGAGGTGAATTTGGGATCGATAACTACAAGCATTTTTATTTTATTTGGGAAATTGTTCTAACAATTCAGGACTATGGAGTTAATGAAGGCAATGGAGGAGAGGGAAGGTCAGGGACCAGGGTAGGCAAAGAAGAGGGTGCAGGAGATGATCACCAGCAGCGTGACATACCGGAATGACACATGCACCGTGATAGAGGCATCTGACAGCAGCACCGTAATACAGAGCACTGACAGCAGCACCGTGACATACAGCGCTGACAGCAGCACCGTGACATACAGCGCTGACAGCAGCACCGTGACATACAGCGCTGACAGCAGCACCGTGACATACAGCGCTGACAGCAGCACCGTGACATACAGCGCTGACAGCAGCACCGTGACATACAGCGCTGACAGCAGCACCGTGACATACAGCGCTGACAGCAGCACCGTGACATACAGCGCTGACAGCAGCACCGTGACATACAGCGCTGACAGCAGCACCGTGACATACAGCGCTGACAGCAGCACCGTGACATACAGCGCTGACAGCAGCACCGTGACATACAGCACTGACAGCAGCACCGTAAGCAGCCCCAGGAGGAAGTCAGCACAGCACAGGGATGGTGTGATCCCCTCATAATAAGAACCCCCAGGAGGAAGTCAGCACAGCACAGGGATAGTGTGATCCCTTCATAATAAGAACCCCCAGGAGGAAGTCAGCACAGCACAGGGATATCATAAGCAGCCCCAGTAGAAATATGACACCGCTCAACCTCTTCAAAGAGGAGGGTAGGGGCATATAGTACGGTGTGCTTTTTTGGGTCAAGGAAGTGAGCCAAATGAATTAAGAAGGTCTGTGTGCTTGATTAAAAAAATAGTTTATAGACATATACATGGTCTACTGGTCACATGTGTTGAATTCCTCCGAGATCCATGCCTCATTCATTTTTAGAAATGTGAGGTAGTTAACACTGTGGTGAGCTAGGCGAGTACGCTTATCGGTCACAATCCCCCCTGCTGCGCTGAACGTCCTTTCGGACAGGACACTGGATGAGGGGCAAGCCAACAGTTCGATTGCAAATTGGGCAAGCTCTGGCCAGAGGTCAAGCCTGCCCACCCAGTAGTCTAGGGGTTCATCACTCCTCAGAGCGTCCACATCGGCCGTTAACCCAATGTAGTCGGACACCTGACGGTCTAGGCGTTCCCTGATGCTGGATCCGGATGACACCTGTCGATGGGTCGGCTGAAAGAATGACCTCATATCCGAAGTCACCAACACATCTTCAAACCGGCCTCTTCTTGCAGGCGCTGTTGGATTGGTACCCGCAAATCCTTCTCTGGGAGTGGGAATTGCTCCTCTGCCAGCGCACGCAAAAGCAGAATGCAGCATTTCTCGAAGCAAGGCCTGGAAGTGCTGCATTCTGACAGCCCTCTGCGACGGCGGTAACATTTCCGCCATTTTGTGTTTGTACCGGGGGTCTAAGTACGTTGCCACCCAGTACTGGTCCTTGACCCTCATGCTTTTTATACGGGGGTCCCTATTAAAACACTGGAGCATGAAGGCCCCCATTTGCACTAAAGTGGAAGCGGTGTGGTGGCCTGGCTCCTGCTCATCATCCAGGATAATGTCGTCCTCTTCATTCTCCTCTCCCCATCCTCGCACAACAGGGATCCCAGAAAGGTTTAAAGCATGCTCTTCTTGCTCCTGCTCATCCGCCCCGGCACCATCCTCCTCTGACTCCTCATCAGACTCCTGTTGTTGACTTGTCTCAGATAGAGTAGCCCCCCCTGGGAATTCATCCAGCATTGCGACTTCCTCATCTTCCCGCTCCTGCTCCTCCACAGCCTGATCAATGACACGACGCAATGCACGCTCCAGAAAGAAGGCATAAGGTACCATGTCACTGATGGCGCCATGGCTGCGACTGACCAGTTTGGTGATCTCCTCAAATGGCCGCAGAAGTCTGCATGTGTCGCGCATGAGCAGCCACTGGCGCGGTGAAAAAAAACCCAGCTCCCCAGAACCGTTTCTTTCGCAGAGTTCATACAGGTAGACGTTAACTGCACGTTTCTGCTGGAGCAGCCTATCAAGCATATAGAAGGTTGAGTTCCATCGCGTCGGGCAATCGCAAATAAGACGTCTGACCGGCAGATGGTGTCGCCGCTGAATGTCAGCAAGGCGAGCCATGGCCGTGTAAGATCTTCTGAAATGGGCCGAGATTTTCCTTGCCTGCCGCAAGATGTCCTGGACCCCAGGGTATTTGACAAGGAATCGCTGCACGACCAAGTTTAAGACGTGTGCCATGCACGGCACGTGCGTGATTTTGCCCTGTTTCAATGCGCTAAGCAGATTGGCACCGTTGTCACACACCACTTTACCAACTGTCAAATTGAGCGGTGTTAGCCACTCATCTGCCTGTGAACGCAAAGCTGAAAGGAGTGCCGGGCCAGTGTGGCTCTTTGCTTCCAGGCACAACAGACGCAGCACGGCATGGCAACGTCTCACCTGGCATGTGGAATAGGTTCTGGGGAGCTTGGGCGGTGCAGTGGAAGAGACGCTAGCAGCGGAAAAGGAGGAGGCAGCTGAGGAGGAGAGGGAGGAGGATGGAGTAGGAGGAGGAGAAGAAGAGTCAGGCCTGCATGCAATCCGTGGCGGTAAAACCAAATCTACACGGGTGCCACGGGTTACATGCTTGACGGCCGTCAGAAGGTTCACCCAGTGGGCAGTAAAACTGATATACCTTCCCTGCCCGTGTTTGCTAGACCACGTGTCTGTGGTCAGATGTATCTTGGCACCGACACTGTGTGCCAGAGATACATTCACTTGCCGCTGAACATGGCCATATAGCTCTGGGATGCCCTTCTCTGAGAAATACTTCCTTCCTGGGACCTTCCATTGTGGTGTTCCAATGGCCACAAATTTGCGAAAGGCCTCCGAGTCCACCAGTTTATATGGCAGTAGTTGGCGGGCTATGAGTTCTGACAAGCCAGCCGCCAACCGTTGGGCAAGAGGGTTATCCGGCATCATCATTTTTTTACGCTCAAACATTAGGCCCACGGAAGCCTGCCTTTTTGCAGAAAAATGTGAGCTTGGCGTGATGGAAGGTGGAGTGGAGGACAATTGTGAGGAGAGAGGAGAAGGAGAAGTAGAAGACGAGGCTGGACGGTGAGAGCCTGCAGTGTGGCTTTGTGTGTTCCGTTGCTCCCACTGGGCTCGGTGATGGCTGCTCATGTGCCTTCTTAAGGCGGTCGTCCCTAGGTGAGTATTGGGCTTACCGCGACTAACGCGTTGACTGCAAAGATTGCAGATGGCAACGCTATTGTCAGCAGCGGACACGTTAAAAAAAGCCCACACTGCGGAGCCATGTGCCGGTGTCCTGGGAGCGCCAGATGTGACCGTACATGGTCGATGACTCGCTCCTGATACATTTGCAGTCTGCTTTGTCCCTGCTGTGCAATGTAAGTCATTGCTGCTTCTCCTCCCTATCTGCTGGTCCATATCTCCCTCTGAACTCCCCTCCTCTTCCTCTCTTGTGGGCACCCACGTGACATCACTAGACACGTCATCATCAACGTCACCTTCCCCACCGCTATAAGTAGAGATCTCGGAGTAGGCAGCAACACCAGGGACCAACCTCCTCCTTGGGCTGATCTGGGTACTGGCGTCAGACTGCTGAGTAGCGCTTGTTGCTACCTCCTCTTCCTGATCCAATACCAAGAGTGGCTGCGCATCAGAAATGTCCTCTTGATATGGATCGGAAAATAATTCCAGTGACTCAAGCGGAAGGTATGTGGTGGTGGTGGTGGTGGTCGTGTTGTTGGTGGTAGTGTCTTTGGGGGTGCACATAGCAGAGAGTGAAGAAGAGGGTGCAAATCGAGAGGATGAGGAGGGTGCAGAAGAGTAAGGCTGAGCGAGCCACTCAACCAAGTCTGGTGCATCCTTTAAAGTAATTGAACGCACCTTCTGCAACTTCCCACTTTGGCTCAAGCCTGTTGCTCCTGCCCTACCCCTACCACCCCTGCGGAAGGGCCTGCCTCTTCCTCTGCATGTCATTTTTTAAATGACCCTGTGACAAAACTCTTAGTCCCTATACCGCTGAAGGACTGCTGCAGTATAGGTGAGCGGTCAGCAGTGGTGCACGTCAACCCTATCTATTGTGGACCTATAGCGGTCCTTACAGAACAGCAGACTGTACCGCACTCAAGCCTATGTACCGTAGCACCCTATACCAAGTTACCAGTCCTTATAAGAACTTTTGTGGACCAAGCAGGTTGTGTATTAGTGTTTAGCAGACTGTACGTCAGTCCCTATACCGCTGAAGGACTGCTGCAGTATAGGTGAGCGGTCAGCAGTGGTGCACGTCAACCCTATCTATTGTGGACCGATAGCGGTCCTTACAGAACAGCAGACTGTATCGCACTCAAGCCTATGTACCGTAGCACCCTATACCAAGTTACCAGTCCTTATAAGAACTTTTGTGGACCAAGCAGGTTGTGTATTAGTGTTTAGCAGACTGTACGTCAGTCCCTATACCGCTGAAGGACTGCTGCAGTATAGGGCAGCGGTCAGCAGTGGTGCACGTCAACCCTATCTATTGTGGACCGATAGCGGTCCTTACAGAACAGCAGACTGTATCGCACTCAAGCCTATGTACCGTAGCACCCTATACCAAGTTACCAGTCCTTATAAGAACTTTTGTGGACCAAGCAGGTTGTGTATTAGTGTTTAGCAGACTGTACGTCAGTCCCTATACCGCTGAAGGACTGCTGCAGTATAGGGCAGCGGTCAGCAGTGGTGCACGTCAACCCTATCTATTGTGGACCGATAGCGGTCCTTACAGAACAGCAGACTGTATCGCACTCAAGCCTATGTACCGTAGCACCCTATACCAAGTTACCAGTCCTTATAAGAACTTTTGTGGACCAAGCAGGTTGTGTATTAGTGTTTAGCAGACTGTACGTCAGTCCCTATACCGCTGAAGGACTGCTGCAGTATAGGGCAGCGGTCAGCAGTGGTGCACGTCAACCCTATCTATTGTGGACCGATAGCGGTCCTTACAGAACAGCAGACTGTACCGCACTCAAGCCTATGTACCGTAGCACCCTATACCAAGTTACCAGTCCTTATAAGAACTTTTGTGGAACAAGCAGGTTGTGTGTTAGTGATTAGCAGACTGTACGTCAGTCCCTATACCGCTGAAGGACTGCTGCAGTATAGGTGAGCGGTCAGCAGTGGTGCACGTCAACCCTATCTATTGTGGACCGATAGCGGTCCTTACAGAACAGCAGACTGTACCGCACTCAAGCCTATGTACCGTAGCACCCTATACCAAGTTACCAGTCCTTATAAGAACTTTTGTGGACCAAGCAGGTTGTGTATTAGTGTTTAGCAGACTGTACGTCAGTCCCTATACCGCTGAAGGACTGCTGCAGTATAGGGCAGCGGTCAGCAGTGGTGCACGTCAACCCTATCTATTGTGGACCGATAGCGGTCCTTACAGAACAGCAGACTGTACCGCACTCAAGCCTATGTACCGTAGCACCCTATACCAAGTTACCAGTCCTTATAAGAACTTTTGTGGACCAAGCAGGTTGTGTATTAGTGTTTAGCAGACTGTACGTCAGTCCCTATACCGCTGAAGGACTGCTGCAGTATAGGGCAGCGGTCAGCAGTGGTGCACGTCAACCCTATCTATTGTGGACCGATAGCGGTCCTTACAGAACAGCAGACTGTACCGCACTCAAGCCTATGTACCGTAGCACCCTATACCAAGTTACCAGTCCTTATAAGAACTTTTGTGGAACAAGCAGGTTGTGTGTTAGTGATTAGCAGACTGTACGTCAGTCCCTATACCGCTGAAGGACTGCTGCAGTATAGGTGAGCGGTCAGCAGTGGTGCACGTCAACCCTATCTATTGTGGACCGATAGCGGTCCTTACAGAACAGCAGACTGTACCGCACTCAAGCCTATGTACCGTAGCACCCTATACCAAGTTACTAGTCCTTATAAGAACTTTTGTGGACCAAGCAGGTTGTGTATTAGTGTTTAGCAGACTGTACGTCAGTCCCTATACCGCTGAAGGACTGCTGCAGTATAGGGCAGCGGTCAGCAGTGGTGCACGTCAACCCTATCTATTGTGGACCGATAGCGGTCCTTACAGAACAGCAGACTGTACCGCACTCAAGCCTATGTACCGTAGCACCCTATACCAAGTTACCAGTCCTTATAAGAACTTTTGTGGACCAAGCAGGTTGTGTATTAGTGTTTAGCAGACTGTACGTCAGTCCCTATACCGCTGAAGGACTGCTGCAGTATAGGGCAGCGGTCAGCAGTGGTGCACGTCAACCCTATCTATTGTGGACCGATAGCGGTCCTTACAGAACAGCAGACTGTACCGCACTCAAGCCTATGTACCGTAGCACCCTATACCAAGTTACCAGTCCTTATAAGAACTTTTGTGGAACAAGCAGGTTGTGTGTTAGTGATTAGCAGACTGTACGTCAGTCCCTATACCGCTGAAGGACTGCTGCAGTATAGGGCAGCGGTCAGCAGTGGTGCACGTCAACCCTATCTATTGTGGACCGATAGCGGTCCTTACAGAACAGCAGACTGTACCGCACTCAAGCCTATGTACCGTAGCACCCTATACCAAGTTACCAGTCCTTATAAGAACTTTTGTGGAACAAGTGAGTTGTGAATGTTTAGCAGACTGCAGCAGAAGGGCAGCAGTCAAGTATAATATCCTTTCTATATTTGGAAGAAAGAATATTATACATGTACAAGCCTATTACTGTACCACTGATACCAGTCCTGAAAAGAACCTTTGTGGAACTAATAATAACAGCAAGTCTTTAAAATTACCCTCACTGCCTGACAACACTGCTTCCTTCCTGTCCCTATACAAATTGGCAAAAAAAGAGAACGATTAGTGGTTACTGGAACAGCTCTTTTGTGGACCTTGATAGTAACAGCTAATGATGATGATGATGATGATGATGATGATGAAAGACTAATCTGGCTGTCCCTGTAGCATACACCGTCCTTTCCCTTTCTCTAAACTAACAAAAGACACTCAGGCTGCTGCAAGAATCAGCAGCACAGCAAACCTATCAACACCTAACACCTATACCAGTCCTGAAAAGAACTTTTGTGTACCAAATAGCTAGTGGTTTATCTCTCCCTACTCCACACAGGAACCTGTCCCTATCTTAACAGAAGAAAGAATGTAAAATGGCCACCGGATCGGGTGTATTTATAGGTTAGGGGGAATGTACAAGTGTCCATGTGCTGTCATGTCTCAATTGGCTGTCCTGTATCACATGATAAACGTGTCACCAAAGGTTAAAGTTCTTGTATACATTAAACACGTAAGTCCGCCGCGGCGAACGACGGAAAAAGGCGTTCGAACGTGCGGACCGCGAATGTCGGAAATTCGCCGCGAAACGACCGCCGGGCGAACCGTTCGGCCATCACTACCCAGAAGTACCCCTATTCCCTAAGGCCATAACAGGCAGTTTTCAAATTACTTCTAATACCCTGTCAAAGTAACAGGTATTGGTCAAAATATTCCTAATGCTCTCAAACATTACCTGACCTTACTGGGAATAATCCGAATACTCTGCTGCAAAAAAAAACGCAATACTCCTATATTCTAATGCCATAAGCAGCAATAATCAGAATACTCCTGATACCCAGTTACAGTAACAGACATTGCTTACAATACTCCAAATAAGTCACAGTACCTAGAAATACCCCTATTCCCTAAGACCATAACAGGCAGTTTTCATATTACTTCTAATACCCTGCCTGCCAAAGTAACGGGTATTGGTCAAAATACTCCTAATACTCTCAAACAATACCTGACCCTACCGGGAATAATCTTGATACTCTACTGCAAAACCCGGCAATACTCCTATATTCTAATGCCATAAGCAGCAATAATCGGAATACTCCTGATACCCAGTTACAGTAACAGGCATTACTTACAATACTCCTAAGGCCGCGTACACACGGGCGGACTGTTCGCCCAACTTTGTCCGCTGAACAGTGTTTGGGCGGACAGTCCGCTCGTGTGTGGGCTTTCAGCGGACAGTTTCAGCGGACAGTTTGACGGACAAGGTTTTTCGGAATTTCCGAAAAACTGTCCGCTGAAACCTTGTTTCAGCGAACAGTCCGCTCGTGTGTAGGCTTGTTCGTCAAACAAAGTTGCGCGCATGCTCAGAAAGGATTTTCACGCCGAAAGCTATAATGCAGTGTATAGGACGTCGTATTTTTCGTCCCGTCGTACGTGCCGTTCACGTCATCGCGCACGGTTTCAGCAAACTGTTCGTTCGTCGTGTGTGGGCATGTCCGTCCATGCTAATTTTGAGCAGACTGTTTGCCGAAACTGTTGGACGGACAAAGTTGGGCGAACAGTCCGCGCGTGTGTACGCGGCCTAACACTTCTAAATATGTGTTACTGAGACCCCTCCTAGTATCCTGCCACATATCCCAGCATTTCTCCTATTTTCTATTGTCCTAACCGACAGTATTCAGTATACTTCTGATACCCGGGCACAGTAACAGCCATTACTCACAATACTTCTAAAACTCCTTTACCGAAAGCTGCATTGTTGAGAATACTCCTAATACTCCTAATACTGTGCTGCAGTACCTAGTATTATTCCTGTTCTGTAGTGCCATAATAGGCGGTGCTCACAATACTCCTGATACTCTTCCATAGTAAGAGGTATTAATTTACAATATTTCTAAAGAATAGACTGTATTGCTGAGAAACATCCTAATACTTCCCTGTGGT
Source organism: Lithobates pipiens (assembly GCF_037356315.1). NCBI lineage: Eukaryota > Metazoa > Chordata > Amphibia > Anura > Ranidae > Lithobates > Lithobates pipiens. The sequence goes on from NW_027507786.1 coordinate 8,809,606, forward strand.
AACGATCATTACTTTTATAATCTAATGCCATAACCAACAATACTCAGAATACTCAGAATACTCCTGACACTTGGGCACAATAAAAGGTATTCATCACCAAACTCCAATGAGGCAAAAAGTGATATTGCTGAAAATACTTTCCTTTATTACTTACATTTTCTAATGCCATAACAAGCAGTACTAAGAATACTCCTGTTACTCTGCGCAGTAACTAGAATTAGTCACAATACCTTTATACAGTAATGGCATAACCAGCAATATTTGAAATACTTCTGATACTCTTCCATAGTGATTAGCATTAGTCAGAAAGCTCCCATAATCAAAGGCCATAAAAGTACTAATATTACTCCCAATACTCTTCCATAGTTACTAGCATTGTTCACAATGCTTCTATACACTAATGTCATAACGTATAATTAGGGATGCACCGATACCCTTTTTTTTACAATGAGTACAAGTACCGATACGTAACTGGGACAGGGTATCAGGAGTAATGTGCTTGTTATGGCACATGAAGTATTATAAGTAGGGTTGCACCAGTATTGGTATCGGTGCCAATACCGAGTATTTGCACAAGGATTGGTACTCATGCAAATACACCGATACCTAAAACCGATACTTTCAGGCTCAGCTCTTTGAGCTGTCAGGGGGTCTCCCCAGTGTTAAAGAAGTCCAGTAATTGGATCTGTCAAAAAATAAATAAAAAAAAAAGCAGCAGCCGGCAAAGTTTATTAACAACATTGCTCAGCCCTGAAACACTAAAATAAAAATAAAAATTGTTTCTTTTTGTATCTTTCTGTTTCTTCATCTGCAGATCAAAGGGATGAACAAATGTCTCTCTGTTTAACCCCTTATGAATCCTTAATGTACTCTAATCAGCCTTAATTAACTCCCTGCTCTCCTCCAATTAGTTATTATTTTCCTTTTTTTGTTCTTCTTTTGTTTTCCTGTTTTTTCCTGTTATTTTTTCAGTTTTTTTCTTCTTTTATCCACGTCTATTTTATAAAAGATAAACAATTAAAACTTTTTTTTGTTTGCTTTGTTATATGAATATTTTTACACACACACATATATATATATTATATATATATATATATATACACACACACCATATATTTACACATTTCCCATTGAAAAAGTGCTAAATTAAAAACAAATCTATTTTTTTCATTTGTAAATAACTTTTCAATGCTTTGTACCATTGCTGACAGCTGAAGTTAAAACAAAACAGTTGCGGTAGGTATCGGTAATTGGTATTGGCGAGTACTAAAAAAAAGTACTAAGTATAAGTCACAATACTCCTAAACAAAAGAAGGTATTACTGAAAAGCCTCCTAATTCTCTGCTGCAGTACAAGCACCACTACTATACGCTAATAGCAAAATCGGCAATGCTCGGAATACTCCTGATACCTGCACACAGTACAAGCCAATCACCATAATACTCTTATATGGCAGTAAGTGGCCTGAATGACCTCTAATACTCTACTGTAGTGCCTAGTATTGCTTATATTCTCTAATGCCATAACAGCCAGTGTTCAAAATACTCCTAATACTCTAATACTCTGTCACAGTAACTAGAATTAGTAACAGTACTTTTTATACTGTAAATTCATTACGAGCAACACTCCTTTTGTGATACAATTCTTATACTCCGAAATCCTTCTGCTACTTTTGCACAGTAACCAGCGTTAGTCGGAATCCTCAGAATACTGGCATTAGTCGGGATACCCCCATACTTCAACCTTCCTGATTACTTTCTGTGGTAACCAACATTGCTATTGTAATCTAATGCCACCAATAACCAACAATGCTCAGAATACTCCGGATACCTGCTCACAGTAACAAGCAATCGTCACAGAACTCCTATGGGGAGAAATGTAATTATTTCCATTATTACTTGTACTCTCTAATACCAGTGGTGGCCCGTGCACTGTGGGCGCCTGGGCGCTGCCCCCCCCCCCCCCCATCCATTCTCCCAGCCCCTTTCAAGATCAAGATCAGCCACCCTGCACAAGGAGAGAGCAGAGTTGTGGGAGGGGCCTAGGGTTGCCACCTTTTCATCAAGCCAAACCCGAACACTTTAGCGGCCTGGGACACCGTAGTGTGACCCAAGGAGAGTAGTAACGCGGTGTGAATAGCGTGCCACAGCGAGCAGTGGGTTTGGCCAAATTGCTCTTACTGACATCTGCACCCTGCCCCCCCAGTGATGCCAAACCTGCCGCCGGACAGCTGCCCGCAGCTCCCAGACGGCAACAGATTTGTGATTGGACATCCCGGTTACTTGGGGAGCCACAGCCAGGTCTGAATAATGTGTCAGAGTTTCAGTCCGCCTGAAACCCGGACACATGATTCAAAACCCAGACTGTCCGGGTGAATCCCAGACAGGGAGCAACCCTAGAGGGGCCCAGCACTCCACCCATTCAAGGCTGCCTGCAGAAACCTACAGGAGGGGGCGGAGACGAGATCAGTCCCCCTGCACAAGGAGAGAGAGCGGAGCTGTGGGAGGGGCCCAGCATGCTCCACCCACTACAGGCTGCCTTCAGAAACCTACAGGAGGAGGGCGGAGACCAGACTAGTCACCCTGCACAACTATAGAGCACAGAGCTGTGGGAGGGGCTCGGCAGTTTCCACCCATTACAGGCTTCCTGCACAAAACTACAGGAGGGGGCGGAGACAAGACCAGTCACTCTGCACAAGGAGGTGAGATCAAAGATGTGGGAGGGGCCCAGCAGCCCCACCCAATTCATAAAATGACAGGAGGGGGCAGAGACAAGACCAGTCACCCTGCACAAGGAGAGAGAGCAGAGCTGTGGGAGGGGCCCAGCAGGCTCCACCCTCTACAGGCTGCCTGCAGAAAACGTCAGGAAGGGGCGGAGACAAGACCAGTCACCCTGCACAAGGAGAGAGCAGAATTGTGGGAGGAGTCCAGAAGGCTCCACCCTCTAAGGCTTCCTGCACAAAACTACAGAAGGGGGCGGAGACCAGACCAGTCCCCCTGCAGAAGGAGAGAGATGAGCAGTGAGTGGTCTTTATTACAGGAAGGAAAAGTCTCACACTGGATTACTGCACAGATCTGAAATACACAAAGCACATTGAGATTCAAGAAGAATACACATGAGGAATACATTTAGACAATATTTACTTTTCACTGAGTTCAGCCTTAGATATACGAAAATGGGAAAATACCCGGATCTGCCAGCGGGGGATGGGGAGAGGTAGCACTGTCTGAATGTCTTATATTGCCTTCAGGGACATCCAGCAATCTGCTGACTTTTTTGTTATGTTCCCAACCACGAATGAAAACAAAATCCTCCTTCCAATTGGAAACAGATCTGACTTCAGGACAAATCCGCCATCAATCATCGTTGTTCACTATTTAATGTTCTTCATGTGATTCAGAGAGAAACAAAACCTGCAGCAAGCCAGAGGCCAAAACTAACATAGCGATTTCCCCTGATTACACCGCCGAGCCGCGAACCGCAGTGGAGTCACAGCGCACCGAGCGATGGATGGGTCAGACGCCGAGAGAGGGACACATGGAAATCAGATGTGAGCCCAGCTGAATGCTACGTACTTTACTCAGCGAACAGTATTATAACTAACTGCCATTAACCATGTGCCCTCTGGAAGATTTACCCCCTTCCTGACCAGGCCATATTTTGCGATACAGCACTGCATTACTTTAACTGACAACTGCACGGTCATGCAACGTTGTACACTTACAAAATGTGTGTGTCCCCCCCTCCCCCCCAACAAATAGAACTTTCTTTTGGTGGTATTTGATCACCTCTGCATTTTTCTATTTTTTGCTCTATAAACAAAAAAAATAACCTGAAAATTTTGAAAAATAAAACAATATTTTTTACTTTCTGCTGTTGTTATTATTTTTTAATTTTTATAATTTTTTATTATTATTATTATTTGCACTATAAACACAAAAATAACCTGACAATTTTGAAAAATAAAACAATATTTTTTACTTTCTGCTATTATTATTATTATGTTTATTATTATTATTATTATAATTTTTTTTTTGAGCTATAAACAAAGATAACCTGACAATTTTGAAAAATAAAACAATATTTTTTGCTTTCTGCTATTATTATTATTATATTATTTTTTATTATTATTATTACTATTATTTTTTGCACTATAAACAAAAAAATAACCTGACAATTTTGAAAAACAAAACAATATTTTTTACTTTCTGTTATTATTATTATTATATTATTTTTTATTATTATTATTACTATTATTATTTTTTGCGCTATAAACAAAAAAAATAACCTGACAATTTTGAAAAATAAAACAATATTTTTTACTTTCTGCTATTATTATTATTATTATATTATTTTTTATTATTATTATTACTATTATTATTATTATTTGCACTGTAAACAAAAAAAATAACCTGACAATTTTGAAAAATAAAACAATATTTTTTACTTTCTGCTATTATTATTATTATATTATTTATTATTATTATTATTATTATTATTATTACTATTATTATTATTATTTGCACTATAAACAAAAAAAAAAACCTGCCAATTTTGAAAAACAAAACAATATTTTTTACTTTCTGCTATTATTATTATTATTTTATTATTTTTTATTATTACTACTATTATTTTTTGCACTATAAACAAAAAAAATAACCTGACAATTTTGAAAAATAAAACAATATTTTTTACTTTCTGCTATTATTATTATTATATTATTTATTATTATTATTATTACTATTATTATTACTATTTGCACTATAAAAAAAAAAAAACCTGCCAATTTTGAAAAACAAAACAATATTTTTTACTTTCTGCTATTATTATTATTATTTTATTATTTTTTATTATTACTACTATTATTTTTTGCACTATAAACAAAAAAAATAACCTGACAATTTTGAAAAATAAAATAATATTTTTTACTTTCTACTATTATTATTATTATTTTATTATTATTATTTTTTATTATTATTATTATTTTAATTTTTTGTGCTATAAACAGAAAAAAAACCTAACAATTTTGAAAAATAAAACAATATTTTTTACTTTCTGCTATTATTATTATTTATTATTATTATTATTATTATTCTTTTTTGCGCTATAAACAAAAAAATAACCAAAATAAAACAATATTTTTTACTTTCTGCTATTATTCTTTTTTTTTTAATTATTATTATTATTACAATTTTTATTATTTTTTGCACTATAAACAATTTTGAAAAATAAAATAATATTTTTTTACTTTCTGCTATTATTATTTTATTATTATTATTATTATTATTATTATTAATTATTATTAATATTTTTTTTGCGCTATAAACAAAACAAAATCTAACAATTTTGAAAAATAAACAATATTTTTTTCTTTCTGCTATTATTCTTTTTTTTATTATTATTATTATTCTTCTTTTTTTGCGCTATAAACAAAAAAATAACCTGACAATTTAGAAAAATAAAACAATATTGTTTACTTTCTGCTATAAAACATACCCAATACGTTTAAAAAAAAAAATGCTGCTACATAATTTTGGTAAATTAAAAAAAAAAAAAAAAATCCTAATAAACGTATATTGATTGCTCTGCACAAGTTACAGCGTCTACAAACTATGGGATATATGCTGGAATTTCTATTTTTTTTTTTTTTTTTTTTTACTAGTAATGGCAGCGATCAGCGACTTATAGCGGGACTGTGATATTGCAATGGACATTCGGACACTAACTGACACTTTGTGGGGATCAGTGACACTAATACAGTGATCAGTGCTAAAAAATAAATAAATAAATAAAAAAAAATGCTGCGTCGCACCTGCAGATCAGTGAGAAAGTGCTAATATGTCTATTGCAATTGCCCAATACCCATTACCCAATGTTTAATAAACCAACCTTTTTCTCTTACAGCTTCTGCTGGCATCGCTGTGCTGCTAGAAAGGTCCCAGGCGAAAACACTTGGTGTCATTCCACCTGGGACGGGAGTTGGCGCTACAGAGGAGGCATTGGCTTATACAGGTCATGCTCACTCCGCGGCCAATTCCTTACCCTGCAGCTAGCGCCAGCTCCATGCACTCTGATGCTCTGGGATGGCTGGTCAGCAACCATTAATCTGGGCTTGCCAACCCACCATCCCAGAGCACGAGGACGAAGGGTCACATCAGAGGGCTCAAGTTTAGCACCCCTGTTATAGAGTCTACAGACTATTATATACACAATGGAACCTTGGATTACGAGCATAATCCGTTCCAAGAGAATGCTTGTAATCCAAAGCACTCGCATATCAAAGCGAGTTTCCCCATAGAAGTCAATGAAAACGAAGATAATTCGTTCCGCATTGACTTCTATTATATGCAATACCGCATATGGCCAGAGGTGGGGTGGCGGGGGGTGTCGGAGAGCCTCGGATATACTCGGGGACAGCTCGGCTGAACTCGGAAACACTCAGGAACGGAGAATAGGGGTATTGCTGGAAAACCTCAATATACATGGCACCTCATCCCAATTTTTGAACAAAATTTTGTAAATGGGGATAGAGAAAGGGGATTATGGCGGTGCCAAAAGATGCAAGAATTGCAGAAAAAGAAAGTACATAAAACAACAATAAATTTTATTTACATAAAACGGACATAAACATCAAAAATAAACAGTAAGTATAGACTGACGGTACATAAAATTGCAAATTTCTGAAAAAGGGGGGAGAAAAAATAAAATAAAAAAAAGGAACAGTCCTTGGTGTTTGAAAGGCCAATGATACAGGCACTCAAATCCTACATGTTTCGCCAAGACATTGGCTTCCTCAGGGAAATGATATAGGCCTGTGCCAATGTTGAAGGTTCTAGGTGGGAAAACAAAGAAGGCATAAGATCTACAATTCAAATAAAAAAAAAAAATTACGTTTAAAGCGGGAGTCCGCCGGGACTCCGCGTTTTTTTTTTTAAAAGCCAGCAGCTACAAATACTGCAGCTGCTGACTTTTAAAATAGTGACACTTACCTGTCCAGGGCGCCCGCGATGTCGGCACCCGAAGCCGATCTCTAGATCGTTTCTCGGGTGCTGCCGCCGCCATCTTGGGTATGGGAATCAGGAAATTGAGCCTTTCGGCTTCATTTCCCGGTTCCCTACTGTGCATTGCGCGAGCCGCGCTGCGCAATAAGGACGGTCCCCGCTGCCTCTGGGATCTGTGTGTTTTCCCAGCAGGCAGCGGGGCACTTGTGGAAAGGGACGGGCACTTGCGGAAAGGGGCGTAATCTACGCCCCTTTCCGCAGAGAGCTATCCCGGAAGTTGGTGCAGTTACCTGGATTATCCAGGTAACTGCACCCCCCTCCCCCCTGAAAGGTGCCAATTGTGGCGCCGGAGGGGGGGAGGATTCCGATGAGCGGAAGGTCCATTTTAGGGTGGACCTCCGCTTTAAGCTATATATTTGCACCTGGATGCATGATAATCCCTGGAGTATTTCCAAGTGGTTCCGAGTATTTCCGAGTGATTCTGAGTATTTCCGAATGGCTCTGAACCGAGTGTCACCAGCGGCCCCGCACCTCTGGCCAAATGCGGTACTGCACACCCCATTAGCTTGAATCCTGCTCGTTTTGCGAGACAACACTCGCAAACCGAGTCAGAATAAAAAAAAAAGTTTGCTCGTCTTTCAAAACGCTCGTTAACCTCGTTACTCGTTAACCAAAGTTCCACTGGATGTTTGAAAATTGATCAATCCTGATGTACTGACATCCTATCTCATTTCTTGAGGCCCTAAAAATGCCAGGACAATACAAAATGACCCCTTATTGGAAAGTAGACAGTCTGAGGCATGGTGAGTTTCTTTAATTGTATTTTTTTCCACAATTTTTTTTTTAGGAAAATGAAGAAAGTAAATACATTTTGATTTGATTTACAACAGGTTATTTCTCACAAGCACAGCATAGGCATACCTAAAATCCCCCTCCCCCCCCCCCCCAAAACACATTCTACTCCTTCCAAGTATGGGAATAGCAAACGTGTGAGTTTTTTTTGTTGCCGAAATGCATAGAGAGGCCCAAAATCCAAGGAGCACCTACAGGCTTTCAAGGGGCTTCAATTTTGTATCTGATTTCTCGACTACCTATTACATTTCTTGTGGCCCTGAAGCATACCTCCCAGCATTCTGAGATGGGAATGAGGGACACCTGCTAGCAAACTGTATGTAGGCATAGGATATGCCCCCTGCCACACCCTCTTAAAGGAGAATAACCCAAAAAAAGGTTAATTTAATCCAATTTTTTTTTTACCACTACTATTCCTTCATACTGGCTTTTAAAATTTACAAATTTAGCAACAGCAATTTAGAAATTGGATGTAAGGTTTAGGGCTGGGAAACACTTTTTAAAGATAAAAGGCGCATTTATATGCAACTATATAGATCAGACCAAAATGAGGAGGAAGGAGGGACAGAGGGACATTGCTCCAAATCAGGGACAGTCCCTCGAAATCAGGGACAGTTGGGCGCTATGCCTGGAGTGCCAGGACAAGAGAAACACTCACAAAATAACCCTAATTTGGAAAGTAAACACCCCAAGGTAACCCGCAGTATGCCCATACTTAGAATTACACCCTAAAACACATTCTGCTATGCCTCCTGAGTGTGGGGACACCACATGTGGGTCTTTTTAAACGATTGCACTGATTATATACCAGACAATGTGTATTACAAGACAGAATAGAATGAAAATAATTAACAAGTTAATTAGAAACCCGCGCTCACTCTGAAGTGCGGGTGCAAAGATTGATATTACTTAACACAAACAAAACAAATGAAAGTTACTGTGAAATGAATTGCCACCATACATATCTAACAGCAATAGTTAGTTAGAATGGAGTATCTTGTGTATGGGGGGATCAGGAACACTGTTGTTGGCTTACACTGGTCGGGTGGCACTGGCACTGGTGTGGTGGCAGTCAGGAACACAGTTGCTAGCTGCTGCTATGGCACCAATTAGCAACACTTGTTGCTGGCTTACACTGGTCTGGTGACAGTTGGACTGGTGTTGCAGTGATCAGGAACACTGTTGCTGGCTGCACTGTTTTGGAGACACTGGGACTTATGTGTTGGTGATCAGGGACACTGTTGCTGGCTCCACTGGTCTCATGATACGATACTGTACGGGGGATCTGGCGCTAATTAGGAACACTGTTGCTTGCTTGCACTAGTCTGGTGACACTAACACTGGTGTGACGATGATCAGGAACACTATTGCTGGCTTGCACTGGTCTAGTGACACTGGGACTGGTGTGGCAGAGATCAGGAAACACTGTTGCTAGCTGACGCTGGGACTAGTATGGTAGGGATCATTAACACTGTTGATGCCTTACACTAGTCTAGTGACACTGGGACCAGTTTGCTAGTGGTCAGGAACACCGTTTCTGTCTACACTTGTCTAGTGACACTGGGACAAGTGTAGTGGTGATCATGAACGCTGTTGCTGGTTTGCACTGGTCTGGTGACACTGGGACTGGTGTGGCAGAGATCAGGAACACTCTTACTGGCTTGCACTGATCTGCTGACACCGGAACTAGTGTAGTGGTGATCGGGAACACTGTTGCTGGCTTGCACTGGTCTAGTGACACTGGGACTGGTGTGGCAGAGATCAGGGACACTGTTGCTAGCTGACATTGGGACTAATGTAGTGGTGATCAGGAACACTGTTGATGGCTTATGCTGGTCTGCTGACACTGGTAGTGGTGTGGAGGTGATCGGGAACGCTGTTACTGGCTGCACTCATCTGATTTGGTGGTGATCAGGAACACTATTGCTGGCTTGCACTGGTCTAGTGACACTGGAACTGGTGTGGCAGAGATCAGGAAGACTGTTGCTAGCTGACACTGGGACTAGTGTGGTGGTGATCAGCAGGAACACCGTTGATGCCTAAAGCCTCATACACACGATCGGACTTTGTACAAACTTTCCCGTGGACTTTTGTACAAAGGGCGTAGGCCACAAGTTTGTATTGGATACACACGATCTGACTTTTTGACAACAAACACGAACGTAGTGACGTCACAACGTACTGATGACACTTCAAAAGAGGACGTTCAATGACTCCAGCGCCACCTTTGGTCAACTTCTGTATTGTTGTCTGATCTTTTGCATTGGTTCTGAGCATGCGTGTTTGTACCTTGTACAAAAGTCCGATGCTTTTGCGTACACACGATCAGACTTTGCTCCATCGGACTTATGTTGTCAAAAAGTTTGTTCGTTCGCACAGCCAACAAAAGTCAGATGAAAACAGAAAAAGTTTGTCCGATGGAGCGTACACACGGTCGGATGTTGCTCCAAAACAGCTAATTTGCATGTTTGTTGTCAAAAAGTCTGACCGTGTGTATGGGCCTTTACACTAGTCTAGTGACACTGGGACCAGTTTGCTAGTGATCAGGAACACTGTTACTGGCTTACACTGGTCTGCTGACACTGGTAGTGGTGATCAGGAACACTGTTGACGGCTTATGCTGGCCTGTTGACACCGGTAGTGGTGTGGAGGTGATCGGGAACACCGTTGCTGGCTGCACTCATCTGATTTGGTGGGGATCAGGAACACTGTTTCTGTCTACATTGGTCCGGTGACACTGTGACTGGTGTGGCAGAGATCAGGGACACTGTTAATGATTGCACTAGTATGGTGACTCTGGGATTGGTGTGACTGTGATTAGGGACACTGTGATTGGCTGCACTGGTCTTGTGACAATGACAGGTGAAGCTGGTGATCAAGGACACTGGCTGGCTGCACTGACATACAGTGCCATCAGTGCAGCCAGCCAGTGTCCCCGATCACCAGCCTCACAAGCCACAACAGTGCCAATGTCACCATACTAGTGCAGCCATTTACAGTGTCCCTGATCACTGCCACACAAGTGCCACTTGTGGTAAAATAGTTTTCCTCATAAATTACGGTACATTATTATTATTTTCTATATTTTTTTGTGACCTCACCTGGTACTAGACCCCCTTCCCCCAAACGATACATCCCATAATCCCTAGAGAATCCAGAGAGAAATTCAGACACATTCTTCTTTAAATGCATTAATTTTATTCAAACTTTATTCAAAATGTTTGTGATAGATTGTGCCAGTCTCGGTGCTGTAGCCAGGCTCAAGAGTTTATCTCATTTCTGGGTAACACATTTCTCCCAGTATGTTCTATACCTGTTAGTTAAAGCCGTTAAAGTTTGACACCACAAATCCTTGTTGGGAAATGAGCTGTGAATTAAAATAATTACAGGTTTAGTCAATCAGATCTGGAGAGTATGAATTTCAATGCAAAATCTTGAACCAGATGACCCTAAAAGTTAGAGTGTGTGATTGTGCGAAGCGTGATTTGTGTCTCTGAAAGCATCTATTATACAGTGTATGAAATAATCACCAGATATGCCTATAATTAAAATGAATGCCCATTATTTACCAACAGTGCTCATTAATGAAGAGTAGTGCCCTTTACATATCAATAGGGCCATTATAGAAAAGAAGTGCCCATTATACACCAAGAGTCCTCATTTTAGGAGAGAAATGTGTGTTATACACGAAAAGTGGCCATTATAGAAGAGAAAACTCAATTATACACCAAGCGTGCCCATTGTAGAAGAAAAAAGTCAATTATAGACCAACAGTGCCCATTATAGAAGCGAAAAGTCAATTATAGACAAACAGTGCCCATTATAGAAAAGAAAAGTCAATTTTACACCAAGAGTGCCCATTATAGCAGAGAAAAGTCAATTATACGCCAACAGTGCCCATTATAGAAGAGAAAACTCAATTATACACCAAGAGTGCCCATTATAGCAGAGAAAAATCAATTATACGCCAGCAGCGCCCATTATAGAAAAGAAAGGTCAATTATATATCAATATTGCCCATTATAGAAGAGAAAAGTAAATTATACACCAATATTGCCCATTATAGAAGAGAAAAGTCAATCATACACCAATATTGCCCATTATAGAAGAGAAAAGTCAAATATACACCAATATTGCCCATTATAAAAGAGAAAGGTCAATTATATACCAATATTGATCATTATAGAAGAGAAAAATCAATCATACACCAATATTGCCCATTATAGAATAGAAAAGTCAATTATATGCAAATATTGCCCATTATAGAAGAGAAAGGTAAATTATACACCAATATTGCCCATTATAGAAGAGAAAAGTCAATTATACACCAATATTTCCCATTATAGAAGAGAAAAGTCAATCATACACCAATATTGCCCATTATAGAAGAGAAAGGTCAATTATATACCAATATTGCCCATTATAGAAGAGAAAAGTCAATCATACACCAATATTGCCCATTATACACCAATATTGCCCATTATAGAAGAGAAAAGCCAGCAGAAAAGTGCCACTTACAGAGGAACAATGCCCATTAAATGCCAACAGTGCCAATAGCAGAGTAGCGCCCACTGTAAAATAACATTTATAGAGCAGCAATGCCCAGTCGAGAATTACAGTACCCTTTATGTAGCACACATACATAAGATATAACAGCGGTGGTAGTAAATCGGTAACACTAATTATATACTGGAGACATCTTATTTATACAAGCAGTGCCATTGTATAGAGTCATTTCCCCTAAGAGACTGATAAAACCCAATATATGCAAGCATTTATATAAAAGCCCCAAGGATGGAAACGAGTGTGGGGTTTGGAGGGGTTCACATATATCTCACATGGGTTTTGTAATGTTTCGTGAACTGATGATCACAATAACTGGAGCATGGTGCTATTTGTATAAAACGGGAAAGACAACATTCCACCTGACTGATCACGAAGACAGGAAGGATCAGCACTGATCCTTCAATAAATACAAGATGAATTACTACCAGAAGTCATGACAGGAAATAAATAGCTAAAAATCTCTGAAGGTGCCATTCAAGGGTCAGTTTGCCCAAAGCGGAAAGCTTTTGAGTGAATTCCAAGGAGCTGAATTAGTTGTTGCCCTCAGGAAGAATCATCATTACCGTAATTCCTTCTTAGGTGTCTGGCTGTTAGGGTCATAGGGATGGCATTAAGAGCTTTTGCGAGGCTCTGTTACCCCAAAAAAAATTAAAAAAGGACACTGCCAATTAATTAGTCCAGAATGGTGACTCTGATCCACTTTCTCTTGAGAAGCTACATTGGGTTCAGCATACAACACTTCCCGGTGTGCCAGATACTTGGGTCCTAAGTTGCATATGGTGGTTCCTTCCACCTGCTGCTTTGTCACCACTGTGCACTGCAGAGCTGTGGTGGTTTAGGGACCACAACGTGCAGTTGGGTAAGCAGGCTTACCAAAACACTTAGAAAACTTGGAGCCGCTAAACGACAAGTTGGTGAGAAACATTAATATTAACATGTATATGTTTTTTTTAGAGGTGCCAGTGCATTTAGAGGGTATCACCATTCACCATGCCCCAACAACAGCAGCAGTTTGAGTAAGGCCAACATGACTGTGCACCTGTCTACAAAGTCAGCTCCTTAAAGACATCATTTGACAAGTTTGGTATGGAGAAACTAGAATGGCCTTCATAGAGCCCTGACCTCAACCCTACTGAACACCCTTTTTGATGAATTATAATGAGCCAGGTCTTCCCATCCAAGAACTCCATAAGACACGGTTTGATGAGTTTGGTGTGGAGGAACTCAAATGGCCTTAACGGAGCCCTGACCTCAACCCTACTGAACACCTTTGAGATGAATTGTAATGAGGCAGGTCTTCTCATCCAAGAACTCTATGAAGACATAATTTGATGAGTTAGATGTGGAGGAACTTGAGTGTCTATCACAGAGCCCTGACCTCAACCCTACTCAACGCCTTTAGCTTTGGGATGAATTGGAATGAGCCACGTCAAGAAACTGCATAAAGACATAATTTGATGAGTTTGGTGTAGAGGAACTTGAGTGTCCTGACCTCAACCCTACTGAAGGCCTTTGGCTTTGGGATGAATTGGAATGAGCCGGGTCAAGAAACTGCATAAAGACGTAATTTGATGAGTTTGGTGTCCTGTACTCAACCCTACTGAACACCTTTGGGATGGTTTATAATGCCAATTAACGAGACAGGTCTTCTCAACCAAAATCAGAACCTCACTTCACAAATGTTCTTCTGGCTGCATAGCCAAGCACACTCCAAAGTCTTGTAGAAAGCCTTTCCGAAAGGGTGGGGGCTAATATAGCTCACATAGATGGTCAGGTGTCCAAAACTCTTTGGCCATATGATGTCTTTCAATTTCCCACCAGTTTGTCATTGTGGCCACTCTTTTTCTACTGTTGATGACCACACCCAAGATCCTCAACATTGAGGCCAAATACAATGTCATCTATCTCTACCATATCTATCTCTGGAACATTGTATCGCACAGTCTAACCACCCTGAGATCCAGCGCTATCTTTCATCAACCTTCTGAGGTTCCTATTGTTATCTATGCCCTAGTTTGGGAGATCCAACCTCCCTGCTGACACCTGTTCCAGAGACAACTACCAGAGGGATTTTCCTAGTTTTAGGAAAGGGGTCTCAAACTAGCGGCCCTCCAGCTGTTGCGAAACTAGAAGTCCCATGAGGCATTGCAAGGCTGACAGTTACAAGCATGACTCCCACGGGCAGAGGAATGATACGACTTGTCGTTTTGCAGCAGCTGGAGGGCCCCCAGTTTGAGACCCCTGTTTTAGGGAAATTTCCACATAATTCCCTTTTGTGTCTCCTGGGACAGAAAATGCAGAAAGATTCATGCAGCTGAGGACACACACAGCTATAAAACCTGACAGATTGTCGGTGTAAAGTTAGGCCGCGTACACACGCGCGGACTGTTTGCCCAACCTTGTTCGTCAAACAGTTTCGGCAAACAGTCCGCTCAAAATTTGCATGAGCGGACTTGCCCACACACGAGCGGACTGTTTGACGAACAAGGTTGGGCAAACAGTTCGCTCAACTTTTGAAATGAACGGACTCGCCCACGTAAGGAGGCAAATCCGCCCATTTCGAGCGCGTGTACAGGTAGGCGGGGCCTGCGAAGGAGACGTCGCGGGCTCCGCCGCCTGGAATGGGCTTAAAGGGGAACCCCAACGCCGAAAAAAATCGGCGTGGGGGTTCCCCCAAAGTCCACACCAGACCCTTGTCCGAGCACGCTACCCGGCCGGCCAGGAAAGGGGGGCGAGCGAGCGCGCCCCCCCTCCTGAGCCGTACCAGGCCGCGTGCCCTCAACATGGGGGGGGTGCCTTGGGGAAGGGGGGGCCGCGCGGCCCCCCCACCCCAAAGCACCTTGTCCCCATGTTGATGAGGACAAGGGCCTCTTCCCGACAACCCTGGCCGTTGGTTGTCGGGGTCTGCGGGCGGGGGGCTTATCGGAATCCGGGAGCCCCCTTTAAGAAGGGGGCCCCCGGATACCGGCCCCCCACCCTATGTGAATGAGTATGGGGTACAATGTACCCCTACCCATTCACCTGTGAAATAAAGTACAAAAAAAAACACAACACAGGGGAAAAAATATTTTATTGCACAGCTCCGGGGGTCTTCCGTCTTCGGGGGTCTTCTCGCCGGACTCCTCCGCTATCTGTGTGTAGCTCTTTTACTAGCGGAGGAGTCCGGCTTTCTTCCTCCCCGCCGCCGGCCTCTTCTCCCGACTTCGGGGGTCTTGTCCCCCTCTTCGGTTCTTCTGCCGGGCCACCGCGCCTTCTTGTAGCTCTTTTACAGGCGGTGGCCTGGTCTTCTGTCGCCGCTGTCGTCGTCGCCGCCGCCTTCCGTTCTTGTTCTTCTTCTTGTTGTTCTTCTTCTTCTCCTGGAGATGTTGACTCGACGATCTCTCCGGCCGGAATGCCAGGGACACGCTCCGCTGCCACTTATATAGTGACAATGGGGCGGTGTCACATGGTATATGTCACATGGGTTGGTCACATGGGTTGATGTCACATGGGGACTATGACATCGTAAGGGGGCGGGGTCACCATGTGACCAACCCATGTGACATATACCATGTGACACCGCCCCATTGTCACTATATAAGTGACCGCACAGCGCGGCTCTGGCATTCCGGCCGGAGAGATCGTCGAGTCAACATCTCCAGGAGAAGAAGAAGAACAACAAGAAGAAGAACAAGAACGGAAGGCGGCGGCGGCGACGACGACAGCGGCGACAGAAGACCGGGCCACCGCCTGTAAAAGAGCTACAAGAAGGCGCGGTGGCCCGGCAGAAGAACCGAAGAGGGGGACAAGACCCCCGAAGTCGGGAGAAGAGGCCGGCGGCGGGGAGGAAGAAAGCCGGACTCCTCCGCTAGCAAAAGAGCTACACACACATAGCGGAGGAGTCCGGCGAGAAGACCCCCGAAAACGGAAGACCCCCGGAGCTGTGCAATAAAATACTTTTTCCATGTGTTGTGTTTTTTTTTGTACTTTATTTCACAGGTGAATGGGTAGGGGTACATTGTACCCCATACTCATTCACATAGGGTGGGGGGCCGGTATCCGGGGGCCCCCTTCTTAAAGGGGGCTCCCAGGTTCCGATAAGCCCCCCGCCCGCAGACCCCGACAACCAACGGCCAGGGTTGTCGGGAAGAGGCCCTTGTCCTCATCAACATGGGGACAAGGTGCTTTGGGGTGGGGGGGCCGCGCGGCCCCCCCTTCCCCAAGGCACCCCCCCCATGTTGAGGGCACGCGGCCTGGTACGGCTCAGGAGGGGGGGCGCGCTCGCTCGCGCCCCTTTCCTGGCCGGCCGGGTAGCGTGCTCGGACAAGGGTCTGGTGTGGAGTTTGGGGGAACCCCCACGCCGATTTTTTTCGGCGTTGGGGTTCCCCTTTAAGCCCATTCCAGGCGGCGGAGCCCGCGACGTCTCCTTCGCGGGCCCCGCCTACCTGTACACGCGCTCGAAATGGGCGGACTTTCCGAGCGGGAACAGTCCGCTCATTTCGAAAGTACAGCGGACAAGCCCACACACGGGCGGACTGTTCGCTCAAACACAGTTTCAGCGGACAGTTTTTCGGAATTTCCGAAAGACTTTGTCCGTCCAACTGTCCGCTGAAACTGTCCGCTGAAAGCCCACACACGAGCGGACTGTCCGCCCAAACACTGTTCAGCGGACAAGGTTGGGCGAACAGTCCGCCCGTGTGTACGCGGCCTTACATGTTTAATAAAACATAATGCTTTCAGCCTGGCACTGCCCTTAACAAATAAAACAGATGATACAAAGACTCACATGCTCTTTCTTGTCACCACCTTTCAGTGATGATACGATGGTCTTGGACAGGTAGGTTGATCCTGTTTTATTGTCCGTTTTCTGCAAAGACACAGAAGAAATACGTATGTGTAAACGGTAAAGCAAATAATTATCACAGAATATAAAAATCAAAGAGGTATGTTATAGTGATTTTGATGTTCCTGATTACATCGAGGTAGGTTTATTTTTTTTGTTTTTTTTCCCTCATTGGTGATTTTCCTTCACTTTCTGTCCCGTAGAGACAACAGGAAATATTAGGAAATCTCTCAGAAACAAGGGAAAATCCCCTATTAGATAATTGTCATTGAACAGATGTACCCATTGCAGGTTTTAGAGCAGTTGTGATCATTTTTTTTTTATATATGGGGCCCAAAATTCAGCCATTGACATCACCAAAGAGCCTTACAGAATATTCAATGAATGGAATACTACAGAAGTCTATCAGAGCAGACATGCAACCGGAGATGGTCAGAGACTATGGGCATGCCACAAGAAATGTCAGGGATTCTGGGCATGCTACAAGAGATGGTCAGAGACTATGGGCACGCTACAAGAGATGGTCAGAGATTCTGGGAATGCTAAAAGAGATGGCCAGAAACAATGGGCATGCTACAAGAGATAGTCAGAGATTCTGGGCATGCTACAAGAGATGGTCAGAGACTATGGGCATGTTACAAGAGATAGTCAGAGATTCTGGACATACTACAAGAGATTTTCAGAGACTATGGGCATGCTACACTAGATGGTCAGAGATTAGGGGCATGTTAGAATAGATATAGTCAGAGTCTATAGGCATGCTACAAGAACTGGTCAGAGACTATGGGCATGCTACAAGAGATGGTCAGAGATTAGGGGCATGTTAGAAGAGATATAGTCAGAGTCTATAGGCATGCTACAAGAACTGGTCAGAGACTATGGGCATGCTACAAGAGATGGTCAGAGCATAGGGGCATCCTGCAAGAGCTGGTCAGAGTCTATAGACATGCTACAAGAGCTGGTCAGAGACTATGGGCATGCAACATGAGGGTCAGAGACTAGGTGTATGCTGCAACAGATGGTCAGAGACCGTGGGCATGCTACAAGAGCTGATCAGAGACTATGGGCATGCTTCAAGAGATAGCTAGAGACTATGGGTAGTCTACAAAAGATGGTCAGAGATCATAGGCATGCTACAAGAGCTGGTCAGAGACTATGATCATGCAACACGAGATGGTCAGAGGCTATGGGTATGCTACAACAGATGGTCAGAGACTGTGGGCATGCTAGAAGTGAGGATCGGAGACTATGGGCATGCTAGAAGTGAGGATCAGAGACTATGGGCATGCTGCAACAGATGGTCAGAGACTATAGACATGTTACAAGAAATGGTCAGAGACTATGGACATGTTACAAGAAATGGTCAGAGACTATGGACATGTTACAAGAAATGGTCAGAGACTATGGGCATGATACAAGAGTTGGTCAGTGTTGTCGGTCATGCTACTAGAGATGGTCAGAGACTATAGGCATGTTACAAAAGATGGTTAGGGACTATGGGTATGTTACAAGAGATGGTCAGAGAATGCAATTATGCTATAGGAGTGGTTGTAGATTAGGAACATGCTTCAGTAGACAGCCATAGGCCGGGGACAGATTACATGAGACTACTAGAGAGCACTGCTATCATTGAATGCTCCTTCATGCAGCTCCTTGTGTTCTCGGGTAATCACTGCACATACCTTGTTAATTAGTTCCTTGGTGATGATGGTGTCATTCCCAATTTTCGTCTCCTTGACCGTCTCATTATGGTAATTAGGTGGGAGGTCCTTCATATTCACTCTATCTGCCGCAAATTCTTCAGCCTCCATCTGAAACAAGATCATCGTTACAGATCTTCATCTTCGAATTTGACAAATCTTAAAAAAAAAAAATAAGAATCTCCACCCTCTGTTGTTCCATTGACCACCTCCTGAGTGGTTCTAGTTTCCGTCCCGGCATCAGACTGCGTTCTCTCATTAGCAGAAGTTTAATCTTCTTATATTTGCCTTCCCTGGTCCCTCCCCCCCCCCCCCCCCCATCAGTAACATGATAGTAAAATGTTTAAATAAAACCTGTTTTCATTATATACCTTATTTTAGACCTTGTGATGTCATCACCGGGTCTCTGGCTTCTCTATGCAATGCAGGGAGATCATGGCTGGTGGGAGGGGCCAGCAGGGGGCTGTATATGGCTTCCTGAGATCATCACAGCCCCCCGGGCCTCAATACTCTTCTCTAGAGCCCTCCGTCCTTATGCAAGCGGGGGGCTGGATCTTGGGAGGAGTTATGCAAAAATCAAGACACTTTGATGGGTGGGTGGTCAGCCTGGAGGAGTGGGCGTTCCTAGGTAGGCTGTATTTGTATGCAAACCACCCTAAGTAACACCCACATGTGAAGCTGGGCTTCCACGAATGAAAGAACTGAAAGAAACTGAAAGGGGGCGTGGCTAGGGGCAGTCAGGCCGGGGAGCAAAGCACTAGATGATGTTGGATGTCCTCCAGCCAAGAAATGAGGAGGGCTCTATTTGACTTGCTTGATGACGATTCTAGTGCACCTCGTGAAAAGCTCACAGTGTGCGGTAAAATTAGAGGAAGCCATTTCAGTCCAGGAGAGGAGCCGGTACAACTGTGCAAGTCTGAAGGAAAGGCCGGAGGTCAGATTTAACTTCTCCAGATCTGAATGTCTGAGTGACATTAGAATCGCTGTTTCCTGAATGCATGAGTGACCTCAGACATGAAATATGAACAAAGCCTATCCCTCTATAATGTGTACTTGCCTCTATCCAGAGCACTAAATGTCATTTCTGTCCGCTTTCTCCTTCCTCTATCTCTATGGGTCATTTCTGACAAGTTTTCCTGACACCAAGAGATAAAAAAAAAAGTTACAGAGGAGGGAGCACACAGCCTGTGATTGACAGCCTCAGCTCTTTTCCTGTGTGCTGTGTCCCTTCCCTCCAATCAGCTCTCTCAGTGTAACTTCAGCCCTCCGCCTCCTTTTTTCTGAACTCCAACAAGCTGTATAAATTCTGAATTGCTGTAGAGAAAGAATTGCTGTAGATCAGGGATGTCTTAATGCACGAGCAGTGCCCAGAGGCCCGAGGTGCAATTGGGGAACCATGATAATCTCGCATTACATCATAGTTGGCAACTGTCCCAGATTTGACAGGACAGTCCCGCTTTTTACTAAGCTGTCCTGGGGCTGGCCGTGTCCCAAGCAGCGTCCCGGGAACCTGTACTACTGCCAGAATACTGATACCTGATCCCAGTATTGTTCCCTCCTGATCCCAGTATTGTGCCCTCCTGATCCCAATATTATGTCCACCTGATCCCAGTATTGTGCCATCCTGATCCCAATATTGTGCCCACCTGATCCCAGTATTGTGCCTTCCTGATCCCAATATTATGTTCACCTGATCCCAGTATTGTGCCCTCCTGATCCCAATATTATGTTCACCGGATCCCAGTATTGTGCCCTCCTGATCCCAATATTATATCCACCTGATCCCAGTATTGTGCCCTCCTGATCCCAGTATTGTGCCCTCCTGATCCCAGTATTATGTTCACCTGATCCCAGTATTGTGCCCTCCTGATCCCAATATTATATCCACCTGATCCCAGTATTGTGCCCTCCTGATCCCAGTATTGTGCCCTCCTGATCCCAGTATTATGTTCATCTGATCCCAGTATTGCGCCCTCCTGATCCCAATATTGTGTTCACCTGATCCTAGTATTGTGCCCACCTGATCCCAGTATTGTGCCCTCCTGATGTCAGTATTGTGCCCTCCTGATCCTGGTATTGTGCCTAAATGATTCTGGTATTGTGACCTCCTGATCATAGTATTGTGCCCACCTGATCCCAGTATTGTGCCCTCCTGATCCCAATATTATGTTCACCTGATCCCAGTATTGTGCCCTCCTGATCCCAGTATTGTGCCCTCCTGATCCCGGCATTGAGCCCTCCTGATCCCAGTATTGTGCTCACCTGATCCCAGTATTGTGCCTTCCTAATGCAAGTATTGTGCCCTCCTAATCCCGGTATTGTGCCTAAATGATTCTGGTATTGTGCCCTCCTGATCACAGTATTGTGCCCACCTGATCCCAATATTATGTCCACCTGATCCCAGTATTGTGCCCTCCTGATCTCAATATTATGTCCATCTGATCCCAGTATTGTGCCCTCCTGATCTCAGTATTGTGCCCTCCTGATCCCAGTAGTGTGTCAACCTGATCCCAGTAGTGTGCCCACCTGATCCAAGTATTGTGCCCTCCTGATCCCAGTATTGTGTCCACCTGATCCCAGTATTGTGCCCTCCTGATCCCAATATTATGTCCACCTGATCCCAGTATTGTGCCCTCCTGATCTCAATATTATGTCCACCTGATCCCAGTATTGTGCCCTCCTGATCTCAGTATTGTGCCCTCCTGATCCCAGTAGTGTGTCCACCTGATCCCAGTAGTGTGCCCACCTGATCCAAGTATTGTGCCCTCCTGATCCCAGTATTGTGTCCACCTGATCCCAGTATTGTGCCCTCCTGATCCCGGTATTGTGCCTAAATGATTCTGGTATTGTGCCCACCTGATCCCAGTATTGTGCCCTCCTTATCCCAATATTATGTAGACCTGATCCCAGTATTGTGCCCTCCTGATCCCAGTATTGTTCCCTCCTGATCCCAATATTATGTTCACCTGATCCCAGTATTGTGCTCTCCTGATCCCAATGTTGTGCCCACCTGATCCCAGTATTGTGCCCTCCTGATCCCGGTATTGTGCCCTCCTGATCCCGGTATTGTGCCTAAATGATTCTGGTATTGTGCCCTCCTGATCCCAGTATTGTGCCCACCTGATCCCAGTATTGTTTCCACCCGATCCCAGTATTGTGCTCACTTGATCCCAGTATTGTGCCCTTCTGCTTCCCCCTATACTGTACTCTTTGTGTTGATTAGTCTTTGATTTATGGCATGTTTTCTTATTGCTTAAAATCTATTTTACTGAAAATACTAATAGATAGTTACATAGTTAGTAAGGTTGAATAAAGACACCAGTTCATCCACTTCAACCTGAGTGAGTGGGGGTGCGTGTCTACAATTGTCCCTATCCCTGTGTCATTAAGATGCTCATCTATTATATTATTATTTATTGCACCCATATAGCGCCGTTAATTAACACATCCATCCATCCATCCATACATACAAGATATATGTTTAATTCTGTTAACTATTTATACTTTACATTCATTTTTTTTTTTTTTTTTTTTTACTTATGTCAGCATAGAAAAAACAACCATATCGCAACAATATCACATTGTCAAGAGCAACACATGTAGTATAATTCCAGAACATAAGGTTGTAGTTATAACAATACATACGATAAAAGGCCTAAGTTTAATACCAAGAACCATTAAAGCGGTTGTATTGCCCGCTTGGTGATTTTTACCTATAGGTAAGCCTATAATAAGGCCTATAATAAGGCTTCCCAGTAGGCAAAATGAATATCTCCTAAGCCTGCGCGGTTAGGAGATATTCACCCTGCATGCAACCACTGACATCAGCGGCGCATGCGCTTTAAAGGTCCGGCGTTCCATACCGGAACTTCAGAGCTCCTCGCCGGAACAGAGGACTCCCGCGCGCATGCGTCATCGCGTCTCCGGCCACTCAAAGCGCTGGAGCCTGCGAACCCGGAAGAAGATGCAGAGGGAACATGTCAGCTCCCTCAGCGATGACTGGGCGCTGCTGCGGGGGCTTCGTTCTAAGGTAAGTATTTCATAATGTGCTAGTATGCGATGCATACTAACTAGCACATTATGCTATTGTCTTGCAGGTTTTTGTTTTTTTTCAGTGGTTTACTACCGCTTTAACTGGAACCCAAAAATGCATGGTAGCGTAGATTGAAGTTCTCAGTACTGCTACAGAACACGCTACATAGCAAGTCATTCATAAGGCACTACTGATTGGTGCAGAATACCATTGGTCACTTTCAGGGATTTTTTTCTCCGCCCCCCCTACCTACCTCCAAGGACCGTTCCTTGGTTCCACCCCCTGCCAACCCCCCTGTACTCTTTAGAGCAGGGGTCTCAAATTGGCGGCCCTCCATCGTGCCTTTGCCTGAGGGAGTCATGCTTGTAACTGTCAGCCTTGCAAGTCCTTATGGGACTTGTAGTTTCGCAAAACAGCTGGAGGGCCGCCAGTTTGAGACCCCTGCTTTAGAAAATACAGAGCCAAGTATAATTTTATGGTGTCAAGTATTTAGTATGGAATCTGTTAATGGTAACAAGAAAAGCAGTAAAATAGATCCCCTGCAGCCAATAACAACAATAGAACCTCCAGCAACAATATATCCCTATCCCCACAGTAATGGACCACCCGCAGAAAAGAATCCCCCAGCAACAATAGACCTCCGGCAGCAACAACAGATCTCCCCACAGTCAGCAACAGTGGACCATTCCCTCAGCCGCAGATCTCTCTAAGGAACAACTGACTTCCTAGCAACATAAGACCCCCCCCAGCAACAATAGATCCCCCACCAGGAACAATAGACTCCCCCCCCAGCAGGAACAGACCCCCCGTACAAAGCTACACTAGACCCCCCCAGCAGCTAGCATCAGTACATCTTTCAGCACACACCAGCACCCCTTGCATACATTCAGTGCTGGAGGTGCCGGAACTGCGTTCCCCCACGTTCCTGCTGGAAAAAAAGCCCTGGTCACCATTAATATCACAGCAACAGAGACAGTATATTGAGTATCGAAAAAGGAAACAACAAGGAATCCAAGAAGAGAAGAGAAAGAAAAAAGGGAAGGAAGAGGAAGATCAGAAGAAATAAGAATCCAGGAGACACAAGGAGACCTAGGTTGAAAAGGACGGTGTAACAGGAGGTTAGTCCCTCGTTGGTAGTGCCCCAGGAGTCATGGACACGGGTACATGTATCCAGGTCGCTCCAAGGCTCATTAATAATCCCTGCAATCTTTTCATCCAAGAGATTTCACGTTTCAAAACTAACTTCAAAACTTCAAAACGTCTAAACTATACTGAGGGTGTCTTCCATGCTCCTGCTATAATAATCTAAGCTGCTTGTAGAATAAAGAGAATTAGGCTTTTTTAGTGGACGTGGCCACTAAAGAGGAAGTAAACCCTGATGAGTTTACTTCCTCTTTGATTCCCTGCAAAGGTAAAGCAAAATGGACTACTATGCATCGCATCGCATCGCATAGTAGTCCATTATGTGTCACTAACCTGACACAGGAGCCAGCGAAGTCACCGCTGTCCCCTGTAGTCCGGAGCATCCATCTTCTCGGTGAGTCTCGCTGCTCCGCCGCTGTCATTTGACGAAGCCTCGATGACGTCACTCCGCCACTCGCAGCATATCGGCGGTGACAGCGGTGCGCTCAGTGCGCCTGCACGCTGCCGTCTACGGCGCATGCGCCGTAAACAGTGGTGCCTGTGTTTTGGCGAAATATCTCCTAAACCATGTAGGTTTAGGAGATATTTCTTGGACCTACAGGTAAGCCTTAATCTAGGCTTACCTGTAGGTCAAAGTGGTTTATAAGGGTTTACAACCACTTTAAGTAAAGTTAGGGGGTTGGGTTGGGTTGTTGCTCAACAGAAAGCCCCCTGTTATTTTCAGAGCATCGAAAACACCCTATTCCAGAAGGTCCTGATTTTGGGACACTCCCACCAAATGTGAAGCATGGAGCCTCGAAGGAAACAGCCCCCGAAGCATTCTGCGGTGTGTTATGTATCCTAGCCAGGCACGCAGGGACTAGATACCATCTGGTCTGCACTTTCAGACTGGCTTCTATCAAAGAAATGTTCAGGGATGCCTTTGTCCAAACAGCCACACTACATGTTTTCAGAGAGTCCTGTATTTCACCTGAAGTTATTTGTGGGTTTTTCTTTGCATCCTGAACAATTTTCCTGGCAGTTGTGGCTGAAATTTTAGTTGGTCTACCTGACCGTGGTTTGGTTGCAACAGATCCCCTCATTTTCCACTTCTTGATTAGAGTTTGTACACTGCTGATTGGCATTCTCAATTCCTTTTTATATCCCTTTCCTGTTTTATAGAGTTCAACTACCTTTTCCCGCAGATCCTTTGATAATTCTTTTGCTTTCCCCCATGACTCAGAATCCAGAAACGTCAGTGCAGCACTGGATGAAAGATGCAAGGGTCTGTCAGAAGTCCAGAAACTCACTGACCTTTTATACACACACACTAATTACAAGCAGATATCACAGGTGAGGATGGTTTCCTTTAATAGCCATTCAAACCTCTTTGTGGCAACTTGTGTGCGTGTTATCAGGCCAAAATCACCAGGGTATGTAAACTTTTGATCAGGGCGATTTGGGTAATTTCTGTTGTGATTATGATTTAAAAATAGTAAACACAGGTGATTGATAATAAATGGCTTCAGCCAAACACTAACCATGAGTGAAAAATGTTTTTGTGTTATTCATATTCTCTGAAAAATGGCCAAGAAATCATAAATTCTGCCAGGGTATGCAAACTTATGAGCGCAAATGTATAATTCAATATTATCTCTGTAAGGATTATGACAAGACATGGAATCTTGTGTCTGCCTTCCCTTTGCAGGCCACTGTCCCACATCAAGGATATCCCTCCGGAAAGCAGTCAGATGTAATTGCTGTAATTATTCCAACTGGCAGATATGAGATATATTTTTATTAACAATATAATTGTGCAATTGTAGCATTTTAAATGAAAGTTTATATTAATCTTATTCCAGATATGACTTTTTTTTGCTATATATTCCGGCTATTGGAATCTACCTACCTTTTGTGTTTGGACTTTAACAAAGGAGTTTTCTCCTAGGTATGTCTTCTAGCACTGGTTAGGTAATGCTCGCGTTGGTGGATATTTGGTAGGTAGTGGTGTATTATCTACCATCTTTCCCTGTTTCGGTACCTTATGGCCAAACATGTGACCAATCAGCTATAACCGCCAACCCCTATGTATTGGACCCTTTCTTCGGATTTTGGGAAGAACCTCTCTATCCGACTTCATATTCCTCAGATATAGACAGATATAGACAGAAAGGCACATTCAAATATGCTACTCAATGACAACAAAGGATATACATTATTTTTGTGCAGTAAATGCCTTTGCAAACCCAGATATGACCTTGTAAAAGTAACAGTGACATCATTACTGTGCTGTACATAGCCTGTGTAGGGCTGGTGCAAGGATTTTTTGACACCCTAGGCCAGTGATGGCGAACCTTGGCACCCCAGATGTTTTGGAACTACATTTCCCATGATGCTCAACTACACTGCAAAGTGCATGAGAATCATGGGAAATGTAGTTCCAAAACATCTGGGGTGCCGAGGTTCGCCATCACTGCCCTAGGCAAAACCTAATTTTGACGACCCCCCCCCCCTCTTGGGCCCACCCCTGACTCCAGCCCCTTTGCCCTGCCCATGAATACCCCACCTTTTTAATGAAGCGCCCATCAAATTCAGCCTCACCAGTGCCCATCAATGCAGCCTACCAGTGCCCATCAATGCAGCCTCACCAGTGCCCATCAATGCAGCCTCACCAGCGCCCATCAAATGCAGCCTCACCAGTGCCCAGTGGCGGCCCGCCCATAGGGGGCGCCCGGGCGCCGCCCCCCCTCTCCCTAGGTGTAAAAAAAAAAAAAGTAAAAAAAAAATAAATAAAAATAAACGGGCCCTTTAAGACATTTAAAAAAAAAAAAATGTCATTTAACAATTTGACATAGTGTACTGTGGCGCCGGTCACAGTGCACTATGAGAAGCGCCACGTCGATGCAATCACAAGATTGCATCCATGGCGCTTCATTTGCGGGTTACAAACCCGCCTTGCGGCGCACTGCAGAACGCCGACTAGCTTCCGCCCGTAAAATCACTGTGATTCTACGGGCGGGAGCATTGTCATTCTTAGACAGGCAGTCACTTCCGGCTTTCGGCTGCTTCACAAAACCCGGAAGTGACGTCGGCAGCTCCGTTCCTTAGCCCGAGCGGAGCTGCCAGACAGTGAGACAGGTGAGTCACCGCATAAAGGCTTTCTAGTTTCTACTTTGTGGAGAATGTTCGTGCATTTAGCTGAATGAATGCAAAAAGCTTTCGCAGCCAGAAAGGTTTCCCCAGGCCAGGCGACTTTTGCCGTGGCCAATCAGAGAATGAGCTCTGAAGGGGGAACTCCACGCCAAATTTCTGAAAAAAAATTGACGTGGGTTCCCCCTCCGAGAGCATACCAGGCCCTTAGGTCTGGTATGGATTCCAAGGGGAACCCCCTACGCCGAAAAAAACGGCGTGGGGGTCCCCCCCAGATCCACACCAGACCCTTATCCGAGCACGCTACCCGGCCGAGCAGGAAGGGGGTGGGGACGAGCGGGCGCCCCCCCCTCCTGAGCCGTACCAGGCCGCGTGCCCTCAACATGGGGGGGTGCCTTGGGGAGGACTGGCGTGCGGCCCCCCACCCCAAAGCACCTTGTCCCCAAGTGATGAGGACAAGGGCCTCTTCCCGACAACCCTGGCCGTTGGTTGTCGGGGTCTGCGGGCGGGGGGCTTATCGGAATCCGGGAGCCCCCTTTAAATAAGGGGGCCCCGGATACCGGCCCCCCCCACCCTATGTGAATGAGTATGGGGTACAATGTACCCCTACCCATTCACCTGTGAAAAAAAGTACAAAAAAAAACACAACACAGGGTTAAAATATTTTATTGCACAGCTCCGGGGGTCTTCCGTCTTCGGGGGTCTTCTCCTCGGACTCCTCCGCTATCTTCTTGTAGCTCTTTTCTAGCGGAGGGAGCCCGGCTTTCTTTCTCGCCGCCGGCCTCTTCTTCCGACTTCGGGGGTCTTGTCCCCCTCTTCGGTTCTTCTGCCGGCCACCGCGCCTTCTTATAGCTCTTTTACAGGCGGTGGCCCGGTCTTCTATCGCCGCCGCCGCCCGTTCTTCTTCTTCTTCTTCTTCTTCTCCAGGAGATGTTGCCTCGACGATCTCCCTGGCCGGAATGCCAGGGACGCGGACTGTGACATCAACCCATGTGACCAACCCATGTGACATCACCCATGTGACACCGCCCCATTGTCCCTATATAAGTGGCAGCGCAGCGCGTCCCTGGCATTCCGGCCAGGGAGATCGTCGAGGCAACATCTCCTGGAGAAGAAGGAGAAGAAGAAGAAGAGAAGAACAGGCGGCGGCGACAGAAGACCGGGCCACCGCCTGTAAAGAGCTATAAGAAGGCGCGGTGGCCCGGCAGAAGAACCGAAGAGGGGGACAAGACCCCCCGAAGTCAGGAGAAGAGGCCGGCGGCGAGGAAGAAAGCCGGGCTCCTCCGCTAGCAAAAGAGCTACAAGAAGATAGCGGAGGAGTCGGCGAGAAGACCCCCCATCCAAAAACTTCACCAGCCGCCACTGCCAGTGCCCATCAATGCAGCCTACCAGTGCCCATCAATGCAGCCTCACTAGTGCACATCAAATGCAGCCTATCAGTGCTCATCAAGGTAGCCTCACCAGCACCCATCAAATGCAGCCTCACCAGCACCCATCAATGCAGCCTACCAGTGCCCATCAATTCAGCCTCACTAGCACCCATCAAATGCAGCCTACCAGTGCTCATAAATCGGGAGAGGAGCGACGTCCTGACGCCACCATCTCGTGTTGTATGTTTACGGTATAACGGGCGCGAATCGAGACCGGCCGGCTCGGTTTCGCTGAAACGATCGTTTTTATCTTCATTTCTGTAAGTGCGCATTTGTCTCTTACGTTCGATTAAAGATATATTTGGGTTTTACACTATTGTGAGTCTTTTACTTTTTATGCTAATCTGTGAACGGGAGCAAATCGAGAGGCGAACGGATTCTGGAATTTCTTCACATCCATTCGTGGAAACCCTGGACTGAGGGAATCAGTCACCTGCTCTATATGGTTCTCTATGACAAAGAACCACTCATTTCTGGTAAGCGGCAGTAATATCTTTGGTGGAGGTTAAGCACGAGTCACGTTCGTTTTGGATCTTTATGCTGTCACCATTTCACTGCGGAATACCTTGCAAATAGAGACTTTATATGGACTTTTTGAACATTGCAAACACTTTATGTTATGTTCACAATTAATTTCTATATCCATGTTTCCTTAATGGTTTAAGACAACGGAACAGTGGATTTTATATTGTTTGCTCTTTTTGCAGGTTCACATCATAATATGATTGTTTATATTACTTAAGGGTCTTTATTCACTATTCTGATACTTAATACGATTTTTAGATATAGTTGGTATACATATATATTTTGTATCTATATTTATCTGTTTAGGTTTAATTAATATATTTTTTTTCTCTTTGAACATTCACTGTCATTTAGGGTTTTTTGGGAAACTATATCAAGGTGTATTTGTTACCTTTTCTATATAGGATAGATACACCATTAAGTCAATGTTTTTATGAGCCTTTTCATGTAAGCGTATTTCTTAATTTTTTGTAGCGCACCTCACTCTTTTTTCCTCATAAATGTAGCCTCACCAGCTCCCATCAAACGCAGCCTACCAACGCCCATCAATGCAGACTACCAGTGCCCATCAATGCAGCCTCACCAGCGCCCATCATTACAGCCTCACCAGCACCCATCAAATGCAGCCTACCAGCACCCATCAATGCTGCCTACCAGCACCCATCAATTAATGTTTGTTGCTTCCATTCATTTGAGAGTCGGGACACAGACACAGTTCTCCACCTCTGCCTGCTGATGCTGAGACTTAGTTGCTTGCGGCAGAGAGAAGAGTGTAGGACCGGGCGCCCTAGGCAGCAGTGCGCCCTAAGCGGCGCTGCCTAGTTTGCCTAGTGGTAGCACCGGCCCTGAGCCTGTGCAGAGAGCAGAGCTGTGGGAGGGGCTCAGCAGGCTCCACCCACTACAAGCTCCCTGCATAAAACTACAGGGGGGGGGGGCGGAGACAAGACTGGTCACCCTGCACAAGGAAAGAGGGCAGAGCTGTGGGAGGGGCCCAGCAGGCTCCACCCACTACAAGCTTCCTGCAGAAAACTACAGGGGGGGGGGCGGAGACAAGACTGGTCACCCTGCACAAGGAAAGAGGGCAGAGCTGTGGGAGGGGCCCAGCAGGCTCCACCCACTACAGGCTTCCTGCAGAAAACTACAGGGGGGGGGGGGGGGGGGCGGAGACAAGACTGGTCACTCTGCACAAGGAAAGAGGGCAGAGCTGTGGGAGGTGCTCAGGAGGCTCCACACATTTTGCGCTGCCTGCAGAAAACCACAGGAGGGGGGGCAGAGACAAAACCAGTCCCAGTAGACATGCAGAGAGCACAGCGGTGGGAGGGGCTCAGAAGGCTCCACCCATTACGGGCTGCCTGCAGAAAATGACAGGAGGGGGCGGAGACAAAACCAGTCACCCTGCACAAGGAGAGAGAGAGAGCAGAGTTGTGAGAGGAGCCCAGCAGCTCCACCTACTTCAGAAAAATACAGGAGGGGCGGAGACCAGACCAAATACAGGAGGGGGCGGAGACCAGACCAGTCTCACACTGAATTACTGCACAGATCTGGAAGAAATACACAAAACTCACCGAGATGCAGGAAGAATACACATGATGATTGGATTGATACAATGTATCTTTAGCCTGGATTTAAAAAGAAGTGAAAACAACTTTAATAATAACATTCCCCTGTTAAGTCTCCTATGAGATTGCAGTCATTGGGTCATATTAATGAGTGGATTCCATGTCTCGCCTGAAGCTCGGCGTTGTTCTTCCTCCTCCAGACATCTCCCAGAAATAAAACGTGTTTTTTTTTCCAGGCGGGGAAACAGAGAAGCCACGGACAGATTTTATTTCTACACCTTCCTCAGCATCTAATTTAATTCCCTGCCAAGAAAATTCTGCCTTCCGCGGAAACTGAAAAAAAAAAAAAAACCTTTGGGGTTTGTGGGTAAGGGGGGGAGGGGGAGGGGGTGTACAGGGAACAAGAGAGAAATGTAGGATTCCATCATTTTATACTGAAAACCCTGTTAACTGAACAAAACCCGGTGCCGGCTTTCTGGGTCATCACCAAGCTCAAGCCCAGCTTTTTTTTTAAAGGGGATCTCTACTGAGATGAATACAAGGGGCTGACCTCCTTCCGAAACTATCAGATTTCATGGCATGGCAATCTGGCTGTCATGGCAATCTGGAAATTATGTGGTGGAGCTCTGACTTCGAATTTAATGGGAATTCCGATGGCATGAAGCGATTGTTTGCCGGGATGTGCCAGCCCTCTGCTGCAAGAAGGAGGCTTAAATCCAACTTCCAGCCTGCCCTTCAGCCTTGCACAGTTGTACAGGATCCTCATCTTGTAGGGATGAGCCGAACGGCCCTGGGTTCGGGTCGAGCAGTCCGTCAAACTTCAGATGCCCAACCAGAACCCTACTGAAATCAATGGGAGCTGAATCTGTAAAAATCAAAAATGCCCATTTTCTGGGCTAATAGGGGGTTGTCGAAAAATAGCATGGGGGGGGGGGGGGGGGGGGTGGTGAACACTGCCCTGGGGGGTGGTGAACAAATGCAACAAATGTTTTAAAAATCCTAAGAGCAGTGTTTTTTTTTTAAACCATAGACATTTAGGCCGGGTTCACACCGCTGCGATGCGGGAACGCCGCGAATCCGCTGCGTTTTCCCGCATCGCATTACTCCCGCCGGCAGTTCACACTGCCCTATGCGGACGGCTGGGAGTGTCAATGATATGTTAATGACACCCCCAGATCCGTCCGCATATCGCAGTGCGATCTGCCGACTCGCACAGGAATCGGATCGCATGGTGTGAACACCCATGCGATCCGATTCTGTTGCGGACCAAAAAAAGGGTCCCGTGCGAGTTTGCTGCGGGAGCGATGCGAATTCAGCCATACTATCTGTATGGCTGAACTCGCATCGCTACGGAGATCGGATGTGATTTGCGGTGCGAATCACATCCGGATCTCCCCCCGCAGCAGTGTGAACCCAGCCTTAAAAGAAAAAAATGGTTTTAAATTGGCAGACAATTACATTTCCCTGCTGGCTTCTAAGTAAAAAAATTAAAATAAAAAAACAAAACTGACTGCATACAACCCCCCCCCCCCCCCTCCAAGACCCCCTAAAATACATAGCAATCTGCCGTGTATTTTAGGATACCTTTGGAGGGGTCTGTGAACGGTTTTATTTTTTGACAAAAGAAATCCGGCAGTGAAATGTCATTTGCTTGCAATTTCATCTTTTCTTTCCTTGTAAATGTCACCTATGCTGTAGCGCAGCCATTCTCAACCGGGGTTCCTCCAGAGGTTGCTAGGGGTTCCCTGAGCTGTGGCTGATGAACCACCTTTATGATGGTGCCTACAGAGTTCGAGGTTCAGCATCACTTAACATAGCCAGCAGTATGGCACCAAATATCTTTTTAGCTGCCTTTAAAGTGGTTGTAAACCCTTACAAACCACTTTGACCTACAGTTAAGCCTAGATTAAGGCTTACCTGTAGGTCCAAGCAATATCTCCTAAACCTATATGGTTTAGGAGATATTTGCCCGAAAACGGGCACCGCTGTCTACGGCGCATGCGCCGTAGACAGCGGCGCGCAGGCGCACTGAGCGCAGCATTCTCAGCGACGGAGCTGCCGCGCGTGTCGGCTCCTGTGCGCATGCGCGGGAGTGACGGCATCGCGGCTTCGCCAAATGACAGCAGCGGAGCTGCGAGACCCCACCAACAAGATGGATGCGGCGGACTACAGGGGACAGCAGTGACTTCGCTGGCTCCTGTGTCAGGTAAGTGACACATAATGGGCTACTATGCGATGCATAGTAGTCCATTATGCTTTGCCTTTGCAGGGAATGAAAGAGGAAGTAAACTCATCAGGGTTTACTTCCTCTTTAAGGGTGGCATTCTGAGCGTCACTTTAACCGGTTCCCGACCAGCGCATGCCGATGTACATCGGCAGAATGGCACGGGCAGGCGTATTGGCGTACAGGTACGTCCAATCTTTAATGCCGCCCTGCCATCGCGAGCACGCCGCGGGACCCCCGTGAGTCTGGTCGCGGGTCCCGCGGACTCGATCGCCCCGGGCATACCCGCCATCGTCTCACAGGGCAGCTGAACGGAGAAATGCCGTTGTAAACAGCATTTCCCCGTTCTGCCTAGCAACTAGTGATGCTGATCTCTGCTCCATGTGATTGGAGCAGAGATTAGTGTTCACTAAATGAAACCCCAGCCCCCCACAGTTAGTAACACACCCCTAGGAACACTTAACCCCTACACTGCCACCCACTGGTTAACCCCTTAACTGCCAGTGTCATTTACACAGGAATCAGTGCATTTATATAGCAGTGATTGCTGTATAAATGACAATGGTCCCAAAAATGTGTCAAAAATGTCCGATGTGTCCGCCATAATGTCGCAATGATCGCCGCCATTACTAGTAAAAAAATTTTTTTTAATAAAAATGCCATAAAACTATCCCCTATTTTGTAAACGCTATAACTTTTGCGCAAACCAATCAATAATCGCTTATTGCGATTTTTTTTTTGCCAAAAATATGTAGAAGAATACGTATCGGCCTAAACTGAGGGAAAAACATTTTTTTTTATATATTTTTTGGGGATATTTATTATAACAAAAAGTAAAAAATAATGCGTTTTTTTTTTTTCAAAATTGTCACTCTATTTTTGTTTATAGCGCAAAAAATAAAAAACGCAGGGGTGATCAAATACCACCAAAAGAAAGCTCTATTTGTGGGAAAAAAAGGACGCCAATTTTGTTTGGGAGCCACGTCACACGGCCGCGTAATTGTCGGTTAAAGCGTGCAGTGCCGAATCGCAAAAAGTGGTCTGGTCTTTGACCAGCAAAATGGTCCGGGGCTGAAGTGGTTAACGGGACATTCTTCCCATTGACCACCAGTATAAGGGGGCATTGTTCCTATTGACCCCTGATAAATTGGTTTTAGTAATGGTTCCTCAAGACCTGAAAATCATTTTTGGGGTTCCTCCAGCGTTAAAAGGTTAAGAAAGGCTGCTTGAGCACATCCCGCAGCAAAAAATAACAAGACCCTTTGAGTTTGGTATGGATTTTAAGGGGGACCTCATGCAAAAATAAAAATATGTGTGAGGTCCCCCAGGAAATCCATACCAGACCCTTACTCTGAGCATGCAGCCTGACTGGCTGGCCAGGAAAGGGGGGGTAATGAGTGTGTGCTCCCCCCTCCTGAACCATACCGTGCCCTCAACTTGAGGGGTGTCCTTCCTGGGGAGTCCTTTTTTGATAAGGACAAAGGCATCTTCCCCACAACCTAGCCTGGTGGTTGTTGGGGGGTCTACAGGCTGAGGGTTTATTGAAATCTGGAAGCCCCTGTAAAAGTAAAAGGGGGCCCCCAGATATCAGGGGTTTGGCTTTAGATACACGTTAATTAACACTATAATAGCTGTACTCATAGGACATAGCTGTTCCAGACACCCCAACAACAGTCTCTGCTGACCCTCCACTACGCCATAATCAGAGCACTGCTCAGACTGATGTACACAGGAGATCCCCCATTGCCTCATGGGAGCAGAGGTTTTCTCCTGGTCCAGACTCGTTAGGCTGTGAGATGCTTTAGAGGAGGAATGGTCACATGGAAGCATAGAAATGGAAGCTTCTGCAGAGGGACTTGGCGGTTACACAGAAATCTTATAAAAACAGTGCAGTTATTCTTGAAGACCGGCTTTCCTTGCCAAAAACAAATCTAAATTATAATGTGCCTAGCCAAATTCCCGAGTTGTAACCTATCCCGAACCTTAACTTCTTCAGTCCCAGAGCCTTCTCCTCGCTTTACCCCCAACGAGTCCAAGAGCATTTTCTTCTCTATACCCCCAATGAGTCCCAGAGCATTTTCCTCCCTTTTCCCCCCACCCCCAATGAGTCCCAGAACCTTCTCTTCCCTTTAGCTCCAACGAGTCCCAGAGCCTTCTCCTCCCTTTACCCCCAACGAGTCCCAGAGCGTTTTCCTCCCTTTACCCCCAATGAGTCCAAGAGCATTTTCTTCTCTATACCCCCAATGAGTCCCAGAGCCTTCTCTTCCCTATGCCCCCAATGAGTCAGAGTCTTTTCCTCCTTTTTTCCCTAATGAGTCCAAGAGCCTTTTCCTCCCTATACGCCCAATGAGTCCCAGAGCGTTTTCCCTCCTATACCCCCAATGAGTCCCAGAGCCTTTGCCTACTTATAACCCGCTTAAGTCAGAAAGCCTTTTATTTTCTCTACCGCCAATGAGTACAAGAGCCTTTACCTCCCAAAACCCCCACTGAGTCCCTTAGTGTTTTCTTACCAAAACCCCCAATGAGTCCCAGAGCCTTTTTCTCCCTATACCCCCAATGAGTCCAAGAGCATTTTCTTTTCTATATTCCCAATGAGTCCCAAAGCCTTCTCCTCCCTTTACCCCCAATGAGTCCAAGAGCGTTTTCCACCC
Source organism: Lithobates pipiens (assembly GCF_037356315.1). Classification (NCBI taxonomy): domain Eukaryota; kingdom Metazoa; phylum Chordata; class Amphibia; order Anura; family Ranidae; genus Lithobates; species Lithobates pipiens. The sequence goes on from NW_027507786.1 coordinate 8,845,241, forward strand.
TATACCCCCAATGAGTCCAAGAGCATTTTCTTTTCTATATTCCCAAATCCCCAATGAGTCCCAGAGCCTTCTCCTCCCTTTACCCCAATAAGCCCCAGAGCCTTCTCCTCCCTTTACCCCAATAAGCCCCAGAGCCTTCTCCTCCCTTTACCCCCAACGAGTCCCAGAGTGTTTTCCTCCCTTTACCCCCAATGAGTCCAAGAGCCTTCTCTTCCCTGTGCCCCCAATGAGTCATAGAGTCTTTTCCTCCTTTTTTCTCTGAGTCCAAGAGGCTTTTCCTCCCTATACCCCCAATGAGTCCCAGAGCGTTTTCCCTCCTATACCCCCAATGAGTCCCAGAGCCTTTGCCACCTTATAACCTGCTTAAGTCAGAAAGCCTTTTATTTTCTTAACCACCAATGAGTACAAGATCCTTTACTTCCCAAAACCCCCACTGTGTCCCTTAGTGTTTTCTTACCAAAACCCCCAATGAGTCCCAGAGCCTTTTTCTCCCTGTACCCCCACTGAGTCCCAGAGCGTTTTCCTCCCTATACCCGCAATGAGTCCAAGAGCATTTTCTTTTCTATATTCCCAATGAGTCCCAGAGACTTCTTCTCCCTTTTCCCCCCCAACGAGTCCAAGAGCATTTTCTTCTCTATACCCCCAATGAGTCCCAGAGCTTTTCTTCCCTATGCCCCCAATGAGTCATAGAGTCTTTTCCTCCTTTTTTCCCTTATGAGTCCAAGAGCCTTTTCCTCCCTATACCCCCAATGAGTCCCAGAGCGTTATTCCTCCTATACCCCTAATGAGTCCCAGAGCCTTTTCCGCCTTATAACCCACTTAAGTCAGAGAGCCTTTAATTACTCTACCACCAATGAGTACAAGAGCCTTTATCTCCCAAAACCCCCACTGAGTCCCTTAGTCTTTTCTTACCAAAACCCCCAATGAGTCCCAGAGTCTTTTTCTCCCTATACCCTCCAATGAGACCTACAGCCTTTTCCTCCTTATACCCTGTCTAAGTCTGATAGCCTTTTTTCCCTTTACCCCCTTAAAAGTATAACTTTGGATAGAGTGGAGAGGGATTAGAACCCCTGTCAGTTTTTTCTGCAGTCTGTGCCCCCCATTAGGGAGATTCACCCTCTTTATTTGTCCTGCTTACCATTATCACCAAAAGTGAAAGTGAAAGAAAATCCCCAACTTTTGGGTTGTCAGTCACCAAAACAGGAATAGATGGGAAATCTTCCAATGGGGACATTAGTTCTGATGATTGTCACCCAGGAGGGATTTCCTCTTATTTCCTGTTGCGGCTATGGGAAAGGAAGATCTCCCCAATGAGACACAAATGGCAAAAATAAAACAGATGGGGGTTATATGCATCCCTTACTCTATCCAAAATGTAAAAAAATAAGTTTTGCCTACTTTAAGTCGCTGTGCCTTTTCCTGGCTATATTCCATTTGAGTCCCTGAACCTTTTCCTTCCTATGCCTACCTTGAATCCCAGAGCCTTTTCTTCCCTATACCTCGCTTGAGTTCTAGAGCCTTTTCTTCATTACACATCACTTTAATCCAAGAGCCTTTTCTTTATTACACATCGCTTTAATCCAAGAGCCTTTTCTTCCCTAAGTTTTGATGGAGTGCTAGAGCCTTTTCTTCCCTATACCTTGCTTGAGTCCCAGAGTATTTTCTTCCCTATACCTTGTTTGAGCACTAGAGCCCTTACTTCCCTATACCTCACTTAATTCCCAGAGCTGTTTCTTCCCTATACCTCACTTAAGTCCCAGAGCCTTTTCTTCCCTATACCTTGCTTGAGTCCCAGAGCTTTTTCTTCCCTATACCTTGCTTGAGTCCCAGAACCTTTTCTTTCCTATACCTTGATTGAATCCCAGAACCTTTTCTTTCCTATACCTTGGTTGAGTCCCAGAGCCCTTGCTTCTAAATACCTTGCTTGAGTCCCAGAGCCTTTTCGTCCCTATACCTTGCTTAAGTCCCAGAGCCCTTGCTTCCTAATACCCTAGCTTGAGTCCCAGAACCTTTCTCCCCTACACCTTGTTTAATTCCCAGAGCCTATTCTTCACAATACCTCACTTGTAGCTCAGAGCCTTTTCTTTCTTATACCTTGTTTGAGTCCTAGAGCCCTTGCTTCTTAATACCTTGCTTGAGCCCCAGAGCCTTTTCTTCCCTATACCTCCCTTAAGTCCCAGAGCCTTTTCTTCCCTATACATTGCTTGAGTCCCAGAGAACTTTCTTCCCTATACCTTACTTGAGTCCCAAAACCTTTTCTTTTCTATAACTTGGTTGAGTCCCAGAACCCTTGCTTCTAAATACCTTGCTTGAGTTCCAGAGCCTTTTCTTTCCTATACCTTGCTTAAGTCCCAGAGCCCTTGCTTCCTAATACCCTAGCTTGAGTCCCAGAGCCTTTTCTCCCCTATACCTTATTTAATTCCCAGAGCCTATTCTTCCTAATACCTCACTTGTGGCTCAGAGCCTTTTCTTTCTTATACCTTGGTTGAGTCCCAGAGCCCTTTCTTCCTTGTACCTTGCTTAATTCCCAGAGCCTTTTCTTTCCTATACCTCATTTGTGGCTCAGAGCCTTTTCTTCCCCATACCTCACTTAAGTTCTACCTAGAGTCTTTTATTCCCTTCACCTTGCTTGAGTTCCATAGCCTTTTCTTCCCTATACCTCAATTAAGTCCCAGAGCCTTTTCTTCCCTACACCTTGCTTGAGTCCCAGAGCCCTTGCTTCCTAATACCCTAGCTTGAGTCCCAGAGCCTTTTCTTCCCAATATCTCACTTGTGGCGCAGAGCCTTTTCTTCCCTATAACTCACTTAAGTCCTAGAGCCTTTTATTCCCTGTACCTTGCTTGAGTCCCAGAGCCTTTTCTTCCTTATACTGCACTGAATTCTAAAGCCTTTTTTTCTCTCCTAGGATGACGACCCTCACTTATAGCACTGTATTCAGAAGCAATGTTGTCACCCTAGGAGAGGAAGTACCTTTGGACTACAGAACACCCCCCCTCTTCCTATTTTTTATAGCATGGGAGTGTGATTCTCTAGTCCTCGGAGAGAACTAGGAATAATGTAACTAATAAGAATGCGGCGCAGGAAGCTATCAGCTTACAAGATTTCTGGCAGAATCAATGGGTATTTTCTGCAGGTATCAAATAGATGTAACAAAATATTTTCAGGGCTATATTGTGAGGAAATAATAGAAATGAATTGTTAGGCTTTAAATACACTTTAACCATTAGACTAATACTAAGGGGACCATTTATAGAAAAATGTACATAGGTGTTCATCCATTATTTATAAGCATTATGGCCACTAGATGGTGCTGTGTATTATGGGAAAAAAGTGTCCCCTTCAGCTCCATCCAGTGGCCATAATGTGGTATTTTACCCTTCTACACTTTTTTTTTTTCAATGAATAACATTTAACCAGCCTGAGAATGTTTGATTTTGGCTCATCCAAACAGAATTAATTTACATAGTTTTTTTTATTATAATTATTATTATTATTATTATTATAGCTATACTCTTACGGTAAGTTATCTCGTAAAATGTGGTACTTATCTTGGTGAGACTTCACACTGCACTAAATGGAGATGCGCTTCACGGCCTTTCTACGAACAAGCGGTTCGCAGCGCCATTCTAAGATGCAGCTCGGTGCGCCTTACCTCTTTCACAGCATTCTCCAGCTTAGAGTTGGAATCCCGAATCAGATCTCCCACTTCCCTGAAGATGTCGTTCAGACTGTCCGTCTCCCCAGGGAGGTCCAAGAGGGAATCCGGGGTGACTTCATCGGAGATCTCAGATCTTCTGGTCGGAGAGGTGGACACGAAGCTCAGGGTCACCGCCAAGAAGATGAGAAACATCTTGGAAACAAGCGTGGAACTCGTCACTGCACCTTCAGAGGGGGAAGAAATGAGTCTTTTAGACCTGCAGGAGAAAGAGAAAAGTAGTCAGGGACCCTCCTGGTTGTTTTTACCTGATGCCCCCAATGACCCCCTCACTTTATCCACACTGTGTTGTGGTGTGAACCCGGCACTGCGGGTATAGGGCCTAAAGCAACACTGTATACTGTGCATAACAAACATGTAACAAATGTAGCAAATGAATCAAAAAAACTTAAATGTTTTTCAACCTGTTATCCCTTATCATTTTTTTTCTTATCGATGGAGCAAACTTTCCTCTCATTTTTACACTTGACCTCTGGAAGGTTTACCCCCTCCCCCCCCCCCCCTTCATGACCAGGCCATTTAAAAAATTATATATATTTTTGGATACGGTACTGCGTTACTTTAACTGCTGTATTTATTGGCGTATAACACTCACTTTTTCACCATGAAATTGATGGCAATGGTGAGGCTGCCTGTACTGATGGCAATGGCGAGGCTGCTGCATTGATGGCAATGGTGAGGCTGCCTGTACTGATGGCAATGGTGAGGCTGCCTGTAATGATTGGCAATGGTGAGGCTGCCTGTAGTGATGGCAATGGTGAGGCTGCTGCATTGAAGGCAATGGTGAGGCTGCTGCATTGAAGGCAATGGTGAGGCTGCTGCATTGATGGCAATGGTGAGGCTGCTGCATTGATGGCAATGGTGAGGCTGCTGCATTGATGGCAATGATGAGGCTGCCTATACTGATGGCAATGGTGTGGCTGCTGCATTGATGGCAATGGTGAGCCTGCTGCATTTAAGGCAATGGTGAGGCTGCTGCATTTAAGGCAATGGTGAGGCTGCTGCATTGAGGCAATGGCGAGGCTGCTGCATTGAGGCAATGGCGAGGCTGCTGCATTGATGGCAATGGTGAGGCTGCCTGTACTGATGGCAATGGTGAGGCTGCCTGTACTGATGGCAATGGTGAGGCTGCTGCATTGAAGGCAATGGTGAGGCTGCTGCATTGATGGCAATGGTGAGGCTGCCTGTACCGATGGCAATGGTGAGGCTGCCTGTACCGATGGCAATGGTGAGGCTGCCTGTACCGATGGCAATGGTGAGGCTGCTGCATTGAAGGCAATGGTGAGGCTGCTGCATTGATGGCAATGGTGAGGCTGCTGCATTGATGGCAATGGTGAGGCTGCTGCATTGATGGCAATGATGAGGCTGCCTGTACTGATGCCAATGGTGAGGCTGCTGCATTGAAGGCAATGGTGAGGCTGCTGCATTGAAGGCAATGGTGAGGCTGCTGCATTGATGGCAATGGTGAGGCTGCTGCATTGATGGCAACGGTGAGGCTGCTGCATTGATGAAAAAGGCAAGGCTGCTGCATTGATGGCAATGGTGAGGCTGCTGCATTGAAGGCAATGGTGAGGCTGCTGCATTGAAGGCAATGGTGAGGCTGCTGCATTGATGACAATGGTGAGGCTGCTGCATTGATGACAATGGTGAGGCTGCTGCATTGATGACAATGGTGAGGCTGCTGCATTGATGGCAATGGTGAGGCTGCTGCATTGATGGCAATGGTGAGGCTGCTGCATTGATGGCAATGGTGAGGCTGCTGCATTGAAGGCAATGGTGAGGCTGCCTGTACTGATGGCAATGGTGAGGCTGCTGCATTGAAGGCAATGGTGAGGCTGCTGCATTGATGGCAATGGTGAGGCTGCTGCATTGATGGCAATGGTGAGGCTGCTGCATTGATGGCAATGGTGAGGCTGCTGCATTGATGAAAAAGGTGAGGCTGCTGCATTGATGGCAATGGTGAGGCTGCCTGTACTGATGGCAATGGTGAGGCTGCTGCATTGAAGGCAATGATGAGGCTGCTGCATTGATGGCAATGGTGAGGCTGCTGCATTGATGGCAATGGTGAGGCTGCTGCATTGATGGCAATGGTGAGGCTGCTGCATTGATGGCAATGGTGAGGCTGCTGCATTGATGGCAATGGTGAGGCTGCTGCATTGATGGCAATGGTGAGGCTGCATTAATGGCAATGGTGAGGCTGCTGCATTAATGGCAATGGTGAGGCCGCTGCATTGATGGCAATGGTGAGGCTGCTGCATTGATGGCAATGGTGAGGCTGCATTGATGGCAATGGTGAGGCTGCAGATTGGCACTGACCCTTATTTTGCTTCAAAGTTCCTTATTTAAAATTTTAGTTTTTTTCCCCTGAAACTTCCCTCTTAAAATGAATGTGCGTGTTATAGGCTAATAATAACGGTAATAACGGCACTGTCATGAAACGCTGTAACCAAATAAAATGCATGTAGTTTTCCCCCCACAAATAGAGCTTTCTTTTGGTGGTATTTGGTCACCACTGGGGTTTTTAATTGTTGCACTATAAGCACAAAAATACTGACAATTTTGAAAAAAAAAGCAAACAAAAAAAACAAAAAATACAAAACAATATTTTTTAATGTCTGCTATAAAATATATCCACTAAAAACAAAAAATGTAAAAAAACAAAATAATTTTTCATACATTTAGGTCAATATATATTCTGCCTACATATTTTTGGTATATTTGGCATATGATTGGTTAACGCAAAAAGTTATAGTGTCTACAAACTACAGTATATATATATATATATATATATATATATATATATATATATATATATATACATACATATACATACATACATACTGGAATTTTTATTTATTTATTTTTTATACTAGTAATGGAGATGTTTCCCAACTTACAGTGGGACTGTGGTATTGTGGCAGACAATCGGACACCTAACTGACACTTTGTGGGAACCAATGACACTAATACTAATAATATGCACTGCCACTGTACTAATGACACTGGCTGGGAAGGGGTTAACATCAGGGGTGATCAAAGGGTTAACTGTATGCCTAGCCAGTGTTTCTACATAAATAATATAATAATGATAATAATAATAAATTAATAAATAAAAAATATAATAATAATAATAATAATAATAATAATAATACAATTTAACATAAAAATAAAATAAATAAATAATAATAATAATAATAATATTATTATGGGCTGAAGTGGTTAATATAGTCGACGAAAGTATGTTAGTCGCAGAAATGCAATATTTAAAATAAATGCAATATACCAAAATAAAATGGTCATGCGCCATTTCTGGCAGGGCATCACAACACATGGCGGTGCATTACTGTGCGTTGTGGTGCTCTTTGGAACCGATTTGCTTTATTGCGTTGTCCTTAGAAACGAATGGCGTCGCGATGCACTAATGCACAGAACCCGCGTGGTTGTAAAATTTGGTTTCAGACCGGAGGCCATGGAAGATCTTCCCAGGAGTCCGGACATTACTCTCTGCCGACGGTTGGATACAAATCACCATAAAATTCTGTACGTTCCGCACAGCTGCGATCTGTCAGACTGAAAAATGGGTATTTTATTTTTAGACATCAAATGTACATTTTTAGCTGAACCTGGAGGCGCTCAGCTTCAGATGTCTTCACACCCCCATCCCCCCTCCCCCCCGGATTATTTTGAAGCCATCGGCATGGAATGATGGACTGTTGTGGGTTTATGGGCCCAAAATATACAGTGCTGTTTGTATTATTTTATAGGTTATAAAAAGTGTTTCTAAAGCCAAACTTTTTTTTGTGTTTTTTTTTTAGCTTTGGATGGAGTGGGAAAAGGTTACGTCCTCTGTCAGGTTTTTATTACTCGCAAACTTGAGTAGGAGGCATTGGAACGCTGAATAATTTTTATATATTTTTAGTCTTTTTGTCATTCAATAGTACAGTAATAGTGTAAATGTAAGGAATCCGAATTCTGAGCTGACAGCTTCTGTACACTGTGGGGCAAAAGAAAGTCCCTTACATTGGTGATCAGTGGGAAGAATGTTCCTTACATTGGTGATCGGTGGGAAGAATGTTCCTTACATTGGTGATCGGTGGGAAGAATGTTCCTTACATTGGTGATCAGTGGGAAGAATGTTCCTTACATTGGTGATCAGTGGGAAGAATGTTCCTTACATTGGTGATCAGTGGGAAGAATGTTCCTTACATTGGTGATCAGTGAGAAGAATGTTCCTTACATTGGTGATCAGTGAGAAGAATGTCCCTTACATTGGTGATCAGTGGGAAGAATGCTCCTTACATTGGTGATCAGTGGGAAGAATGTTCCTTACATTGGTGATCAGTGAGAAGAATGTCCCTTACATTGGTGATCAGTGGGAAGAATGTTCCTTACATTGGTGATCAGTGAGAAGAATGTCCCTTACATTGGTGATCAGTGAGAAGAATGTCCCTTACATTGGTGATCAGTGAGAAGAATGTCCCTTACATTGGTGATCAGTGAGAAGAATGTTCCTTACATTGGTGATCAGTGGGAAGAATGTTCCTTACATTGGTGATCAGTGAGAAGAATGTTCCTTACATTGGTGATCAGTGAGAAGAATGTTCCTTACATTGGTGATCAGTGAGAAGAATGTTCCTTACATTGGTGATCAGTGGGAAGAATGTTCCTTACATTGGTGATCAGTGAGAAGAATGCTCCTTACATTGGTGATCAGTGAGAAGAATGTTCCTTACATTGGTGATCAGTGAGAAGAATGTTCCTTACATTGGTGATCAGTGGGAAGAATGTTCCTTACATTGGTGATCAGTGAGAAGAATGTTCCTTACATTGGTGATCAGTGAGAAGAATGTTCCTTACATTGGTGATCAGTGAGAAGAATGTTCCTTACATTGGTGATCAGTGAGAAGAATGTTCCTTACATTGGTGATCAGTGAGAAGAATGCTCCTTACATTGGTGATCAGTGAGAAGAATGTCCCTTACATTGGTGATCAGTGAGAAGAATGTTCCTTACATTGGTGATCAGTGGGAAGAATGTTCTTTACATTGGTGATCAGTGGGAAGAATGTTCCTTACATTGGTGATCAGTGAGAAGAAGGTTCCTTACATTGGTGATCAGTGAGAAGAATGTTCCTTACATTGGTGATCAGTGAGAAGAATGTTCCTTACATTGGGGATCAGTAAGAAGAATGTTCCTTACATTGGTGGTCTATGGGAAGAATGTTCCTTACATTGGTGGTCTATGGGAAGAATGCTCAAGCTTTGGTAAAATTCATCAGCAGAGGAGGTCCCAGGCCGGAGTTCCTGTCTCTTGGATCTATAGAAAGTTCGGGATCAGACCAGTGCAGCCAGCACTGTTCCTGATCACCTCCAGGGATGTCGAGTTTCAGCCAAGAGGTGATCAGCTCACAGAGACTGGATTCAGTGGACAACTTTTTTGCCTTTCTGCAGAAAGTGTTGTCACCCTCCCTTCACCATCTCCTTACAAGACGATGGGAATTCCTAGCCGCCATTGAAGATAATACACTGCTGTCATGTAGCCAGGGGTTTGCTACTATAGTCATAGTTGAACGGTTTGTTGTTGTTTGCAAATGAGTTTGGCTCCCCCTAGTGTCTGCTGGACTCTGTTTTTTTCTTTACTCTGAGAATAATGGAGCAAAGCATTGTGGGAGATGTAGTCTGGAGGAGGAAGTGACTCTGTTAGCTGGATCAGCCCTGGACTACAGGACAGACAATGCAAAGCGCACAGAACTGCCTGCTGGGAGGAGTGATAAAAGGAGAGGTGCGGCCTGTTTTTCAATCTCTCTGGATGCCATTCAACACCTGCCAGCAGGAGGTCCGTGTGTGACCAGGAGTGAGAGACTGCGGCCTATACAGCGGAGAGCCGGCTCGCCTGCCTCTGAGGGATCTTGGAGGACAGTCCTGCTATTCTATCAAGCAGACCAGCCCGCACTTCAGAGCAACTGGAAGCCACCTGCACTTCAGTCCATCGGGAGATGCAGCATGGTGCGGCGGTGCCATCTTCACCAGATGGAGACACCAGGAGGGGATTCCGGATGGAGCCTCACAGCCATTGAGGTCTATTGTGGTGAGAGGGCACCTGCCCATTCCAGTAGAGATTACAGTATTGTTGAGTGAGTTCTTTCTACAGAATGCTGGTGAGACTTGTAGTTCCACGGAGGTGAATCTACTTCTCCACAGGCATCTTACAGCTGGACTTTGGGGTATTGTCTTTCTCCCCTGCGCTGTAAAGTCAGTACTGTATTGAAGGAGGAATCTACAAGTGGTGATGTTCCTTCAGTTAAGCCGTCATCAGCATATCTGTCATGGTTATGCAGTGATCTTCCTGTTTGCTTACCTCCCCTTATGTGTTCAGACTAAGAGGCCAGCCACTTTCACCTGGTGGTTTTTATAACCTCTCCTCTAAGCATGGCTCTGCCCCAGGCCCTATCAGGGAACCTTATATTAACCTGTGCACTGCAAGCCAACAGTGCTGATCAATCATTGTGTGTTAGCTTCCTGTTACCTGCCGTGTGCTCTTCTGTTGTTTCGTTACCGACTTTGGCGTGTCTTTGACTATCCCTGTTTGCCTGTGAACCTGACCTTTTGGCGTGTCCCTGACTATTCCTGTCTGCTTGTGGCCCGACCTTGGCTTTGTCCCTCACCATCCCTATCCTCCTGTTGCCTACTGTGGGTGTGAGCTGGGGGACCCTGGGGGTCGTGACCTGGAGCCAGTTGCAGCCAAGTCCATCCTCACCACTCGAGGCTCTGGTGAATACCTGCTGGCTCTTAGACTCTGCACCCCAGGGAATCTTACGCTCTAACCCCGGTGGGACCTGTCTCCCATCTGCAGCAGTCAGCCGTAGGGTCCACAACCTTTGCGGTGCACTCCTGATCCCTACGGTGTGCATCTGTCACCTCGCCTCAAGGTGACCTGACAATATCTTTTGTTCTGCAGTCATTTCTTTCCTTTTGTCTTTGTGGATTACAAATTACAACAATATACTGCAGTTTAACCATCAGGCTAGCTGAAGACATCTGGAGTTTAACCACTTCCCTCCCAAGGTACGTCCAGGGACATCCTTGACTTTTTTCCGGGGTTATATCTGAATGATGGGTGCAGCTACAGGCATCATTCAGATATCGGCTTTTTCAACCGGTGATTCCCTACACCATAAGAATGATCATAACGACTGTTCTGCCGCTTGCTCGTTCTTTCGGGCGGCGAGAGGGCATGTGCTTCTACCGACTCACCGCTTCCATCGTTGAGTCGGAGACAGGATCCGCCGGCCCCGGATGGTGACCATAGAGGTTCCGGCCAACCAGATGGTTGCTAGACATGTGCACCATCAATAAATTCGTTCCGTTCACATTAGCCATTCATTCGTATTTCGTAATTCGTGTCCGAAATTCAATTTGGATTTGTATGAAATACGATTTTTCGTTAGGTTCGTTAACTTTTCGTAACAATTACGAATGTTCGTGCTGTGCTGACTTGCTGGGTTTTTAACTTCATCATAAGGAATAATTGTAATTAATGAACATTCTTATTTTGTCCGATTCTGAATCTCCCATCGACTACCAGTACCAGTCCCCCACTCCCATATTAACCCTTTCATGGCTAAGCCTATTTTTGGAATTTGGTGTTTACAAGTTAAAATCCATATTTTTTGCTAGAAAATTACTTGTAACCCCCAACATTATATATATATATATATATATATATATATATATATATATATATATATATATATATATATATATATATATATATATTTTTAGCAGAGACTCTAGAGAATAAAACGGCGATTGTTGCAATATTTTATGTCACACGGTATTTGCACAGCGGTGTTTTAAACGCAACTTTTGGGAAAAGGGACACATTCATGAATAAAAAAATAAAAATAAACAGTAAAATTAGCCCAATTTTTTTGCATAATGTGAAAGATGATGTTACGCCGAGTAAATAGATACCAAACATGTCACACTTTATAATTGCGCGCACTTGTGGATTGACGACAAAGTACGGTACCTAAAAATCTCAATAGGTGACGCTTTAAATTTTTTTTACGGTTACCAGGTTAGCGTTACGGAGGAGGTCTACTGCTAGAATTATTGCTCTCGCTCTGACGATCGCGGCGATACCTCACATGTGTGATTTGAACACCGTTTACATACGCGGGCGCGACTTCCGTATGCGTTTTCTTTGCTTCGCGAGCTCGCGGGGACGGCGGGCGCTGTAAAAAAAAAATTTTTAATTTTTTTATTTATTTTAAAATGACTAAATTGTTTAAAAAAAAAAAAATTGATCACTTTTATTGCTGTCACAAGGAATGTAAACATCCCTTGTGACAGTAATAGGTGGTGACAGGTACTCTTTATGGAGGGATCGGGGGTCTAAAAGACCCCCCACCCCTCCTTTACACTTCAATGTATTCAGATCGCTGAAAATGGCGATTCTGAATACGGGATATTTTTTTAAAACCGGCGCCATTGGCAGCCGAGTAAACGGGAAGTGACGTCATGACGTCGTTTCTGTGTTTACGATGAGGAGACTGGAACGAAGCCGATTACAGCTTTGTTCCAGTTCCTCCCCAGCAGCCGGAGGCAGCGGAATTTGAATCGGTGCTCCTGATTGAGCGGGAGCACTGGTAACAGCGGCGGGAGGCGGCGGGAGGGGGGGGACGTCCCCTCCCGCTCCTCCGGCATAACAGCCGAGCGGCTTTTAGCCGCATCGGTTGTTATGCCTGGATAGCCAATCGCCTGCTGAAAAAAACGGTACTGGGATGATGCCTGCAGGTGCGGGCATCATCCCGGTATAACCCCCGGAAGCCGAGTACGCACATCTGCGTACGCTCGGCGGGAAGGGGTTAAAAAAGGTAATTTTCCCAACACTCACTCAGCAGCAGAAGAAAACCTCTGATTGGTCAACAAAACACCAGTCATGTTTTCCATTGTAATGAAATTTCGGAAGCATAGCAATTCGTATTTCGGATCCTCCCGAATGTACGAATTTAGGGAAATTCGTACGAATTTTCGATTCATACGAAATGGATCGCACATCTCCAATGGTTGCGGGAGTCTCTATGATCGGTCGGAGGCCCGGTGTTATGACGTCACCCCCGGCCTCTGCATTCAAACGAATGGCGTCGCCTCGGCTGGGAAGCCTAGATTGTTTTTTTTTTTTATTTGATTTCAGGCTTCCCAGCCTAGAGGTGAGGTGTGAGGTCTTATTGACCCCGGATCTCACTGTAAAGAGGACCTGTCATGCCCTATTCCTATTACAAGGGATGTTTACATTCCCTTGTAATAGGAATAAAAGTGATCAAAACTTTAATTTTTTTGTCTCAAACTAAAAAAAGAAAAGTAAAATTAACAATAAAGAAAAAAAAAAAGAAAAAAAGTAAAGCGCCCCTGTCCCCATGTGCTCACACGCAGAAGCGAACACATCCGTAAGCCCCACCCACATATAAAAACAGTATTCAAGCCACACGTGTGAGGTATGGCTGCACATGTTAGAGCGAGAGAAATAATTCCAGCCCTAGACCTCCTCTGTCACTCAAAACCATGTAACCAGTAAAAAAAAAAAAAAAAAATTTAAAGCCTCACCTATGGGGATTTTCAAGTACCGAAGTTTAACGCCATTCCATGAGCGTGTGCAATTTTGAAGCGTGACATGTTAGGTATCTATTTACTCGGCGTAACTTAATCTTTTACATTATGCATAAAAATTGGGCTAACTTTAGTGTTTTTTTGTTTTGTTTTTTAAAGCATGAAAAACTGTTTTTTTTCTCCCCCCCAAAAAAACGCTGCGCAAATACCGTGCGAGATTAAAAGTTGCAACGACCACCATTGTATTCTCTAGGGTCTTTGTTAAGAAAAAAAACAAAAAAGAAAAAACCCATATATATAATGTTTGGGGGTTCTATGTAATTTTCTAGCAAAAAAATGATGATTCTTCTTCTATTACTAAGCACTGCCACCCTACTCACAAGTCGATCTCTGAGTTATAGCCTAGGGGGAGCCATTTGTGTATATGTTTACTATAAAGAATGTAAAGATTATATACTGCATTTTGGTCTTTGTGTTGAGGCCTCAGTGGGAAGGTATTTAATATGTCTTGAAGATATTGAGTACCTATCCTTCTGTGCAGCTGTTCACATATATAAGGTGATTCTAAGGTTATATGTTCTGTATATGTGTATTAAGTGATATCTGTTGTCAATCATAACTTGTGTTCATTCATGCTTTTCATTGTGCTCCATTACTTATCTCAGTAAACCCTTCTGAGTGGTTCAGTGATATTGTGTGAGTTTCTTATTGCTAACGCCACATTGCAGAATGGAGGATCTGCAGATTCGGGGTGGCCGGCGGGGTATAGAGCCAATCAGCAGCCAGGGGCGGATCCAGGGGGGGCAACGGGTCAATTGCCCCCTCCGAGAATACCGCCAGCTGATGACACCCGCGGCCGGTTCCGCGGGTACCAGCGCCGCCGGTTCCGCGGGTGCCAGCGCGGCCGGTTCCGCGGGTGCCAGCGCGGCCGGTTCCGCGGGTGCCAGCGCGGCCGGTTCCGGTGAGTGGACGGGTGAGGGGAGGGGGCAGCTGGGCGGCTTAAGAGGGCTGCTGGCCAATCAGGAAGCCAGCGGGCAGGGGAGCAGGGAGATGACATCATCTCTCACTGCCCTGCATCCCTCCAGTTCCGCCCTCACTGTGCAGGAGGCTGTGTGCAGCAGAGAGATTACATCATCTCTCTGCTGCCTATCTTCACTCTGGACTCAACAAAAGAACACCTTAGCAGAAAAGTGACACAGTAGGTGACAATCCGCAATGTGTGGCAGGCTACGTGGCAATCCGCAATGTGTGGCAGACTACATGGCAAGTGGCAATCCGCAATGTGTGGCAGACTACGTGGCAAGTGGCAATCCGCAATGTGTGGCAGACTACGTGGCAAGTGACAATCAGCAATGTGTGGCAGGTGACGTGGCAAGTGGCAATCCGCAATGTGTGGCAGACTACGTGGCAAGTGACAATCAGCAATGTGTGGCAGGTGACGTGGCAAGTGACAATCCGCAATGTGTGGCAGGCTACGTGGCAATCCGCATCTGGTGGCAGGTGACGTGGCAAGTGACAACCCGCAATGTGTGGCAGGCGACGTGGCAAGTGACAGTCCGCAATGTGTGGCAGGCGACGTGGCAAGTGACAATCCGCAATGTGTGGCAGGTGACGTGGCAAGTGACAATCCGCAATGTGTGGCAGGTGACGTGGCAATCCGCAATGTGTGGCAGGCAACATGGCAAGTGACAATCCGCAATGTGTGGCAGGTGAAGTGGCAATCCGTAATGTGTGGCAGGCAACATGGCAAGTGACAATCCGCAATGTGTGGCAGGTGAAGTGGCAATCCGCAATGTGTGGCAGGTGACGTGGCAAGTAACAATCCGCATTTGGTGACAAGTGACGTGGCAAGTGACAATCCGCGTTTGGTGGCAGGCGACATGGCAAATGACACCCTCAGGGCTCCCACTGATTTTGCATTATGGTGAGTTGAACCATTTAATTTTATATTACAATGTAATAATAGAAATAATGCGCTTCATCCTGACACCATAACAACCATGGTGCCGTAATGATTGAAGCGCCAATACCAGCCATTTCCCATATAAATTGCCCCCAAAAAAAACATATTTTATAGCAGTGCCCCTCCCGAGACTGGACTCCGGATCCGCCCCTGTCAGCAGCCCCCACATGGGTACCGCTACAGTTATGTATTATGTCCTCTGTTTTTCCTTCTTCTGTTTTAGGGAAAGCGGCTCCGCTCAAATTATTATTGAATCATTTCAAGGGAGGAGGTGGAAATTGAAGGGGAGGAAAAAAAATCACAGTATTGATTATCACCTGGAGAGAGTACAAGGCTGCACAAAGTAATCAATATCTGCGATCAATATCTGCGAGCACCAATAACAAGAGGCAGGATACCAATCGATATATGCAAAGAGCGTTCTACCGGTAGGTAAGTGTTCTTGTCTGAATGTCAGCTGGCTCCACACACTGGAAGGATTTATTCAAATGAGAGAATGAGCAGAACTACATGAGTTCTGATTGGTCACTCTGGGCAACAATTTTACAACTGCAAAGAACCCATTAAGATGCAAAACCCAGACATCCTAGACAAAATATAGGTAAGTCCTTAAATAAAAAAGATAGATCAAATACAATAAAAATACTAAATAATAATAATAGCAACAATAATCATAATAATAATAATACTTATGTAAACATATAATTACAGACACAAATAAATAGATATATAACAAAAAAATTTAATATATATATATATATATATATATATATAAAATAATCCATTTATAGATTTATAATATAAATATAAAATAATAAATTATTATTATTACTTAGTAGTAGTACTGATCTATTTTTTGTTGATTTCTAATTGTATTTATATGTATAATTGTGTATATATGTGTGTGTATATATATATATATATATATATATATATATATATATATATATATATATATATATATGTTTATTTAAATTTTATTATTATTAATATTATTAATAATAATAATAATAATGCTTAGTAGTAGTAATACTGATCTATTTGTTTATTGATTTATAATTGTATTTATATATGTTTATTTAAATTGTATTATTATTATTATTAATAATAATAATAATACTTAGTAGTAATACTGATCTGATTGTTTATTGATTTATAATTATATATATATTAAATTGTTTTATTATTAATAATAATAATAATAATAATAATAATACTTAGTAGTAGTAATACTGATCTATTTGTTTATTGATTTATAATTGTATTTATATATGTTTAATATTATTATTATTATTAGTAGTAGTAATAATAATAATAATAAAACTTGGTAGTAGTAATACTGATCTATTTGTTTATTGATTTATAATTGTATTTATATATGTTTAATATTATTATTATTATTATTATTATTATTATTATTAGTAATAATAATAAAACTTAGTAGTAGTAATACTGATCTATTTTTTATTGATTTATATTTATATATGTTTATTGCAATTGTATTATTAATAATAATAATAATAATAATAATAATAATAATAATACTTAGTATTAATACTGATCTATTTGTTTATTGATTTATAAATATTAATAATAATAATACTTAGTAGTAGCAATACTGATCTGTTTGTTTATTGATTTATAATTATATTTATATATGTTTATTTAAATTGTATTACTACTACTACTACTACTACTACTACTCCTCTATTTGTTTGTTGATTTAAATAAAAATATATAAATACAATTATAAATCAATATTACTACTAATAATAAAGTTTGTGAACCATTTGCCGTTTTCTGCTTTCTTACATGATTGCCCGATAGGTCTGGCAATTTAATAATTATTATTATAATACAGGATTTATATCACACCAACAGTGTGCACAGCGCTTTACAACATGAGGGCAGATAGGTACAACAGAATTCAATACAGGAGGAATCAGTGGGCCCTGTTCCTTAGAGCTTACTTATAATGATACAATTGAAAGTAAAATACATAAATGAAATAATAAATGAATAAATACAATAATAATGCAATTTAACTAAAACAGATAAAATAATAAATGAATACCTAAATTAATACATAAATAGCATAATAATAAAGCATAATAATAAATTAATAAATTAATAAATAATAAATAATACATTAATAAATTAATAAATAATAAATAAAAAATAATAATACAATTTAATATATATATATATATATATATATATATATATATATATATATATAAATAATAAATTAATACATTAATAAATGAATACATTAATAGCATAACTAGTGTCGGGTGATTGGATATAGTGTATACCACATTTACCATTAACTAATGCAGAGTTGCAATGCAAGGAGATCAGCTAAAAGTAGTTGGATCTGTATGTGCGTTATAATTAATTGAAATGAGTCGATTAATTGATTTAAAAAAAAAAAAAATCGATTAATCGAACACGAAAAATTTTAATCAGTAACAACCCTATTATTATTATTATTATTATTATAAGCAGAAGAAGAGGAGTACAATTTAAATAAATAAAAAATATAAATAAAATAATAATTTAATAAATAGAATAATAACAATAATACAATTTAAAGTAAAAAAAATATAAATAAAATAATAAATGAAAAAATAACTAGATTCATTTTTTTGTATTATTATTTAATAATAATAATAATAGAATTTAAATTAAAATAATAAATGAATAACTACATATCATAATGATAATAATACAATTTAAATTAAAAATCTATATAAATAAAATAATAAATTAATAAATAACTAGATTAATTATTTTTTTGTATTATTATTATTATTATTATTATTATTATTATTTAATAATAATAATAACATTTAATTTAAAATAATAAATAAATAACTACATATCATAATGATAATAATACAATTTAAATAAAATAATAAACATTATTAATTATAAAATAAAAATAATTTAAATAAAAATATATGAATAAATAATAATAAAGTAATAAATAATAATAACACAATAAAAATAAAATAGGATAATAATGATAGATAAAATAAATGTAAACCCTAACTGAATGATATTTTATTTTCTCTGTCCTCTGTATATGATCGCCTGAATCTCTTCCTATCTACATCCACCCCCCCTGGTAGTTTGTGTCTCTGCCCCTCCCATACAGCCACCATGAAGGTGTCACAGGTTGAGAAGCGTGGTGTATCTCATCCTCTTGCCTGTGACACAACTTTCCAGCAACCAGGCAGAATTAGGAGTTTAGGTTGAAGCGACAACCTTGAAAATCTGTAACATTGGTTTTCCACCATGGCGACAAATCTCAGGTCGATGGAATGGAGTTTTATTGCTTCCGCAAGCTGAATATTAACCCTTCACCGCCCCAATATTGGGGTGCTGGGAGGTCCAGCGTAGAGGTGACTATTGTGAATCTAACCGGTGTCAACCCAACTGCCCCCCCCCCCCCAGGCATGCAATCGCAGGACAGTCGCTCACACAGACAAGCGTAGACAGGATGAGCCCCACTCCCTCCCATCACTGACCTGCAGTCGCTGAGATGCTGGATGAACAATGATCAGCTGCAGCAGCAGCAGCAGAGCCAGACTGGGAGTGGGGCACGCCTACTCATCTGCATAGTGAGCCCTGATTGGAGGGTGGGGGGCGGACGTCACCTGCAGGGGAGGGGGACCTGCAGGGACCACGTGTGCAGAGGACAACACATAACACACATACACCACATGCTCTACATAACAAGCGGCGTGTCATGCAATGTTCCACATTTAATTAATAATCGCGATTGTGATTTTTTATTTTTTTTTCTTAAATATTAGAATTTTTTTTTTGTTTTTAGTTTTTTAATTCCTCTTTCTTTTTTCTTATTTCCTTTTTTTTTTTTTTTTTTTTTTTGTGGGATTAATAATTCATATATTGGATTTTGGAAATTGTATACTTATATTTTTGGTTTAATGTGTCTGATGTTTTTGTTGTGTCTTTTTGTTTTTTGTATGCAAATAATGAAATTTAATAAAAAGATTAAAAAAAAAATATATATGACTTTTTTTTTAAATTTTTTTTTTGAAGCCATTTAATAATGAGGGAAATTTTAAATGCGAAGGTCTGATTGACTGAAGACGATAACTGAAACATTGTTTCCATTAGCACTGTGAAGCAGAAACAATGTACGGAATCCAATGACTCGACGTGGAATCTCGGAGGATTTTATTTGCATAGATATATAATGCGTAAATCATCGCAGCGTGCGACCAATCACCGAAATGTTACATAAGATTTCATTCTAAACTCCGGGCTGAGATAAAAATCTGCATTCATTAACATCATTGCATTATTATTTTAATGCATGTGTGTCTCCATGCTTTATTTTGCTGTAAAAAAAAACTTTGAAAAACACCCCCCTTCCCCCCCCCCTCATCAATTATAGCTGCAGCCATCTTGAGTAAGGGAAAATCATTTTTTTTTCCTCCTTCTAGTGGTTGAACTGGATGTACTTGTGTCTTCTTTTCAACCAGACTAACTATGTAACTAAGATTATTCATGTAGCATTTACTTCCTGGCATCCATCTGCCCTTAGCTCAGGCATGCAGGGCAGGCAGCAGGGTGTTTTTGGCTGAGAAAACCCCTCCTCCCCTCCTGAGGACTCCTGGGATGTATGACATCAGGTGTTCACACAATTACAGCCATCACATATCAGTTGTACTCGATGAATGGCTTTCATTCTAAGCTATTCATTGTGTACTACTGTGATTGATTACATGGTACAAACAGGGCCAATCACAGTGCGTCTGTACCATCTGGTAGCTGTGGCCAATCAGTGCATCTGTACCATGTGGTAGCTGTGGCCAATCACAGTGCATCTGTACCATGTAGTAGATGTGGCCAATCACAGTGCATCTGTACCATGTGGTAGCTGTGGCCAATCACAGCTATCACAATAGTACACACTGGCAATGATTGATCACATGGTACAAACAGGGCCAATCACAGTGCATCTGTACCATGTGGCAGATGTGTGCAATCACAGTGCATCTGTACCATGTGGCAGCTGTGTGCAATCACAGTGCATCTGTACCATGTGGCAGCTGTGGCCAATCACAATGCATCTGTACCATGTGGTAGCTGTGGCCAATCACAGTGCATCTGTACCATGTGGTAGCTGTGGTCAATCACAGCTATGACAATAGTACACACTGGCAATGATTGATCACATGGTACAAACAGGGCCAATCACAGTGCATCTGTACCATGTGGTAGCTGTGGCCAATCACAGTGCATCTGTACCATGTGGTAGCTGTGGCCAATCACAGTGCATCTGCACCATGTGGTAGCTGTGGCCAATCACAGTGCATCTGTACCATGTGGTAGCTGTGGCCAATCACATCTATCACAATAGTACACATTGGCAATGATTGAACACATGGTACAAACATGACCAATCACAGTGCATCTGTACCATGTGGTAGCTGTGGCCAATCACAGTGCATCTGTACCATGTGGCAACTGTGGCCAATCACAGTTCATCTGTACCATACGGTAGCTGTGGCCAATCACAGTGCATCTGTACCATGTGGCAACTGTGGCCAATCACAGTGCATCTGTACCATACGGTAGCTGTGGCCAATCACAGTGCATCTGTACCATGTGGTATCTGTGGACAATCACAGCTATCACAATAGTACACACTGGCAATGAAAAGATGCCATTAATAAAAAATTGCCTGCGACCAGATGCCATCAGGTGTCCCCAGTGGGGTCTGTCCTTACATCAGGTGCCCCCAGCGGAGTCCATCCTTACATCAGATGCCCCCAGTGGAGTCCGTCCTTACATCAGGTGCCCCCAGCGGAGTCCGTCCTTACATCAGCTGCCCACAGCGAAGTCCGTCCTTACATCAGGTGCCCACAGCGGAGTCTGTCCTTGCATCGGGGGCCCCCAGCGGAGCCCCTTCTTACATCTGTGTCCCCAGCGGAGCCCCTTCTTACATGTGTGTCCCCAGCGGAGCCCCTCTTTAGATCTGTGGCCCCAGCGGAGCCCTTCCTAACATCTGTGTCCCCAGCGGAGCCTCTCCTTACATCTGTGTCCCCAGCAGAGCCCCTCCTTACATCTGGTGTCCCCACTGGAATCCCTCCTTACATCTGGTGTCCCCAGTGGAGCCCCTCAAATCTGTGTCCCCAGTGGAGCCCCTCCTTACATCTGTGTCCCCAGCAGAGCCCCTTCTTACATCTGTGTTCCCAGCGGAGCCCTTCCTTACATCTGTGTCCCCAGCGGAGCCCCTCTTTAGATCTGTGGCCCCAGCGGAGCCCTTCCTTACATCTGTGTCCCCAGCGGAGCCTCTCCTTACATCTGTGTCCCCAGTGGAGCCCCTCATTACATCTGTGTCCCCAGCAGAGCCCCTCCTTACATCTGGTGTCCCCACTGGAACCCCTCCTTACATCTGGTGTCCCCAGTGGAGCCCCTCACATCTGTGTCCCCAGTGGAAGCCCTCCTTACATCTGTGTCCCCAGCAGAGCTCCTTCTTACATCTGTGTCCCCAGCGGAGCCCTTTCTTACATCTGTGTCCCCAGCGGAGCCCTTCCTTACATCTGTTTCCCCAGCCGAGCCTCTCCTTACATCTGGTGTCCCCAGCAGAGCCCCTCCTTACATCTGGTGTCCCCAGTGGAGCCCCTCCTTACATCTGGTGTCCCCAGTGGAGTCCCTCAAATCTGTGTCCCCAGTGGAGCCCCTCCTTACATCTGGTGTCCCAAGCGGAGTCCCTCAAATCTGTGTCCCCAGTGGAGCCCTTGCTTACATCTGTGTCCCCAGTGGAGCCCCTCCTTACATCTGTGTCCCCAGCGGAGCCCCTCCTTACATCTGGTGTCCCCAGCAGAGCCCCTCCTTACATCTGGTGTCCCCTCCCCCACCTTACATCTTGTGTCCCCAGCGGAGCCCCTCCTTACATCTGGTGTTTCCAGCGGAGCCCCTCTTTAGATCTGTGTCCCCAGAGGAGTCCCTCCATACACCTTTTTGAGGGTCCTTATATAATCCTTATATGTGTCCCCAGCGGAGCCCCTCCTTACATTTGTGTTCCCAGCGGAGCCCCTCCTTACATCTGTGTCCCCAGCAGCACAGCCCTCCTTACATCTGTGTCCCCAGTGGAGCCCCTCCTTACATCTGTGTCCCCAGAGGAGTCCCTCCTTACATCTGTGTCTCGAGCGGAGCCCCTCCATACATCTGTGTCCCCAGCGGAGTCCCTCCTTACATTTGTGCCCCCAGCAGAATCCCTCCTTACATCTGTACATCAGCAGCACAGCCCTCCTTACATCTGTGTCCCCAGCAGCACAGCCCTCCTTCATGCAGAATCTGTCTCTCCCCTTCAAAGGCAGCTATTCAGTTCCTGTCTTTCTCTGTGTGTTCAGTGGAGAGGGGAGGGGCCAGTAAAAGAAGAGGAGGATCAGAGAAGATAGGAACAAACAGCCTGTGTACACAATGCAGAGGATTAACCCCTTAGGTCCCACAACAATAGTATAACAAGCATGCTGGACGGTGGACGCTCCATCAGGGGCGCCACTCCCTAATTTCAATGCGCCCGGCCCCTAATCTCCATGCAGGGCACCGGACGCATGGATTTCAATGTTTGTTTGTTTTTTGTTGTTTTTTTTTAAAACACATGATTAAAGCCTGAGGCTTTAATGGGTTTAAAAAAAGGGTGGGCTCAGGGCAAAGAGCACTGCGCCCCGAGCCCACCCAGTTGTGTGACAATAGCGAATTAATATTCGTTATCGTCTTCCTGATTTTCCTCCCAGCCAAATCAGACCCGATTGGAGGAGAATCAACTATAGTGCCCGCTGAGGAGGTGCAGGGGGAAGACAAAGGTGCTTGTGACCTAGATGGGGGGGGGGGGGGGGGTGGTGTGTGTGGCGGATGGTTTGTTTGCCACCCCCCCCCCGCGCCAAAATGGAGCACCAGCTGCCACTGCTACATACATACACTGATTTTACTGTTGTGGGTTTAGTAACACTTTAAGGGTTAATTCACACCAGGACATTCAAACTGCGCTGCCTTTTGGATCTGCTGTGGGTGCCGATACATTGTTAACACCCCAAAAGCCGATCGCAAACACAGTGGTCTTGCTGGCACCAAGTTGCATGGTACCACATTACCATGCGATTTGGTACATCCCGTTCTTCAAAGGTGGTGCATGCACTACGTTTTGCGCGTTCTGGTGCGATTAGCTGCCCATTCAAATGAACAGGCTGTCAAATTGCACTGCAGAGGAATGCACAGGAATCGCACAGGAACCAACCCTAAAATGCAAATACGAGGGGGTGCTTTAACAACACATTGCGGTGCAGCTCACACACTGTACACCACCAGCGCACCCAGAGGATTTCCTCCTACTTTGTATTTTCCTCCTATTCACTTTAGTAACCTGAAATTTAGACATATTTCAGTTCTTCCAGTATTGCCCCCCCAGGGGAAGAGCTCAGGCCGTGATATTGGTAAATGATTGCTAATTGGTTCCTGGGGAGGGGAGCACATAGCACAGGGCCGGTTTATCTTCTAGCTGTGGAACACCATGCAGTTAAACAGGCATGTCTGGTCTTATGTAGCCAAGTCCCGGGGCCCCTGAAGCCCAATGATGACCTCCAGAGATAGGGACAGCTGACATCTTTCTATGTAGAGTGGGTTAGATGGCGGGTGTAATGCAAGGTAGATTGATGGGTGCCAGACACTTCTTAAATGCAAAGAGATTTATTGTCTCTTGAACAGAACTGTGGGAGAGAGGGTTAGGGTCAGGACACCCATTAGGAGATGCAATGTTAATTGGCAGACTTCGAGACTTCTACAGGCAGACAGCCATGCAGGGAAAGGTATCCAGCTAGACAACATATCTGCATGAGTAGGACCGCTGTCCCCTTTGGGAACAATCTTGTAACAGTTTCTAAGAAAGATTGCAATGAACTCCTTCACTTCTTCTACAATCTCCTATTGTAGAACTTCACTCCGCTGAGCTCCCGGTCTTCCACTAGACTACCAGATCCACTCGCCACTGGATCTCCTGAGCTCTTCCAATCTTCCCACTCAGTATCTTCCTCAAGCGTCACCCCCGTCTCCTTGCTGGGCTCCTAGCTTGGCACTCAAAGATACTCCTCAAGCGTCACCCCACTTGGCCTGCTCGGTCCCTGGCTTGGCACACAGTAATATTATGCAAGCGTCACCTCCACTGGCTGGGTCCCTGGCTTGGCACCTGCTGAAGTTTTCCCAATTCTTCACCGTCCCCGGCTGGTGAGAATACTGCTCTGGTACTTGTGTAGCACCCTGGGGTTTAGTCAGGGATGCTCCTCACCAGGGGGGTTGCTAGGTCTAGAAAAGATCTGGGGCTAGAGCCCATAGCAGCACAGTAGAGAAAGCCATACGATTGGGTGGGCATACACATGTATATACAGTAATATATGTGTGTGTGTATATATCCCCAGAGACTCCTCACTTACATCAGGGTCCCCAGAGAGCCCGCCTTACATCAGAGTCCCCAGAGAGCCTCCCCCTTGCACCAGGGTTCCCAGAGAGCCCCTCTTACATTAGGGTCCGCGGAGAGCCCCCCTTACATGAGGGTCCCCAGAGAGCTCCCCCACTTACATCAGGGTCCCCAGAGAGCCTCCCCTCGGGGACCCCTGCAGAGACTCGGGGCTATGGGCCCCATATTTGGGGCTATAGCCCCAAAAGCCACCTCCTAGCGAAACCACTGCTCCTCACAAGTTTACTTACCAGTAGTAGTTACTGTCAGGTACTCACCAAAGCTGAAGTGCTGAGAGCGGCTTCCCTTGCGGCTGGGTGCACAGTACCCCTGAGGATGGAACAGTGGGTACAGGGCACGGAGGGGCACGGAGGGGCACGGGTTGCCAGCAGGTGACTAGTACGCAGAAGGTCTTCTGAAGGAAGAGATGCCCGTGCAGATGATCTTGGAACTGGTAGAAGTAAATGCCTGCCAGGGGTTCTAACACCTGGAGTGAAGGCCGAGGGTCAAACACAGGTATCAGTCCATGAGACAGAGCATATTCCAGAGGCAGGCCGAGGGTCAAACACAGGAAACAGTCCATGAGCCAGCAAGGCTGAGTGCAGAAAACAGAGGATATTCCAGAGGCAAGCCGAGGGTCAAACACAGGTATCAGTCCGGGAGTCAGCAAGGCTACGAGCAGGAAGTCCATTTAACAAGCCAGGGGTCAGGTCAGGAGAGAATCAGAGTAGTCTTCAAGCAATCTGGGTCACAACAGGAAGTGGTCAACAGGAACACAGGTGAGCTGAGGAGACAAACCAGCAAAGACACAGAGCACATCGATGCCTTTTATAGGCCTGTCAGGCCAATCAGGTAAGGCCCATAGCCGTGTGCATAGGTGTGCACATGCGCGTACAACATTGTATCTTATCACGCATATGCGTGCGTTGTTGTGCAGCTCTTCCCCGCAGGTGCACGGGGAAGTGCCGACGTTGAAGTCTGGTGATTCTCTGACAGTTACCCTGGTCAATTGTTAGAGATCCATTGATTTCTCCCTAAGTTTGGCCTTGTTGCACTTTTCTCTTCTACCACTAGGTGGCCGAGTACTTGGTGGTACTAGATATGAGAAGAGCAACCCAAGGCCAGGTTATGGGTATATGGGGTATTTCAGCCAATGGGCAGGGGTTTTCTTGAATCTCTAGGCCTGCTGGGAGAGCCTATATATTTGGGTGGAGTCAGGTGATCGGGGTTCTTTGCCACCCGGATGGCTGTCTGGGTGGAAGTGTATTGTGTGTCCCCCGGGCTGCTAGGCCAGAGATTGGGCCTATCCCAGGGGCATCTGGCTGCCAGACTGTGTGAAGGCCTATCCAGAGAGCAGTGCAGGGTTGGGATTGTGGAGAACCTGTAAGTGGTCGGAGGTAGAGGGGAAGCTGTCACCACAAAGGGGCCAACCAATTACCAGGGACCACAGTGAGTAACTGAAGCAAGTACCGGAATCATATTCTCACTGAACGGGCACGGTGGAGAATCGGGAAACTTCAGACGGTGATCAAGTCAGGGACCCAACCAGCGGAGGTGACGCTTGCAGAGCAGCCTTACGTGTCAAGCTAGGGACTGAGCCGGTCAGCGTGGGTGAAGCTTGAGAAGTATCTGGAGTGCCAAGCTAGGGACCCAGCAGGGAAGCATGGGTGACGCTTGAGGGTGATACCACTGCAAAACTTGGAGGAGATCAAGGGATTCAGAGTCAGTGAATCAGAGGGTCCAGTGAGAGACCAAGAGCTCAGGCATTTGTAGTGAAGCTGAAGGAACTGTTACATTTGCGTTAGGAACTGTTAAAGACTGTTACCATAGGAGAGAGCATTCCTGCACGTGCAGATGTGGCGCCTTGCTGAGGCCTTTCCCTGCACAGCTGTCCTCCTATTGAAGTTTCTGAGTCTGCCAATTGAATCTACAACTATCTAAGGGTGTCCTGGCCCTAACCCTCTTTCCCTAAAAAATATAAAAATGACCGTTAAGAGAAATAAAACCTCTTTTACATCCAAGAAGTGTCTGGCGCCCAATAACTTTGTCCACCTTGCACCCACTATGCCTCACAACCACCACATACAGAAGGATGTCGGCTATCTCTGGCAAGTTCTCATTAGACTGGACAAGGCCAGAGACCTTGCTACACTTGCTTCAGCTACTTACAGTGGTCTCCGGTAACAAGGTGGTTGGTCCTTTAGTGGCGACAGCTTCCCCCCTACCTCAGAAACCGACCACAGCTGGTTTCTCCGGCCGGCAGAACTGTTGCTTCTGGTTGGACTGCAAGTCGCAGTCCCAATCCTACGCTGCTCCCTTGCTTCTGTATAGGCCTTCAGACAGCCTAGCAGCCAGATGTCCCCAGGATAGGTCCAAGGCTTATGGCCAGCGCCGTCTTTAATGCAGTGAAAAAGGGGCAATTGCCCTGGGCCCTTTCATTGCTATGGGGCCCAAAGCAGCGGGCAGTGATTTGTTTGGAGGGAGACTGAGAGTGACGCTGCGTCCATAAGAGGCCGCTCCCTCTCTCCATCCACCCCTCTATCACCAATAGATAGATTCATGCACTGCATGAATCTATCTATGGCCGCCGCTGCCACCCCTCTTCAGGTGTCCAGCCCCTTTTTGGCGCCGGGCGCCTGAATTGCAGGGGGTGTTTTTGAAGCACCTGATTAGAGTCATAGGCTCTAATAGGCGTCAAAAAAGGTGACCTCTGAGCGCCAGCTGTGTTAGAAAAGCAAATGAATATTCACTTTCCTAACACTAAACCGACTCTCCGCCAAGCAGGTGCTCGCATCTGTTACGTGCAACCTGATTGGCTGAAAGCACAGGTGCTGTGATTGGATGCCTAAAATCAGTGTGCCGCGCCATGGGTGGAAAGAAAGGAGGACTTGTTTGGCATGCGGACAGTGAGTCGGTGTAGTGAAACTTCCAGTAACTTCTCTTTGCTTCTGTCCTGCTCCTGCCGAACACGCTAAGCCCTGAGGTGGGGACTAACTTATGACCAAGTGCACTTTGCCACTTTACGCTGCATAAGCCTCCAAGCTGTATGTACCCAAGCTGCTTGAGCCGACCTGTGCATTCCAATGCTGCTCTAATATTCTGCATACGCCTCTCTCACACGAGCCTGCAATTAGCCTATATGTACAGTTGTGCTCATAAGTTTACGCGTTTCATGGGATCTATCCAATCATCAGGGGCGGATGCAGGATACATCGCCGGGGTGCAGTCTGAGTCCTCTAACTGATACACTTCCTGTGCAGTCTGCACCAGACATCGGTGGCTTCTACTCCTATATCAGCAACACTAGAATGGAGCCCCTTTGCTGCATTGTTCCAGATATTCTGGGTTACAACCATGCTCCTGTTCCCTGTGTTTCTGTTGGACCCTACTACCACAGCTTCCCGGAACAGGCATTCCTTTCGGCCCCAGCACCGCTGCGATGTATCATGCATGAGCCCCTGATGATTGGATAGATCCCATGAAACGCGTCGGACCTAACCTAGATGCAATGTATACATACCCACATGTTATTTGGATTCAGGCAATGCCGTGGATTATAACTGTCATATTACAATGATGTTTATTATTGAGGACAATACTACTGTATATTCTATTCATATTTTTTAACATGTAAATGTTTTTGGATACATGATTTGTTATATTATGTGCCATTATTGCATGTATTGTCTGCCATGCACCTACTCAATCATGGCAAACAAATAAATACTTGTTCATGTTTTACTTTGACTCCTTCGATTAGCTACAATATAGACACCTCATTTAAAGTCCCGACCCTTTTTCTCTATGTATATTAATAGCCATTCAGCCTGGGTTCACACTGAGCTGCGGGAATGAAGCTGTGCGAGTTCAGCTAAACTCACACGGCTTCATTCCCGCCTGTCAGTCGCGATTTTGGCCGAGATTTCAGAGACATCTATGCAGGTTTCTGCACAGATCTCAATGTAAATTGCAGCCTGAGATCACAAAAAATAGTACAGAAACTACTTTTTGGAATTGGTGCAGCGCCGCAGATGCGGCGTCGCACCGATTAGGAAGGTGCCATTGCCGCCGATTTGACATGTCAAATCGCATGTCAAATTGGCAGCAATTGCCGTCAATGGCACCGTCCTAATCGCTCTAGTGTGAACCAGGGCTCAAACCCCTTTGTGTCAACTTGTGTGCATGTTTATCAGGCCAAAATCAGAATTTACAGGAACTGGAG
Organism: Lithobates pipiens; assembly: GCF_037356315.1. Classification (NCBI taxonomy): domain Eukaryota; kingdom Metazoa; phylum Chordata; class Amphibia; order Anura; family Ranidae; genus Lithobates; species Lithobates pipiens. Next base: position 8,874,247 of record NW_027507786.1, read on the forward strand.
GCTTTTTGCCAACCATCTGAGAAGATAAAGAGCCTCACCCAGAAATACCACAAAACGGTTATTGATGTTAAAGGTGGCAATACACGGTATTAAGAACTGGGGTATGTAAACTTTTGATCAGGGTAATTTGGGTAGTTTCTGTTGCCATTATGATTTAACCACTTGAGACCCGCGCTATTGCCGAATGACGGCTACAGCGCGGATCTCCTTTTCCGGGACTACGTCTATTGACGTCGTTCCGTGCACGAGCGGCCTGCGTGCCCCCTGAGGGGCGCGCGCGGCGCGCTCTGTGATCGGCGAGTCTATGAGACTCGCCTGATCACCGATCCGTGCAAGGGGTCGATCCCGACCCCTTATCACGTGATCAGCTATCAGCCAATGACAGCAGATCATGTGATAGAGCGGAGCCGGTAATCGGCTATTATTCCTCCTCACGCTGACAGCGCGACGAGATAAAAAAAAAGCCGATCACCGGCGGCCGTGATCGGGACATCAGTCCCGATCACGGCCAGCCCTGCTAGTGCCCACCTGCCCCCTGCCAGTGCCACATTAATAAAAAGTAAGTGCCCCCCGTCAGTGCCACCCAGCAGTGCCCATAGTGCCACCCAGCAGTGCCCACAGTGCCACCCAACAGTGCCCACAATCTGCCTCAACAAAGGTGCTGCACCCCAGTGCCACATATCCGTGCCCATCAGTGTCATCTACCAGTGCCCAGCAGTGCCGCCCATCAGTGCCCAGCAGTGCCACCTATCAGAGCCACCTATCAGTGCCCATCAGTCCCATCTATCAGTGGTACCTATCAGTGCCCATCCGTGCCACCCATCTGTGCCACCCATCCGTGCCATCTTATCTGTGCCCATCTTTGCCCATCAGTGCCGCCTTATCTGTGCCCATCGGTGCCGCCTTATCTGTGCCTATTAGTGCCGCCTTAACTATGCCTATCAGTGCCCACCAGTGCAGCCTATCAGTGCCCACCAATGCAGCCTTTCAGTGCCCACCAATGCAGCCCATCAGTGCCCACCAGTGCAGCCTATCAGTGCCGCCTCATCAGCGCACTTCAATGAAGGAGAAAAATGACCGTTTGCAAAATTTTATAACAAACTATTAAATATGATTATTTTTTTTTGCATCTTTTTTTGTTTGTTTAGCAAAAAATAAAACTCTGAGCTGTAATTAAATACCACCAAAAGAAAGCTCTATTTGTGGGAAAAAAATGATAAAAACTTCATTTGGGTACAGTATTGTATGCCCGTGCAATTGTCATTCAAAGTGCATCAGCGCTGAAAGCTGAAAATTGGTCTGGGCTTAGGGAGGTTTAAGTGCTCAGTAAGCAAGTGGTTAAAAAAAATAAACACAGTTGATTGATAATAAATGGCTTTGGGCCAAACACTAACCATGAGTGAAAGAAAAGTTTTTGTGTTCTCATTCATATTCTCCAAAAAATGGCCAAAAAATCATAAATTCTGCCAGGGTATGTAAACTTATGAGCACAACTGTATACGCAAATACAGTGCAATGGGACGTCCTTTGCAAGCTTGATGGTGGTGAAGCAATCTAGTCTGTTTGCATGATCCCCTTCACGCCTTTGCTTGGACCAGCTGGTGTATTATAACACCTTTACGATATTCTGGTAAAGCATTTGCTTAAAGGGCTGTATTTTGATCCACTTTAATGGACATGAATTTCAATTGTGAGAAGGACTACTAGTGCCAGCAAACACAAAAGCTACGTATGCAGTGATCTTATGCATGATTCCTGCTTCATGATTCAGTTTGCTGGCTGTAGGCGTATGTGGCTGGATTCGGCGACCTATACATAGGAAGGCTTATTGTGATCCCACCCTTAGGCCGCGTACACACGGGCGGATTGTCTGCCCAACTTAGTCCGCTGAACCGTGTTTCAGCGGACAATCCGCTCGTGTGTGGGCTTCAGCGGACTTTTTCAGTCTGACGGACTTTGTCTTTCGGAATTTCCGTAATTTTGTCCGTCCAAACTTGGTTTCAGCGGACAGTCCGCTCGTGTGTAGGCAAGTTGGACGGACTAAGTATGGCGCATGCTCAGAAAGGATTTACACGGCCGAAGGTTGCATTGCAGTGTATTGGACGTCGTTTTTCTAGTCCCGTCGTACGTGCTGTACACGTCATCGCGCAAGTTTTCAGCGGACTGTCTGTTCAACGTGTGTGGTCAAGTCCGTTCATTCAAAAATTGAACGGACTGTCTGTCGGATTGTCTGACGAACTTAGTTGGGCAGACAATCCGCCCGTGTGTACGCGGCCTTAGGCATATACAATTTTTGGGCAGTATTGTCCAGGCTGCGTTTTTAATAGGTTAAAGGGGTTCTGAACCCTCGCCGTTTTTCACCTTAATGCGTTCTATTAAGATTATTGTGATTCTGCGCATCACATGACTGGCCACTAATAAATCAGAAAGATATATAAAGAGTGCGCCATACACACAGGGGCCTCTAAAGGGCGTAAAAGGAGTCATGCTTGTGAAGGAGTCCGGAGTTGGGCTTTAAGTGTTAAAGGTCCGTGCAGCACACGCAGAGTGCAGATCACCGTCTGGCCGGTGTTCACAGATCATTTATTACATGGCTAAGTACAAACAGACAACCAATGACTAACACAACAAGCTCGGTATGTTTCCTGAACTCCACGTCATCCGTTGTGAGTCACGCTCGTTCCTTCTGAGGTTGGCTCTTCTGATCCGGCATTGGTTTTTATGGGTCGAATGGAGATGTCGCTGCATCTGAAATTGCTGAAACTTGTACGCTCATTACGGTGCTCCTCAGAAAAGTATGGCTGCATGCACACTGGCGTTTTAGAAGCCTGACGTCATTTCTTAGCACTTCCTCACACTAGAAAAACTGTCTGCCATACGAGTGAATGGCTGTATGTAGGTCTGCTCTAAACACCAAAGGCCTGTCCACATAGACATGGATAAACCGCAGTGGTTCCAGATGCAGTGAGCAAGCAGTAGAGAGCCGTGTGGTGCGCGTTTCAGTGCATCACATGGGTCCCCTTTATTTGACTCGACTATATTTGAAAAAGTGACCCTTCATTCATTTCACTGTAGAGAGGAGTGACATGACATGCGATCCCACCTGGAAATCTGCGATAAAATGCATCTGGGGGGCATTCAATGTGAATTGGGCACATAGAAATCAATTGTTTTCTGGGTGTCCTACTGTTGACCATGCAGAGCCTCTCCCATCTTCTGGAATTCCCTGCTGTCCAGGACCTCTCCTATCTTCTGGAACTTCACACCCCAATCTGTTCAGGACCTCTCCTGTCTTCTGGAATTCCATACCCCAATCTGTGCAGGATTTTTTCAACCTTGTGGAACTCCACACCCCAATCTGTCCAGGACTTCTCCCATCTTCTGGAATTCCATACCCCAATCTGTCCAGGACCTCTCCCATCTTCTGGAACTCCATACCTCAATTTTTCCTGGACCTTGCCCATCTTCTGGAACTCCATATCTCAATCTGTCCAGGATCTTTCCCACCTTCTGGAACCCCACACCCAAATCTGTCCAGGACTTCTCCCATCTTCTGGAATTCCATACCCCAATCTGTCCAGGACCTCTCCCATCTTCTGGCACTCCATACCTCAATTTTTCCTGGACCTTGCCCCTCTTCTGGAACTCCATACCTCAATCTGTCCTGGACCTTGCTCATCTTCTAGAACTCCATACCTCAGTCCGTCCTGGACCTGCCCGGGCACGGGCACATCAGGCTGGGTAGCGGGCATGGGCACATCAGGCTGGGCAGCAGACAGGAACACATCAGGCTGGGCAGCAGACATGAACATATCAGACTGGGCAGCAGACAGAGAGTCATCAGGCTGGGCAGCAGAGAGGGGCTCATCAGGCTGGGCAGCAGAGAGGGGCTCATCAGGCTGGGCACCAGACAGAGGATCATCAGACTGGGCAGCAGACAGAGACTCATCAGGCTGGGCAGCAGACAGAGACTCATCAGGCTGGGCAGCAGACAGAGACTCATGAGGCTGGGCAGCAGTCAGAGGCTCATCAGGCTGGGCAGCAGACAGAGGCTCATCAGGCTGGGCAGCAGACAGAGGCTCATGAGGCTGGGCAGCAGACAGAGGCTCATCAGGCTGGACAGCAGACAGAGGCTCATCAGGCTCAGCAGCAGACAGAGGCTCATCAGGCTGGGCAGCAGACAGTGGAACATCAGATTCGGCAGCAGACAGTGGAACATCAGACTGGGCAGCAGACAGTGGCACATCAGGCTGGGCAGCAGACAGGAACACATCAGGCTGGCAGATGCTCATCGGGCTGGAATGCTGGCTCTGGCTCTTCAGACTAGAACGCTGGCTCTGGCACCTCCAGCTGGAACTCTGGCACCTCCAGCTGGAACTCTGGCACCTCCGGCTGGAACTCTGGCACCGGAAATTCAAGCTGGGACAGATTGGTGGGTGTGGAGGCAGGTTGGGTTAATGGCAGGATCCTTTTGGTTGGGAAAAACTTTCATTTTTTTCTTTGGCTTAGCCACTGAAGCTCTGTAGGTGACTGCAGGACTGTAGGTAAGGGGTGCAGCAAACTGGAAAGGAGGATTGGGATATGGCAGAGAAGAGGTAACAGTAGCTGAGGGAATATCTTGTGGGTTTGTAGGCAGCAGAGAAGAGGCAGGTGGGATGAATGCAGGATAGGTACAGGGAGCAGAGACCGGATATGAGTATTTGGCTGGGAGCAGCGTGTACTGGGCTGCAACTGAGGTTGACATGGCTGATGGGAAAACATACATTTGGGTAGGCTGGTGTCTGATGGCAGAGGTGGTTTGTTTGGCTGGGGCTGATTGCACCATTCAGACCATGCCGAAAATATAGGTTGTACAAACCGTAGTTTTAAGTCTCCGTGTCTAACAAAAGACTGAGCAGACACAATGCACTCAGCAATCACCTGTGGGGAACAGGCTGAGTAGTGCTCACAAAAATCGTCAGGATTAGGGATGAGCCGAACACCCCCCGGTTCGGTTCGCACCAGAACTTGCGAACGACCCCCGCGTTCGGTACGAACGTTAGAACCCCATTGAAGTCTATGGGACTCGAACGTTCGAATTAGAAAGTGCTAATTTTAACGGCTAATATGCAAGATAGTGTCCTAAAAAGGGTTTGGGGACCTGCCTCCTGCCTCAGGGGACATGGGTCACTGCAAAAAAAAGTTTTAAAAACTGCCGTTTTGGCGGGAGCACTGATTTTAATGACGATTAAAGTGAAAAAAAAAAGTGAAATATTCCTTTAAATATGGTGCCTGGGGGGTGTCTGTAGTATGCCTGTGAAGTGCCACGTGTTTCCCGTGTTTAGAACAGTCCCTGCACAAAATGACATTAAACGGAAATAACACCATTTAAAACTGCTTGCGGTTTTAATGTTATATCTGGTTCCTGCAATATGGTTGAAAATCATTGAGAAACATGGCATGGGTAGCCCTCCCTGCCCATTACCAGCCTATTTGGGTCTTGTACGCATATTAAGGGGAACCCCGTACCCATATTAAAAAAAGGAAATGCGTGTGGCCCCCAGGCCCTATATACTCAGAACAGCAGTATACAGGCGGTGCAAACAAGACAGGGACTGTGTAGGTTTGTTGTGTTAAGTTGAATCTGTTTGTCATTTTCAACCGGTACATTTTTAAAGTGTAGCTCCAGTCAAAAAAACTATCTTTAAGCTTTTTGGAAAACATAGGGAAGGGTTATCACCCCTGTATAATTTGTTTTGTCGTCCATCTTTTTTCATCTCACTTGCTGCTGTCTCCTTGCGTTTGCAAGTAGGAGATGTTTGTAAGTTGGATGTTTGAAAGTAGGGGCCTGCCCTATATTATAGCGGTATGTACTGGGTACAGAGCACGCAGACAGCACGCACTATCTCCTAACACTACTGACTGCAAGCTCTATTATTAACCACTTGTTAGCCCAATGTTTGCATAAAGTGAAAGATGAAGTTATGCTGAGTAAATAGATATCAAACATGTCACTCTTCAAAATTGCACATGCCCGTGGAATGGCGCCAAACGTCGCTACTTAAAAAATCCCCATAGGCGACGCTTTAATTTTTTTTTTACTGGTTACATGTTTTGAGTTGCAGAGGAGGTCTAGGACTAGAATTATTGCTCTCGCTCTAACATTCTCGGCGATACCTCACATGTGTGGCACATGCGAGCACATGGGGACATGGGCGCTTTAATTTTTCTTTTATTTTTTTATTGTTCATTTTACTTTATTTATGTTAGTTTGACATTTTTTTCCCCAAAAATATATTTTTGATCACTTTTATTCCTATTACAAGAAATGTAAACATCCCTTGTAATAGGAATATGGGGTGACAGGTCCTCTTTACAGTGAAATCTGGGGGGTCAATATGACCCCACATCTCACCTCTAGGCTGGGAAGCCTGAAATAAAAAATAAAAAAAAGATTATGGCTTTGATCGTACTGGCGAGTTGGTAGAAGCACCGGAGGGCGGTGAGGGGTGGGGGGCGTCTATGGCTGGGTATTTCAGGGTATCACCGAGTATGGCTGGGTATCTCTGAGTATGGCTGGGTATGGCAATTTATGGCAGGGTATTACAGAGTATTGGCGGGGTACTACAGAGTAATAGCAGGGTACTGCAGAGTATTGGGGGGTACTACAGAGTAATGGCAGGGTACTGCAGAGTATTGTGGGTACTGCAGAGTAATGGCGGGTACTGCAGAGTAATGGCGGGTACTGCAGAGTATTGGGGGGTACTGCAGAGTATTGGGGGGTACTGCAGAGTAATGGCAGGGTACTGCAGAGTAATGGCAGGGTACTGCACTGCAGAGTAATGGCAGGGTACTGCACTGCAGAGTAATGGCGGGGTACTGCAGAGTAATGGCGGGGTACTGCAGAGTAATGGCAGGGTACTGCAGAGTATGCACTGGTATTGCAGAGTATTGGCAGGGAATTGAGGGGTTAAATTCGGTGAGCAGCGATGTGGGCACTGCAGATGCAGCCCACATCGCTGCTGACACCGATCTCTTTCCCCTCCGCTGTACCGATCGGTACATAGAGGGGAGGGAGGAACCGGCGTCATAACATGACGCCGGTTTGTTTCCAAGTGATCACTCCGTCATTTGACGGAGCAATCACGTGGTAAACGGCCGCTATGAGCGGCCGTTTACCGTGATCCGTGATGCGCCGGGTCCTGTGGACCCGGCGGTCACGGATGCTCTCGAGTGCGCACACCTCGGGGCACGCGAGAGCAGAATTCTGGGAGGCCGTTAATTAACGGCCTCTCTGAGTTAAACAACCGCCCTGAAGCCGTTAATCGGCAATGGGCAGTTGTTAAGTGGTTAAAGCTAGATCACTAGCTATATAGGTGAGGTGAATATAGTGGTGTATACTGTGGTCAGGGCACAGACAACAACCACTACACAGCAGCAAGATAGGAAATCAGCCAAAAACGATTGGTGTGTACTGTGAACACCCACAGAACACCCACTGCTTCAGATGCTAAGTAACACACTACAGGAGGCCGCCTTAAAGGCGGCCTTATATAGTGTGGGGCGTGCACTACACAGCCTGAGCTATGATTGGCCACAGGCAGGATGCCTGTGGCCAATCATGGCTCTCCTCGCTGCCGGCGCTGCGATTGGCCAAGCATGCGGGGTCACAGTGCATGCTTGGCCAATCATCGGGCAGCAATGCACTGCGCCAACGCAGTGCATTGTGGTCCGCGCGCGCGTCACTCGAATTTTGACGCGAACGGCCAAAACGTTCGGAATTCGCCGAACGCACGAACAGCCAATGTTCGAGTCGAACGTACGTTCGACTCGAACACGAAGCTCATCCCTAGTCAGGATCATCTTCAAAAAGCCATATTAAAGATACAACCTGATTCATATTAAAAGGAGGAGTGAAATCATCATGGCCGTCTGGAATGCAGGGCAGGGCTAGCTCAGTACAGATCTTGATCAAAGGCTGCACCTCCCCAAACAATATATAACCCTGATGGACCAGGGAGTGAGCCAAACGGATAGCTGCAAACAACTGGTCACTAGACCAGTCTTTCAAAGCCTGACGGCAATAATTACTACTTTCAGATGCCAGCAGAGAAAATAAATGATCTCATCGGCATTCATGTTTGCAACCAGATTGAAGCAAAATGGTTCCCCTGTGCAGCCACTTCTGGTCGGGGATGGCCCTGGTATTCTGTCATAAACCAGATGTGATCAGAACTGTGTGACTGCGACAGACTGAACAAGACATAAATAAGTGAAAGTACGTTTATTAAAGTAAATGCATATAAATGTGAACACACCACCAATACAAACTGAGTGAACAAACTGAACAACCAAACAGTGATAATAAACCAACCAGCATATGTAACAAAAGGGAGTACCAGAATCGTAGTCAAGCCAGGCCAGGGTCATAAACAGGAGATCAGCAGATGGGGGGCCAGGGGTAAACAGACAGGGAACAGGATGCAGGGATCAGGCTGCAGGGCAAGGATTCAGGGATACAGGAGCAGATACAAACAGGTCCAGGATACAGGAATCAGGGTTCAGGTTCAGGATCAGGATACAGGAATCAGGGTTCAGGTTCAGGATCAGGATACAGGAATCAGGGATCAGGTTCAGGATCAGGATACAGGGATCAGGTTCAGGATCAGGATACAGGAATCATGGATCAGGATCAGGATCAGGATACAGGAATCAGGGATCAGGGATCAGGTTCAGGATCAGGATCGGGGATCAGGTTCAGGATCAGGATACAAGAATCAGGGATCAGATTCAGGATCAGGATCAGGATACAGGAATCAGGGATCAGATTCAGGATCAGGATACAGGAATCAGGGTTCAGGATCAGGATCAAGATCAAGGTTCAGGATCAGGCTAACAGATAAACAGGCTGCAGGTCAGGGTACAAGAACAATACCAGGGCAAGGTGTGTGTGCACTTGCCGGGTATTTATACTATAGCTGCTATCGAAGTCATGCGATGCCTAATTGCAGAAGGTAATACCTGCTCCACACTGCCAGGATCCCCCCACTAGTGGACGCCAGTACTGCGGTCCAAAGATGACATAATTCCAGTAGGGAAAATCTCTTCTGACAGCTCCAAACTGCCAGGAGACACCTGCTGGTGGATCTCAGTACTGCACGCCAAATGATCAATATTACCAGCGGAGAGAACCTTTCCTGACACCCATCTTCTGGAACTCCATACCTCAATCTGTCCAGGACCTTGTCCATCTTCTGGAAATCGGTACCTCAATCTGTCCATGACCTCTCCCATCTTCTGAAAATCTGTACCCTAATCTGTCCAGGACCTCTCCCATCTTCTGGAACTCCAAACCCCAATCTGTCCAGGACCCCTCACATCTTCTGGAATTCTATACCCCAATCTGTCCAGGATGTCTGCCATCTTCTGGAATTCTGTACCCTAATCTGTCCAGGACCCCTCCCATCTTCTGAAACTCCATACCCCAATCTGTCCAGAACCTCTACCATCTTCTTGAACTCTGTACCCCGATCTATCCAGGACCTCTCCCACCTTCTGGAACTCTATAGCCCAATCTGTCCAGGACCCATTCTATATTTTGGATCTTCGCACCCCAATCTGTCCAGGACCCCTCCTATTTTCTGGAACTTCGCACCCTAACCTATCCAGGACCCCTCCCATCTCCTGGAACTTTATACCCCAATCTGTGCAGAGCCTCCCCCCATCCTCTGGAACAGCCTACTCCTATCTGTCCAGCTCTCTTCGACTCTATCCACCTTTAGGCATCCCCAAAATCTCATCTCTTCTAAGAAGCCTATCCCACCACCACATATGTGTACAGGGCCTAATGCTTTTGCAACTGCATTTGCCCATGCATGCAGGTCTAACGTATTTTCCTAAATGGGCAAGCTTTGTTTTAAAAAATATATGTTGGACGTGCATGCACAGGTACAGTAATCGCAGATGCAAAGAAACAGCGTGCAAAGATTTGCAGTTTGTCTTAGAAAGCAGCCACAGCCTGAGTAGAAAAGCCTGTCTATTGCCAGCATGCTGCAGAGAAGGGCATTTGCTCGGTACGTGGAAACAGTGGTCTCTTTGCAGAGCTCTGACAGACACATGCAGCTGCTGACTTTTAAAATAGTGACACTTACCCGCCCAGCGCGCCCGCGATGTCGGCACCCGAAGCCGATCTCTTGATCGTCTCTTGGGTGCTGCCGCCACCATCTTGGGTATGGGAATCAGGAAGTGGAGCCTTTCAGCTTCATTTCCCGGTTCCCTACTGCGCATGCGCGAGTCGCGCTGCGCAATGAGGATGGTCCCGCTGCCTCTGGGATCTGTGTGTTTCCCAGCAGGCAGTGGGGGACTTTCGGAAAGGGGCGTAGATTCTGCGGAAAGGGGCGTGCCTTCTGCAGAATCGACGCCGGAAGTGGGTGCAGATACCTGTACTGTACAGGTACCTGCACCCCCCTCCCCCCTGAAAGGTGCCAATTGTGGCGCCGGAGGGGGGGAGGGTTCCAATGAGCGGAAGCTTCACTTTAGGGTGGACCTCCGCTTTAAGTGAATTTGTCAAGATCTGTTCCACCCACAGACTGTTCTTATGATACATTTAACAGAGTCGGTTATTTGTGGAGCCAATGCTTTTCTTCTTATTTAAAGTGAGTCAGTGTTTATATCAGGTTCCCTTGACAGCCCTGACCTTTCCTAACCATATATACTGTATACTGAACTCCACCACAGCGTTCATCTGATGGAGCCCTTTAAAATTCCGACTATGGGGGAGCATTAGACATGTGCAATTAGTTTCATTCCAAATTCATTTTTTGACGAATTTCGCCAAATTCATAAATTCTGAAATATCCGAATTAACGAAAAAAAAAAAAAAAACATTTAACAAATTTTTCCGAATATTCATAAATTCGTAAATTCGAAAACCCAAAAATCCGAAAATTCGAAATAACTAATAATAACTTGACTATTACTTATTAGGAGAGGGGAGGTGGTTGCATGCTCCCTCGACATGTGCACTGACGAAAAATCTGTTTGTTTTTGTTTTCGCTTCATTTATTTATTTATTTATTTTGTTTGTTTTTTTCATTTTCCGGCTCATTTGTTATGATCGCAATTCATGAATTCGAAAATTGAAAAATCTGAAAATAATAAAAAAAAAAATCCGAAAATTCGAAAGAATAATGAAAAAACAAACTAACTAATAATAACTAACTTTTCAATTGTAGGTATTAGAATTTCCTTTCCAGTTTGGCTGTTAGTGAACGAATTTATTTGAAGTTACGAATTATCTGAAATAACGAAGGCCGCATCTAAACAAATGGAACATAATAAATTAAAGAGGAAGTAAACCCTTCCAAACAACTTGGACCTACAGGTAAGCCTAGATTAAGGCTTACCTGTAGGTCCAAGCAATATCTCCTAAACCTATATGGTTTAGGAGATATTTGCCCGAAAATGGGCACCGCTGTCTACGGCGCATGCGCCGTAGACAGCGGCGCGCAGGCGCACTAAATGCGGCAAATCCATGAATGGATTTGCCTAATTTGTCGACTCCCGTGCGCATGCGCGGGAGTGACGTCATCGCGGCTTCGCCGAGTGGCAGCGGCGGAGCTGCGAGACGCGACTCCCGTGCGCATGCGCGGGAGTGACGTCATCGCGGCTTCGCCACTGTGATTCGTCGGAGCTGCGAGACGCCACCAGCAACATGGATGCGGCGGACTACAGGGATCAGCGGCGCCTTCGCTGGCTCCTGTGTCAGGTAAGTGACACATAATGAGCTACTTTGCGATGCATAGTAGTCCATTATGCTTTACCTTTGCAGGGAAAAAAAGAGGAAGTAAACCCATCAGGGTTTACTTCCTCTTTAATAATAATAAATAATAGAAATAAATAACAATAATAATAAAATCGTTTATCTTTTAACTTTTAATTATTATAATTTATTATTAAATAATTTGTAATTATTATTATTATTTACTATTATCCTGTAAATAATAATGATAAACATTTTTATTATTATTATTGTTATTTATTATTATTATTTACAGGATAATAGTAAATAATAATAATAATTACAAATTATTTAATAATAAATTATAATAATTAAAAGTTAAAAGATAAACGTTTTTATTATTATTATTATTGTTATTTATCTTTTAACTTTTAATTATTATTATTATTAATTTGTTACGTTCCTATTTGTTTAGATGCAACATTCGTTATTTCTGATAATTTGTAACTTCAGATAAATTCGTATTTGTTACGTTCACTAACAGCCAAATTCGAAAGGAAATTTCAATACCTATAATTTAATAGTTAATTATTAGATAGTTAGTTCTTCTTTAAAATTTTCGGATTTTGTTTTGGATTTTCAAATTTTTGAATTTCAACCATAACAATTGACCCAAAAAAACAACAAAAAACAAAAACGAACAAATTTTTTGGCAATGCACATGCAACCACCTCCCATCTCCTACAAAAGCAATTTGCAGTGGCCGCTAGACGTCTGCACTGAAAAAAATTGTTAGTTTTCGTTTCATTTGTTTTTTTGCTTTTTTCGGAAATTCAGAAACGTGAAAATTTGGAAATTCGAAAATTCCGAAATCCGAAAATTCGGGTTTTCAAATTTCCGAAATCGTTTAAATACATTCACTAACAGCCAAATTTGAAAGGAAATTCCCAATACCTATAATTTAATATTTATTATTAGTTATTATTTCAGATTTTCGGGTTTTCGAATTTTCAGATTTTCATTCTTTTGAATGTTCAGATTTTCATTCTTATTTTTGGATTTTCAAATTTCCAAATTTTTTAATTTTTCAATTTCCTAATTTCCGAAATTTCGAATTTGCGACTTTCCAACTTCCGAAATTCCTTTCTGAAATTTTGAAATGTAGAATTTCTGAAGTTTTGAATTTCCGAAAATTAACGAATTTGGCAAAATTTGTTAAAAAAAATAAATTTGTAACTAAACAAATTGCACATGTCTAGTGGCAGCCATGCAAGAAGCAGAGGGAGAAATGGAAAGGTGAATATGATGTGATTGGGGGGGGGGGTTTGTGTTAAACAAACGCTTGGCACAGATCAGCCCATGCTGCATTCTTTCCTCCTTGGGAAGTGTTGCAAGATTACAATGTTGAAGTCTGATCACTGGGGGGGAGGGGAGACTGAGGAAAGACCTCCTTCTGCCTGCAGCAGACTGGTGACATCATCTCAGCCTAGGCAAAGTCACTGACTTGAGCTGGAGGCAGATTTCCTGTTGTGACTTGGTAGCTTCTAATAACTCCTATAAGTATGCAGGTGTGCGCCCCGCAGCGCCCCTCCTCAGACCGTCTGCTGCGATTACTCACACCGACCACAACGGCACATTTTGTAGTTCTGACTAATCCAAATCCCGTCCCCTCCTAACAATGATGTACTGTATACATTTAGTACTCTACCCATGGCCTTTATATGACACCACGGATGAGTCAATCCCCAATGTGGATATTAGGAAGACCTATGCTAAATACATGGAATGTCACTTCTGTCCTCCGGGGGGTTCCGGGCCTAGAACAAGCATGCAGATCAGGAGCTTTGATTTCACTTGCTGCATGCTTTGTTCTGGGTCAGTTACCTGTGCTCAGCCCATGCCGGACAAAATAACAGGTATGTGTTAAAGTGACCCTGCCATAAAACTAATATTAAACTAATATTAAACCAGTGTTCATTATCGTCAACGAAAAAAAAATTTGGCAAAATTTTCGGCAGCGGTATTTTTTACAGTGACGAAAAACAAAATCAAAAGTACCCTACATTTTCGTCCACTGACGAAAACTATGACCAAAATCAATTCCGTTTTCGTAACGAACGAAACGAAAATGTGAGGCAGGAACGTTTACCCTCATGAACTTCTGGTTTCCACAGAGCTCCACCTGCTTCCGCTCCCAGCCAGCAAGCGGCTCGAGTCCGAAGTGTGCTTCGCTTAGCAGCACTGTGCAGCCAGCATTACAGGCCTCAAAGACCACCATCCAACACTGAGTATTACAGGCCTCCTCAGACCACCATCCCAGAGCACTGTGCAGCATTACAGGCCTTCTCAGGCCACCATCCCCTCCTCAGACCACCATCCCAGAGCACTGTGCAGCATTACAGGCCTCCTCAGAATACTATCCCCTCCACAGACCACCATCCCAGAGCACTGTGCAGCATTACAGGCCTCCTCAGAATACTATCCCCTCCACAGACCACCATCCCAGAGCACTGTGCAGCATTACAGGCCTCCTCAGAATACTATCCCCTCCACAGACCACCATCCCAGAGCACTGTGCAGCATTACAGGCCTCCTCAGAATACTATCCCCTCCACAGACCACCATCCCAGAGCACTGTGCACTGTGCAGCATTACAGGTAGGGTTGCCACCTGTCCAGGATTCACCCGGACAGTTCGGGTTTGAAACCATGCATCCAGGTTTCAGACTGCCTGAAACCCGGACACATTATTCAGACTGGACCATGGCTTCCCAGCAGGGTTACCGGCTGCAGTTATCTAAGCTGAGAGTGTCTGTTACACCCTCTTTTACACTGCCTAAAGCCAGCACTCCCCCCACCCCAACCCCTCAAACACACACACAGACAGGAGAGGAGAGAGGGCTTGATCTGTATCTCTTACTCTCTTAATTAGAAGTCCAGCAGCCTCAGATACATCTGGGTGAGAGGTGCTGACTACCAAGGGGTGAGTGAGCTCACCATCCATCCCTGTCTGTGACTGAAGTCTCCCCCCTTCTCTCTCCTGCCTCTGAGAGAGTACACTTATGTAAATCAGGGTTCTCAGAGCACCCTTTACATCAGAGTTCCCCTTTACACCAAAGGGCACAGTGTTCCTTCTTACATCAAAGTCCTCTCCGTACATCAGAGTTCTTAGTGTTCCCCCTTAAATCGGGGTTCCCAGAGCATCCCTTATGTTAGAGTCCCCAGAGTTCTCCCTTACATCAGAGTCTGCAGAGTCTCCCCTTACAGTGAAAGGGAACTCTGCAAGTTCAGATGTAAAAGGGGAACTCTGTGGACTCTGATGTAAAGGGGAACTCTTGTTATTAATGTCATAAGATTAGAAATGTTATTTAATAGCAAAATATATCTATAGTTTATACTATAAAAAAAAAAAAAAATGCCGTGCTCCGATAAAGTGTTCGGGTTTGACTTGAAGAAAAGTTGGCAACCCTAATTACAGGCCTCCTCAGACCACCATCCAGAGCACTGTGCAGCATTACAGGCATCCTCAGACCACCATCCAGAGCACTGTGCAGCATTACAGGCCTCCTCGGACTACCATCCAGAGCACTGTGCAGCATTACAGGCCTCTTCAGACCACCATCCCCTCCGCAGACCACCATCCAGAGCACTGTGCAGCATTACAGGCCTCCTCAGACCACCATCCAGAGCATTGTGCAGCATTACAGGCCTCCTCAGCCCACCATCCCCTCCGCAGACCACCATCCAGAGCACTGTGCAGCATTACAGGCCTCCTCAGGCCACCATCCAGAGCACTGTACAGCAGTACAGGCCTCCTCAGACCACCATCCCCTCCGCAATCCACCATCCAGAGCACTGTGCAATATTACACTCCACAGACCATCCAGCACTGCTAAATCTATGGCTGTTTGTTCAAACTTTAATACCATAAATAATAAAATTCTATTTTTTTTACTCCAGGAGTATAGATTGAGTTTGGAAATTGTAGAGAAATGCTTAACCCTTTCATTACTAAGCCTATTTCTGACGTTTGTTGCTTGCAAGGCCTCCTCAGACCATTATCCATCACTGTGCATTACAGGCCTCTCAGAGTCAGACCACCATTCCAGAGCACTGTGCAGCATTACAGGCATCCTCAGACCACCGTCCCCTTCACAGACCACCATCCCAGAGCAATGTGCAGCATTACAGGCATCCTCAGACCACCATCCCCTCCGCAGACTACCATCCCAGAGCAATATGCAGCATTACAGGCCTCCTCAGACCATCATCCAGAGCACTGTGCAGCATTACAGGCCTCATCAGACCACCATTCCAGAGCACTGTGCAGCATTACAGGCCTCTTAGAGTCAGAACACCATTCCAGAGCACTGTGCAGCATTACAGGCATCCTCAGACCACCATCCGCTCCACAGACCACCATCCCAGAGCAATATGCAGCATTACATGCCTCCTCAGACCACCATCTCTTCCTCAGACCACCATCCCAGAGCACTGTGCAGCATAACAGGCCTCCTCAGACCACCATCCCCTCCGCAGACCACCATCCTGAGCACTGTGCAGCATTATAGGCCTCCTCAGACCACCATTCCCTCCGCAGACCACCATCCCAGAGCACTGTACAGCATTACAGGCCTCCTCAGACCACCATCCAGAGCCCTGTGCAGCATTACAGGCCTCCTCAGACCACCATCCCCTCCGCAGACCACCATCCAGAGCACTGTGCAACATTACACGCCTCCTCAGACCATCCAGCGCTGCTAAATCTATGGCTGTTTGTTCAAACTTTAATACCATAAATAATAAAATTCTATTTTTTTTACTCCAGGAGTATAGATTGAGTTTGGAAATTGTAGAGAAATGCTTAACCCTTTCATTACTAAGCCTATTTCTGACGTTTGTTGCTTGCAAGGCCTCCTCAGACCACCATCCATCACTGTGCATTACAGGCCTCTCAGAGTCAGACCACCATTCCAGAGCACTGTGCAGCATTACAGGCATCCTCAGACCACCGTCCCCTCCGCAGACCACCATCCCAGAGCAATGTGCAGCATTACAGGCATCCTCAGACCACCATCCCCTCCGCAGACTACCATCCCAGAGCAATATGCAGCATTACAGGCCTCCTCAGACCATCATCCAGAGCACTGTGCAGCATTACAGGCCTCATCAGACCACCATTCCAGAGCACTGTGCAGCATTACAGGCCTCTTAGAGTCAGAACACCATTCCAGAGCACTGTGCAGCATTACAGGCATCCTCAGACCACCATCCGCTCCACAGACCACCATCCCAGAGCAATATGCAGCATTACATGCCTCCTCAGACCACCATCTCTTCCTCAGACCACCATCCCAGAGCACTGTGCAGCATAACAGGCCTCTTCAGACCACCATCCCCTCCGCAGACCACCATCCCCTCCGCAGACCACCATCCTGAGCACTGTGCAGCATTATAGGCCTCCTCAGACCACCATTCCCTCCGCAGACCACCATCCCAGAGCACTGTACAGCATTACAGGCCTCCTCAGACCACCATCCAGAGCCCTGTGCAGCATTACAGGCCTCCTCAGACCACCATCCCCTCCGCAGACCACCATCCAGAGCACTGTGCAACATTACACGCCTCCTCAGACCATCCAGCGCTGCTAAATCTATGGCTGTTTGTTCAAACTTTAATACCATAAATAATAAAATTCTATTTTTTTTACTCCAGGAGTATAGATTGAGTTTGGAAATTGTAGAGAAATGCTTAACCCTTTCATTACTAAGCCTATTTCTGACGTTTGTTGCTTGCAAGGCCTCCTCAGACCACCATCCATCACTGTGCATTACAGGCCTCTCAGAGTCAGACCACCATTCCAGAGCACTGTGCAGCATTACAGGCATCCTCAGACCACCGTCCCCTCCGCAGACCACCATCCCAGAGCAATGTGCAGCATTACAGGCATCCTCAGACCACCATCCCCTCCGCAGACTACCATCCCAGAGCAATATGCAGCATTACAGGCCTCCTCAGACCATCATCCAGAGCACTGTGCAGCATTACAGGCCTCATCAGACCACCATTCCGGAGCACTGTGCAGCATTACAGGCATCCTCAGACCACCATCCGCTCCACAGACCACCATCCCAGAGCAATATGCAGCATTACATGCCTCCTCAGACCACCATCTCTTCCTCAGACCACCATCCCAGAGCACTGTGCAGCATAACAGGCCTCCTCAGACCACCATCCCCTCCGCAGACCACCATCCTGAGCACTGTGCAGCATTATAGGCCTCCTCAGACCACCATTCCCTCCGCAGACCACCATCCCAGAGCACTGTACAGCATTACAGGCCTCCTCAGACCACCATCCAGAGCCCTGTGCAGCATTACAGGCCTCCTCAGACCACCATCCCCTCCACAGACCACCATCCAGAGCACTGTGCAACATTACACGCCTCCTCAGACCATCCAGCGCTGCTAAATCTATGGCTGTTTGTTCAAACTTTAATACCATAAATAATAAAATTCTATTTTTTTTACTCCAGGAGTATAGATTGAGTTTGGAAATTGTAGAGAAATGCTTAACCCTTTCATTACTAAGCCTATTTCTGACGTTTGTTGCTTGCAAGGCCTCCTCAGACCACCATCCATCACTGTGCATTACAGGCCTCTCAGAGTCAGACCACCATTCCAGAGCACTGTGCAGCATTACAGGCATCCTCAGACCACCATCTCCTCTGCAGACCACCATCCCAGAGCAATGTGCAGCATTACAGGCCTCCTCAGACCACCATCCTGAGCACTGTGCAACATTACAGGCCTCTTCAGACCATCCAGCGCTGCTAAATCTGTGGCTGTTTTTTCAAACCTTAATAACATAAAGAATAAAATTCTATTTTTTTAACTCCAGGACTATAGATTGAGTTTGGAAATTGTAGAGAAATGCTTAAGGCCTCTTTCACATGACCGATCCGTTCAGGTCCGCCTGTCAGTTCTTTAGGCGGACCTGAACGGATGCTCCATAGACCTCTATGGAGTGTTGGATGTCAGCGGTGACATGCCCACTGACATCCGACCCACTATGATCGGAAAAATTGTGACGGAGGAAAAACCTACTTTTCCATCCATCATCGGATCAGGTGACAACGGACTCTGCAGTCCATCCTCATCCGATCCCCCATAGGGGAGAGCGGCGCTCTGACAGGTCCATCCCTGCGCAGAGTGCAGAGACAGACCTGTCCTCTTCCTGCTCAGCAGGGATCAACGGAGCGATCCCCGCTGGGCAAGGGGATGTTCACGGGCCGGATCATCACTGATCAGTCCCATGTGAAAGAGCCCGTACCCTTTCAAGACTAATGCCGCATACACACGATCGAATTGTCCAGCAGACTTAGTCCGGCAAAAATCCGGCAAACAATCCGCCGGACTTTCTAACGAATGGACTTGGCCACACACGGAAACTCCGAAAGTCCGGCGATTTCTAACGCGATGACGTACAGCACGTACGACGGGACTAGAAAAAGGAAGTTCAATAGCCAGTAGCCAATAGCTTCCTTCTCGTACTTGCTTCAGAGCATGCGTCATTCTTAGGCCGCCGGACTAGCACACTGACGAACGGATTGTCCGCTGAAAGCCAAGTCCGGCGGAAAGATTTTGATGCAAAACTACTTTTTAAGTCCGCCGGACTTTTACGATGAAAAAGTCCGCTGGAGCCCACACACGATCGAATTGTCCGGCGTAATGCGGTCCGGCGGGAATTGTGCGCTGGACTAATGCGCTGGACAATTCGATCGTGTGTAAGTGGCATTAGCCTATTTCTGACATTTGTTGCTTGCAAAATAAAATCCTTATTTATTGCTAGAAAATTACTTAGAACACCCAAACATTATATATCTTTTTTTAGGAGAGAATCTAGAGAATAAAATGGGGATTGTTGCAATATTTTATGTCATAATGTATTTGCGCAGTGGTCTTTCGAATGCAGTTTATTAGGAAAAAAGACACTTTCATGAATTTAAAAAAAAAACGAAACAGTAAAGTTAGCCCAATTTTTTTGCATAAGAGGAAAATGATGTTATGCCGAGTAAATAAATACACAATGTGTCACGCTTTGAAACAGCCCACAGTCGTGGAATGGCGACAAACTACGGTACCTAAAAATCTCCGTAGGCGGCGATTTAAAAAGAAATAACGGTTACCAGGTTAGAGTTACAGAGGAGATCTAGTGCTAGAATTATTGCTCTCGCTCTATAGATCGTGGCAATACCTCACATGTGTGATTTGAACACCGTTTACATATGCGGGCGTGCCTTATGTGTGCGTTTCCTTTGCTGCGCGAGCTCGCAGGGACGGGGTCACTTTAAAAAAATATTTTTCTTTTTCTTATTTATTTTAGTTTTTTTTTTTTTTTTACATTGTTACTTTAAAAAAAATAATTGATCACTTTTATTGCTGCCACAGGGAATGTAAACATCCCTTGTGACAGTAATGGGGGGTGACAGGTACTCTTTATGGAGGGATCTGTTATCTAAAACAAGGATATGCAATTAGCGGACCTCCAGCTGTTGCAAAACTACAAGTCCCATCATCCCTCTGCCTCTGGGTGTCATGCTTGTGGCTGTCAGAGTCTTGCTATGCCTCATGGGACTTGTAGTTCTGCAACAGCTGGAGGTCCGCTAATTGCATATCCCTGGTCTAAAAGATCTCAAATCCCTCCTTTGCACTTCAAAGTATTCAGATCGCCAAAAAACGGTGATTCTGAATACTGTATATTTTTTTGGGCAGCCAAGAAAACCAGAAAGAAGACTGGAAGTAAGGCGTTTATGGCTTCCTTACAGTCTCTCTAGCCGGCGGAAGTGCTGGATGGTGGCTCAGGCCTCCCGGTGGGACGGGAGGCCCCAGGAAGAGCGACGAGCTCCTCCGGTATAATAGTAGAGCGGCTTTTAGCCGCATCGGTTGTTGTCCCTGAAGAACTGCGGCTGCAGACATCCTCCCAGTACAACCCCTTAAATCCGAGGCCGCATATGTGCGTATGGTCGGCGGGAAGGAGTTTTAACCACTTCAGCCCCGGAAGGATTTACCCCCCTCCCCTTCCTGACCAGAGCACTTTTTGCGATTCGGCACTGCGCCGTTTTAACTGACAATTGCGCAGTCGTGCTACGTGGCACCCAAACAGAATTGCCGTCTGTTTTTTCCCACAAATAGAGCTTTGTTTTGGTGGTATTTGATCACCCCTGCGGTTTTTATTTTTTGCGCTATAAACAGAAAAAGAGCAACAATTTAGAAAAAAAAAAAGCTATATTTTTTACTTTTTGCTATAATAAATATCCCCCCAAAAAATATATCAAAAAATGAATTCCTTTCTCAGTTTAGGCCGATATGTATTCTTCTATATATTTTTGGTAAAAAAATAAAACTAAATCGCAATAAGCGTATATTGATTGGTTTCCGCAAAAGTTACAGCGTCTACAAAATAGGGGCTAAAGTTAGGGCATTTTTATTACTAACTTTTTTTTATTAGTGGCGGCGATCTGCGATTTTTTATCGTTACCGCGACATTATGGCGGACACATCGGGCGCTTTTGACACCATTTTGGGACCTTTGTCATTCATACAGCGATCAGCTATTAAAAATGCACTGATTACTGTGTAAATGACACTGGCAGGGAAGAGGTTAAACACTAGGGGGCGATCAAGGGGTTAAGTGTGTCCTAGGGAGTGATTCTTACTGTGGGGGAGGGGGTGGGCTTCCACTCACATGACAGCGATCACTGCTCCCGATGACAGGGAGCAGTGATCTCTGTCCTGTCTCTAGGCAGAACGGGGGAAATGCCTTGTTTACACGATCGCTGGCCCCCTGGCGGACATCGAGTCTGCGGGACCCGCGCACACAATGTCTTAAAGGGGATGTACCTGTACGCCCATTTGCCCAGCCGTGCCATTGTGCAGACGTAAATCACCGCACGCTGGTCGGCTAGGGGTTAAATAATGCATCACAATTTAACTAAGCCCATTCGATTGTAGACGACTAAAATGAGTTTTAGTCGACCAAAATTATTTTAGTCGACTGATACGTACTGGAGATTTTAGTCGACTAAATACGAAACGACTAAGACTAAAATAAAATCGAAATTTGCTGCCAAAATGAACACTGTATTAACCCGTTCCCGCTGAGAGTATGTAGATGTGCATACTCGGCTTTCGGGGGTTATACTGGGATGAGGTCCGCAGCTGCAGGCATCATCCCGGTACCATTGTTTAGAGCGGGCGATCGGCTATCCAGAGGTAACAACCGATAAAAGCCGCTTGGCTGTTATCCCGGAGGAGCAGGAGGGGACTCCCCTCCCTCCCGTCGCCCTCCGCCGCTCTCCCCGGGCCTCCCGGAGGACAGATCGACAATCCACCGCTTCTGGCGGCTAGGGACAGACTGGAGCGAAGCCGGATATGGCTTTGTTCCAGCCTCCTGATTGTAAACACGGAAGTGACGTCACGACTTCACGCCGTCACTTCCGGTTTACTCAGCTGCCAATGGCGCCGGTTTTTAAAAAATATGCAGTATTCAGAATTGCCGAAAAGGACGATCTGAATACTTTGAAGTGCAAAGGAGGGATTGGAGGTCTTCTAACCACTCGCCCGCCCTATAGCAGAAACACGGCGGCAAAGTGGTTTCAAAATCCTGACCAGGCGTCATATGACGTCCTCAGGATTTTGAGCCGCTGCGCGCCAATCATTGTTGCGGAGTGTGAGTCGGATAGAGACTTTTTACCACGTGATCAGCCGTGTCCAATCACAGTGTAAATAGGAAATGCCGTTGATCGGCTTTTCCTCACTCGCGTCTGTCAGACGCAAGTAGAGGAGAGCTGATCGGCTGCTCCTCTGACGGGGGAGTCTGTGCTGATCGATTATCAGCGCAGCCCCCCCCCCCCCCCCCCCCCCGAGGATGCCCACAGTGGACCACTAGGGACGCCACCAGACCACCAGGGATGCCCAGCACCAGGTGTGCCATCCTAGACCACCAGGGATGCCAGTCAGTGCCCACAATGGATTCCAATCAGTGCCCACAATGGATGCCAATCAGTGCCCACAATGGGCATCACTGATTGGCATGCATTATTGTTTGGCACTGATTGGCATCCATCAGTACAGTATAATACAATACAATGCAGCCTATCGGTGCCCATCTATGCCGCCTATCATTGCTCATCCGTGCTGCCTATCAGTGCCCATCCGTGCTGCCTATCAGTGCCCATCCGTGCCGCCTATCAGTGCCCATCCGTGCCGCCTATCTGTGCCCATCCATGCCCATCTGTGCCGCCTATCCATGCCCATCTGTGCCGCCTATCCATGCCCATCCATGCCGTCTATCAGTACCAATTTGTGCCACCTATCAGTGCCCATCCGTGTCGCCCATCAGTGCCACCTATCAGTGCCGCCTATCAGTGCCACATATCGGTGTCCATCAATGCCACCTCATCAGTGCCACTTCATCGGTGCCCATCAGTGCCGCCTTATCAGTGCCCGTCAGTGCAGCCACATCAGTGCCCATCAGTGAAGGAGAAAACGTACTTATTTACAAAGTTTTGAAACTGAAACAAAAAAAAACATATTTTTTTTTCAAAAAATAAAAACCACCAAAAGAAAGCTCTATTTGTGGGGAAAAAAAATGATAAAAATTTAATTTGGGTACAGTGTAGCATGACCGCGCAATTGTCATTCAAAGTGCGACAGCGCTGAAAGCTCAAAATTGGTCTGGGCAGGAAGGTGTTTAAGTGCCTGGTATTGAAGTGGTTAAACCCCCGATCCCTTCATAAAGAGTACCTGTCACCACCTATTACAAGGTGTTGATGTCACAAGGATGTTTACATTCCTTGTGACAGCAATAAAAGTGATCAAATTTTTATTTATTTTTTTAAACACAACTTAATAATATAAAAATTAATAAAATAAATAAGAATTTTTTTTTTTTTAAAGCGCCCCCTGTCCCCGCAAGCTTGCACAGCAAAGAAAACGCATACAGAAGTCGCGCCCGCATATGTAAACAGTGTTCAAATCACACATGTGAGATATCGCCGCAATCGTCAGATCGAGAGCAATAATTCTAGCCCCAGACTTCCTCTGTAACTCTAACCTGGTAACCGTAAAAAAAAAAAAAACCTAAAGCATCGCCAATGGGGATTTTTAGGTACCGTCGTTTGTCGCCATTCCACGAGTGCGTGCAATTATAAAGCACGACGTGTTCGGTATCTATTTACTCGGCTTAACCAAAAAAAGGGGGAAGAAGGAGAGAACGGACTATACCGGTACCTGAACAAGATATAACAAACAATTTGTAATACATTTTAATTTTATTGATACAAAGTCCACACTATACAAATATAAAATTCATAAAAAAATTTTTTTTACTTATGTACCGTATATACTCGAGTATAGGTCGATCCGAATATAAGCCGAGGCCCCTAATTTACCACAAAAAAACTGGGAAAACGTATTGACTCGTGTATAAGCCGAGGGTGAGACATCCCTGTGTCCATCCCTGTGTCCCGTCCATCGCTGTGTCCCGTCCATCGCTGTGTCCCGTCCATCGCTGTGTCCTGTCCATCGCTGTGTCCATCGCTGTGTCCCGTCCATCGCTGTGTCCCGTCCATCGCTGTGTCCCGTCCATCGCTGTGTCCCGTCTATCGCTGTGTCCCGTCCATCCCTGTGTCCCGTCCATCCCTGTGTCCATCCCTGCCTACCTGTGCCAATCTGCAGCCTCTGTGTGCCATGCCGCACCTCTCCTCCTCGTCTGACAGACGGCGGCCATTCCACTGTTCAAAAGCCGCGCCTCTCTGTCTGTGATAGGCGGAACACTCAATTTCCCAGCAGTCAGTGTTCCGCCTATCACGGACATCCTCTCATCCTCGTCCGTAGTATGAGAATGAGCGGATGTCCGTGATAGGCGGAACACTGACTGCTGGGAAATTGAGTGTTCCGCCTATCACAGACAGGGAGGCGCGGCTTTTGAATAGTGGAATGGCCGCCGTCTGTCTACCTGATCTCCGTGACTCGAGTATAAGCCGAGGGGGGCACTTTCAGCCTAAAAAAAGGGGCTGAAAATCTCGGCTTATACTCGAGTATATACGGTAGTCAAAATCATAGATACTGGTTGACACGTTTTGCCGATGGCTTCCTCAGAACCAGGTAAATATGACTGTAGAACCTAGGAGGACCAAAAATGGGAGAGCAGAGGTATGTAAGTGAAATCCTTCAAGTATAGATTCTAAATATTACACTATATGTACATTATCAATAAATATTCCATCATCATTTTACTAAGAATCAGACTCACTTACATACCTATAGCCTAAGTGAGGCTTCTGAGGAGGCTGAGGAAGCCATCGGCGAAACGTGTCAACCAGTATCTATGATTTTGACTACAAAACTTTATTAGAACATTTTTTTTTAATGAATTTTATATTTCTATAGTGTGGACTATTATGATCATAAAATTATGATGGCATATTTATTGATAATGTACATATAGTGTAATTTTTAGAATCTATACTTGAAGGATTTGACTTATATACCTCTGCTCTCCCATTTTTGGTCCTCCTTGGTCAGTGATGGGGAACCTTGGCGCCCCAGATGTTTTGGAACTACATTTCCCATGATGCTCATGCACTCAGCAGTGTACTTGAGCATCATGGGAAATGTAGTTCCAAAACATCTGGGGTGCCTAGGTTCGCCATCACTGTCCTAGGTTCTATAGCAGGAGTCTCAAACTGGTGGCCCTCCAGCTGTTACAAAACTACAAGTCCCATGAGGCATTGCAAGGTTGACAGTTACAAGCATGACTCCTACAGGCAGAAGCATGATGGGACTTGTAGTTTCGCAAAACAGCTGGAGGGCCACCAGTTTGAGATCCCTGTTCTATAGTCATATTTACCTGGTTCCGAGGAAGCCATCGGTGAAACACGTCAACCAGTATCTATGATTTTGACTACAAAAGTATATTAGAACATATGTTTTTTTTTTTTATGAATTTTATATTTGTATCAATAAAATTAAAAATGTATTACAAATTGTTTGTTATATCTTGTTCAGGTACCGGTATAGTCCGTTTTCTCCTTCTTCCCCCTTTTTTTTTGCTTATGCTATTTAAGATGAGGCACCCCCTTAGCTTTTTTTCATATATTTCGGATTACTCGGCGTAACATCATCTTTCACAAAAAAAAATTGGGCTAACTTTACTGTTTAGTTTTTTTTTAAATCCATGAAGGTGTCCCTTTTCCCCAAAAAGTTGCATTTAAAACACCGCGCCACAATTACCACGTGACGTAAAATATTGCAAAGATCGCCATTTTATTCTATAGATTCTCTGATAAAAAAAATAAAAAAAAAAATAATAATAAAAAAAAAAAAATATATATATATATATATATATATATATATATATATATATATATATATATATATATATATATATATATATATATATATATATATATATATATATATATATATATATATATATATATTTATTTTATTATTATTTTTATTTTATTTTTTTTATTTTATTTTTTATTTTATTTTTTATTTTTTTAGCATAAATATAAATATATTTATATATAATGTTTGGGGACTCTAAGTAATTTTCTAGCAAAAAATACGGATTTTATCTTGTAAACACCAAATGCCAGAAATGGTAGGCTTAGTCATGAAAGGGTTAAACCATCGGCATGATTGAGCAACCAGATAAACGTTCCCCGGTAATCTATTTGGTAAATTCTGACCCCGGCACTTGCCGTTTACAACAACTTTCAATGACGTCACCGCTTCTAAAGTAAGGTATGTAATGAAAACAAGAAGAATTGATTAAAGAAAAAATATATATATATATATAATAATGAAGATCGATGAGAGAGAAAAGAAGAGACCAGGGAAGGAAGAATATCAGCAGATTATTCTTCAGCCTTAGCCCAGCATAGAGGGAAGTGTTGCCGTGACCCGGATCTGGTTCTGGTTCTGGTTCTAGAGCCGGTCGGGACTCAATACAAAATGTTCAGCTGCTCCGGTCTCACCGGGTTTCCAGAACTCTGCCGCCGAACCTTCCAGATGGACACAGCCTGGGCTGAATTAGTACCAAGTATGTCTCCAAGCGATCGAATTGAGGCCGGCTTGATTCAATCAGTACATAATCAGAAGCCAGAAAGCAGGCTGCGGCGGCAGGAAATGAGTCAGCGTGGAAAGCAGCAGACGCTCCATTAATTAGGGCTCCGCAGACTAGAACCGTTTTTTGGATTTAATCCGTCAAAGTCTTCAGAGTCGTTCTTGTATCCAATAACAACCAGGACTCCATTCCTTTCACGTGTCTGAGATCCGGTGCAGGACAGGGAAACAAGTCATCTGTCTAAACAAGGAGATTTCCTTTTTATTGACCTGATGTACAAAACCATCTTATGGCAAAATGCAAGAATTGCCAATGAAAAAAAAAAAATTCAATAACAAAAAGGCTTGGATGCAATACTCTTCTTCAATTTAGAAATGTTCCCTGCACTGCTTTTTTTCTGCCACTAGATGTCCTCAGTCTAATGGCCAGAATCATTCAACACATTTTCTCTGAACTTACTCCCCCCTCCCAGCCGGCGAATGGACAGTGAAAGGAGAAGCAGCAGACCAATGAGCTCATTCCTCTGTCACTCTGCTCTCTCCTCCTATCAGCATGCTTCTTTTAATCAGGTGCACTGATTGGCTTCTTGTTGTACAGGGCCAGCCTTGTTGTACGGGGACTGATACCAAGTCGAACTCCATTACTTAACCACTTCCCGCCGGCCTGTAGGAGAATGACGGCTGGGAAGTGGTTCAGTTATCCTGACTGGGTGTCATATGGCGTACAGCAGGATAACAAACCAGCGTGCACCCACGAGGGGGGGGGGGGTGCATGCGGCGATCTAACATACCGCAACTCTAATCTAGGTAAAGAGCCTCTAATGGAAGCTCTTTACCATGTGATCAGCTGTTTCCAATCACAGCTGATCATGGTGTAAACAGGAAAAGCCGTGTATTGGCTTTTCCTCTATCACGCCTGACAGACATGAGTAGAGGAGAGCTGACCGGTGGGCCAATGGCTCAGTGGGCCACTCTGATGTAAAGGGGCTGGTGATGGGACACTCTGATGTAAGGGGGTGCTGATGGGACGCTCTGATGTAAGGGGGCTGTTCATGGGACACTCTGATATAAGGGGACTGCTCATGGGACACTCTGATGTAAGGGGGGCTGCTCATGGGACACTCTGATGTAAGGGGGCTGGTAATGGGACACTCTGATGTAAGGGGGCCGGTCTGGATGAAGTCCAGGGCCAAATTTCTGTCCCAGTCCAGCCCTGGTGGAAGCCAGTGGAGGGATTGACAGAGAGGAGTAGCAGAGACAGAGCGTTTGGTAAGGTGGATGAGTCTGGCAGCAGCATTCATGATGGACTGAAGGGGGGATAGCCTATGTAGAGCTAAGCCAATGAGGAGGGAGTTGCAGTAGTCAAGGCGAGAGATGATCAGCGAGTGAATTAAGAGCTTTGTGGTGTCGTTGGTTAGAAAGGGGCGTATTTTGGAGATGTTGCGGAGGTTGAGGTGGCAAGATTTGGACAGTGACTGGATGTGGGGCTTAAAGGAGAGTTCAGAGTCCAGGACTACACCTAGAACCTTGGCATGCGGGGATGGGCTGATAGTTGTGCCACCTTTTTTGTGACAGAGAGATTGGTTTATACCTAGGACCTTGGCATGAGGGGGTGGGCTGATAGTTGTGCCATCGATTTTTGACAGAGAGATTGGGGGAGGGGGCAAGTGGTGGAGGAAAAATTATAAGTTCGGTTTTGGATAAATGTAATTTGAGGAAGTGGTGTGACATCCAGACTGATATATCTGATAGTAAATGAGTGATACGTGAGGAGAATGATGGAGTGAGTTGAGGGGTAGAGAAATAGATTTGGGTGTCGTCAGCGTAGAGATAGTATTGGAAGCCGTGGGAGGCTATCAGCTGACCCAGGGAGGAGGTGTAGATTGAAAATTATGAGAGGTCCAAGAACGGAACCTTGGGGAACCCCAACAGAGAAAGGAAGAGGAAGAAGTAGAATTGTAAGTAACGCTAAAGGTGCGGTTGGATAAGGTAGGTAGAGAACCAGCAAAGAGTACAGTCGCGGAGGCCAAAGGCATGGAGTTTTTTTTGAGGAGGAGAGGGTGGTCAACCATATCAAAGGCAGCAGAGAGGTCTAGGAGTAGGAGTACAGAATAGTGTCCCTTAGTTCTGACCTTTAGTAGATTGTTTGTTAGTTTTACGAGAGCAGTTTCTGTTGAGTGTTGAGGGCAAAATCCAGACTGAAGGGGATCAAGAAGGCTATTATCGGCAAGGTGGACGCTCAGTAAGTTGTAGACTAGACGCTCAAGGAGTTTGGATAAAAAGGTCTTCGGTGTGATCGTGTGTACGCAAGACAGTTTCAGCGGAAAACCAGTCGTGTGTACAGAGCATTAGGGAAGATGCCAGAAGAGAGGGAGAGATTAAAGATGTGGGTTAGAGAGTGTAGAATAGAGCCAGAGGGTGAACGTAACATTTGCGAGGGAACAGGATCCAGAGGGCAGGTGGTAAGGTGGACGTTAGCAAGTAATTTAGCAACCTGGTCAATAGTGGTGGGGTTGAAAGAAGGGAGCAATGATTGCACCTGTGAACGTGAGGTGTAAGGTGTGGAGGGTATCCGAACAGTAGAGATCTCCTTGACGCTCTTGGCCCTTTTCGAGCATCCCCGGCATTGTTTACTTCCGCCGGCCCAGACGTGATGTCTTAACGTCACGCCCTGGCCTCCGAGGGTCATAGAGATGACCGGGGACCATCTGGGCACCAGAAATCTCTATGCTCAATTTCCAGCGGCGACCGATTCCTCCGGTAGAAGCACCGGAGGGTGGCGGGAGGTGACTCCCCCCCTCCCGCCCCCTGTAAGAATGATCAAGCGGCTGAACTACCACTACAATTGTTCTTACTGTGCAGGGAATCACCAGGTTAAAAAGATGATATCTGAATGATGCCTTTAGCTGCACCCATCATTCAGGTATCCCCACTCAAAGTCCAGGACGTCATATAACATACCTTGGGTGGGAAGTGGTTAAATCGTTCAATTAAGAATTTGTGCAAGCAGCACAGCCTAATCACAAGTGACATTCATTTCTGTTTTCTTGGAACACCTCATCAGTTTACCTGACCTCCAGACTCCGAAATACTTTATTATAGATCAAGGGGACTAATTGTCTCTATTTTCTACAAGATATGTTAGCCCTGGTTTACACTGGTGCCGTGTGTCATGCGATTTGGCAGTTCATAATCGCATGACAAGTCGCATCCCATTGGCGTCTCAGGTCGCAGCGACTTTAAAAAAGGTCCCTGCACTACTTTTTTGGGGATTGCATTGCGACTTGCATTACTTCTGTTAAATTAAGTCACAAGCCACCATGAAATCGAAGGTGCAGGGGGGGGGGGGGGGGGGGGTAAAACCACTACCACCTCTAAAAGAGCGGCGTTAAAAATAGTGCAGTTTTACCGCCGGCGCCCGCACGCCCCAGTGTGAAAGGAGCCTATGACTTAACAGCACTGCAGCATGCCTGCAAATAGGGATGTGTGTTTTGTGAACGTCTCCATAATCTGTGTGAGGAGCTCCTGTCAATGGAAAAGAAGATCCGAAGGTTTGGATGGCCAAATGTCATTATCACTCCTGCATTGGCCTGCAGGCTTTGGAAGAAATGTCTGCCATCTAGTGGTAGGAAATGAGAATGTCAGCTAAGACAGTTAAAGCAGATGTAAATCGTAACTGAATGAGGTTTAGTTCAATAAAGCACTGGATAATTGCTTTTTTTCTATCAAAATACTTGTTTACACCTTTATTTAGCCTTTGTTATATTTTTGATCTCATGCAGCCTCTGTCTACATGCACTGCAGTGATGGTTGCATGGCATTTCTCAGGCTGGGTTTCCTGATAGTGACAACAGTGGACAGCACACCTCCCAACTTTTTGCATACCTCCCAACTGTTCCGGATTTCGAGGGACTGTCCCTGATTTAAAATAATGTCCCTCTTTACTCTTTGTCCCTCATTTTGCTCAGATTTATATAGATGTATATAAAATGCACTTTTCATCTATCTATCTATCTATCTTTTATCTAGTGTTTTCCAGAGCTAAACCTTTCATCTGATTTCTAAATTGCTGCATTTGTAAATTCCAAAAGCCAATATAAAGGAATAGTAGTGATAAAAAAAGCTCATCCTTAGATTGTAAGCTCCTTGAGGGTAGGGACTGATGTGAATGTACAATGTATATGTAAAGCACTGCGTAAATTGATGGCGCTATATAAGTAACTGAAATAAAAAATAAAATAAATGTGGGTTTAACCAATCTTGTTTTTTGTACAATTCTCCTTTAAAGGGGTGTGGCAGTGGGGTGTGTCCTATGCCTGCATGCCTGCATACTTTTTCTGATAGGTGTCCCTTATTTTCATTTAAAAAAGTTGGGAGGTATGCTTTGTCTACTATACCATATACTGTATAATATATATATATATATATATATACACACACGCACACACACATACAGTATATAGATATATAGCAATAAACAATAATAATAGAGCTGTATCCTTTTTCCAGCTTTTTTTCCTACCATGGAGTTTTAATGATTTTTATGGGTAATAAAGATCTAGAAATAGGATACAGATCTACTATTTTTGTTTATTTTTTTTATACATAATGTACAGTAGACATAGGAAAATATATACAGTCCATTTGCATTCTTTTAAATATGTTTGTGTGTTTGTTGTCTACATCACTGAAAGTGCAGCCTATCCATTCACTAGATCAGGGGTTTCCAAACATTATAACCAAAAGGGCCAGTTTACTGTCCTCCAGACTTTAGGGGGGCCGGACTGTGATCATTAGGAGTAGAGATGGTCCTGACGTCAGTGGCAGTAATTAATGCATCTTTGCTAATAGGGGAAGGAATAGGTGTCAGTGGGAGGAATAGTGCCCCATCATTGGTGTCAGGAATAGGAATAGTGCCCCATCATTGGTGTCAGTGGGAGGAATAGTGCCCCATCATTGGTGTCAGTGAGAGAAATTGTGTCGCAAAGGCTGTAAAAAGGAAAGTGTCAAAAGGCCCCTGGGCTGCAGTTTGGAGACCACTGCACTAGAGATTGGTGACATCACTGAGAATGCAGCCAATCCATTCACTAGAGAGCAGTGGCATCACTGAGAATGCAGCCTATCAATTCAGTAGAGGGCGGTGACATCACTGAGAATGCAGCCAATCCATTCACTAGAAAGTGGTGACATCACTGAGAATGCAGCCAATTCATTCACTAGAAAGTGGTGACATCACTGAGAATGCAGCCTATCCATTCACTAGAGACCGGTGACATCACTGAGAATGCAGCCTATCCATTCACTAGAGACCGGTGACATCACTGAGAATGCAGCCTATCCATTCACTAGAAAGCGGTGACATCACTGAGAATGCAGCCTATCCATTCACTAGAGACCGGTGACATCACTGAGAATGCAGCCTATCCATTCACTAGAGACCGGTGACATCACTGAGAATGCAGCCTATCCATTCACTAGAGACCAGTGACATCACTGAGAATGCAGCCTATCCATTCACTAGAGACCGGTGACATCACTGAGAATGCAGCCTATCCATTCACTAGAGACCAATGACATCACTGAGAATGCAGCCTATCCATTCACTAGAGACTGGTGACATCACTGAGAATGCAGCCTATCCATTCACTAGAGACCGGTGACATCACTGAGAATGCAGCCTATCCATTCACTAGAGACCGGTGACATCACTGAGAATGCAGCCTATCCATTCACTAGAGACCGGTGACATCACTGAGAATGCAGCCTATCCAATCACTAGAGAGCGGTGACATCACTGAGAATGCCGCCTATCCAATCACTAGAGGGCGGTGACATCACTGAGAATGCCACCTATCTCTTTTCTCTGAGGTTATGACATCATTGGGGCACAAAATGTCAGCAGCCCATAGAACTGACTTCCCTGTTTTGTAACCAATTCCCTTCTTGTTGCCGCTATAAAATCGCTCCCTCCCAGCGATAAGATTTCACTTCCATTTAATACCGAAGTTATTATGTTTCCCAACTGCATGTAAAAAAAAAAAGAAATCTGTAGCCAACTGAGAAGAACACGAAGAGTAATAAAATATGTCTGAAGGCCATGAAGCAGCTCCCGGGAGACGCGCGGCGCGGACCGTACAGCTGCTCGCTTCCACACGAGCGTTCGGCAATGCGATGAATCATGCGGGCCTGGCGGGTGCGGAGAGCTCCGGTTTGCAAATTGTTCTTCAGATAATTAGCGGAATGGAATTCTGTTTGCTCTTTCAGGACGCCGGCCTCCGGTCATCCAGATTTATGACCCCGCTCTGCACCCAGACGCATGAAGGGCGTTCTCATCGCTCGGAGGTCGCGGCAAAGTCATTCCCACAATTCCAGCAAGTTGTACTTTCAGGAGACGATAGAACTCCGGAGGAACACAGAAGGAGGAGGAAATGTCAGACATCGGGTATTGGGCTGCTATGGATAAAAAACGTTATTAATTAACCCTTCGTCTACGTATATAAACGGGGCACTATACAAGGGGTTAAAGCAAGCTCACAGCTTCCTATTGTTTTAACGCAGCCACTGAAGGGCTCTCAGATAAAAGTGTGTCTGGGTGGCTCTGGAGCCTCTTGATCACCTTTATGTAGGGTTGCCACCTGTTCGGGATTCACCTGGACAGTCCGGGTTTTGAATCATGTGTCCAGGTTTCAGGCAGACTGAACCCCGGACACAGTAATCAGACTGGGCTGTGGCTCCCCAAGTAACCAAAATAGTCACACTTCAGCATCATTGGGGGGGGGGGGCAGGGCGATGATGTCAGCAAGAACAATTTGGCCACACCCACTGTTTGCTATGGCACGCTATGCGCACCACATTATTATTCTATTTGGGGCACCCAAAGATGTCCCAGGCTGGTAAAGTGTTTGGGTTTGGCTTGAAGAAAAGGTGGCAACCCTACCTTTATGGGGCTCTGAAGGTGTGCCTCCCATCAGATCGGCCCAGGGGGGCAATTCCAGTAAACTGTATTGTCCCAGAATGAAGGTGCCCGGGACCCAGGACAGACCTCCCAAGGTAAATGATGTGAAGGGGCTAAAGGGACTGCTTTGGGGGGGGAGGGGCATAATACACTACGGAGGGCAGAGGAGATTGCTGCTGGGAAGGACAGGGGACACTGCTGGGGGGGGGGGCTAGGACACTAAAGCGGGTAAGGGGGGGGTGATCTGATGAGGACAGAGGTCACTACTGGGGGGGAGGCTAGGACACTATAGTGGTTAAGGGAGGTGATCTGAAGGGGACAGAGGGCACTACTGGGGGGGGGAGGCTAGGACACTATAGTGGGTAAGGGGGGGGGTCTGAAGGGGGGAGGGCACTACTGGGGGGGGAGGCTAGGACACTATAGTGGTTAAGGGAGGTGATCTGAAGGGGACAGAGGGCACTACTGGGGGGGGAGGCTAGGACACTATAGTGGGTAAGGGGGGGGGGGTCTGAAGGGGACAGAGGGCACTACTGGGGGGGGCTAGGACACTATAGTGGGTAAGGGGGGTGATCTGAATGGGACAGAGGGCACTACTGGGGGGGGGGCTAGGACACTATAGTGGGTAAGGGGGGGGCGATCTGAAGGGGACAGAGGACACTGCTGGGAAGGACAGAGGACACTGCTGGGGGGAGGCTAGGACACTGTAGTGGGGGGCACGGGCGTCCACTAAACTTTT
Source organism: Lithobates pipiens (assembly GCF_037356315.1). Taxonomy (NCBI): domain Eukaryota; kingdom Metazoa; phylum Chordata; class Amphibia; order Anura; family Ranidae; genus Lithobates; species Lithobates pipiens. The sequence goes on from NW_027507786.1 coordinate 8,908,793, forward strand.
TTCAGGGGGGGCATCATTTTAAGGTCACCCATGCCCCGCTCCTTTGCAACCATGTCATGTAGGGGAGGGGCTTAGTCATTATCACATAAAGCACATAAAGGCATGCAAAGGTATGAGAAGCTACACTACAGTAGGGAAGGAAGGTGGGGGGGGGGGGGGTGCTGTGAAGGGGAAGGAGATGGACACTGCTGGGGGGGGCACAGGACACTGCTATAGGGGGGGGGGTGATGTGAAGAGGGGCGGAGGACACTGCTATGGGGGGGTGGGGCAGAGGACATTACAGTCGGGGGGGTGGAGTGATGTGAAGAGGGGCGGAGGACACTGCTTTGAGGGGGTACAGAGGACACCTTCATGGGGGGGGTATGAAAATACTGGACGGAGGAAGACACTGCGGGGGGGGGGGGGATCAGGACACTTCAGTGGGGAGGGGGGGTGTAGAGGAGCCACAGGACACTGCTTTGGGTGGAGATGATATGAAGAGGGGCAGAGGGCACTGCTTTGAGGGGTACAGAGGACACTACATGGGGGGGAGGGTGACATTAGAAACGGCTTTGCCCCCTTCAACCCCCCCCCCCCCAGGGATCTTTGATTTTGTCCATGTTGTCCAGGTAAATCTCACACTTTGAAAGGTTGCCTACTCCAGAGACAGATGATGCTGGACGTCCTCCAGCCAGGAAATGAGGCGGGGGGCTCTATCTGACTTGCTGCTGTTTCTAATGCACATTGTGAGAAGCTCGCAGTGTGCGGTGATATCAGAGGGAGCCGTCTCAGCCCGGGAGAGGAGCCGCTACAACTGTACAGAGTCGGAAGGGGAGGCCGGAGGTCGGATTAAAGTGTCGGTTGGACCTCGTTTTATGATGTTCCTTTCTTTACATGTCGGTTCTCTTATCACACATTAGAACGTCGTCTCGCCCGTTTTTCTACCTTCAACCAAAAGCCGCTCCGCATTCGTTTTGTATACAAGGAGCTGACATTTATGAATTTGTCACAATATGTTGACAGCCTTCAGTGCCAGAGAAACTGCAACTTTATCTCCTTCAAAATATCTGCAGAACCCGCCCAAGACTTCCCCGGCTGCAGCCAAGACGGCTCAACTTCCATTGTAAATCACCCGCTTGTCACTTTTATTAGTGCACCACAAGGTGGCGCCAAATATCAGCTCAAATAATAAGACTGAAGCCCCCATACACACTATCAGATTTTCTGCTGATTTTTTTCCTTTAGATTTACAAAAACCATATAATATGAGGTCAAGCCTTAGGAGTCTCAATGTGTATGCAATCAGGCCGGCCCTTCTACTACATGGTTTTGGTAAATCTGAAGACAAAAATCAGCAGAAAATCTGATAGTGTGTATGGGGCTTACCCCCCGGTGATAGGTATTTGGCATGTAAAATGTTACATTGTGTTATATGTGGCCCTAGCCATAGACATCCTTCACATTGCAGTGACAGGGAAAAATCGCATGACAAGTCGCACCCTATTGTCAGCAATGGCACTGTTCAAATCGGTGCGACGCTGACTTTGCGGTGCCGCATCCCTTTGAAAAACGAGCCCCCGCACTATTTTTTGCCGATTTTCGGGTGCGAATTGCATAGACAACTGCGCAGGAAGCTGCGCATAAAACTTCAGAGTCGCACCTGAAGTCGCACTGACACACGTGGCTTTGAAACTGTACGATTTCAGATGAAGTCGCACAATTCCAAAGCTGCATTCAGTGCGGCGGAGTGCTTCCATACACTATATTTTTAACCACTTGAGATCCGCGCTATAGCCGAATGACGGCTACAACGTGGACCTGCATTGCCGGGACTACGTCTATTGATGACACCCCGTGCACTAGTGGCCTGCGCGCCCCCCTGAAGGGCGTGCACGGCGCGCTCTGTGATCAGCGGGTCTATGAGACTCGGGTGATCACAGATCGGAGTAAGGGGTCGATTCTGACCCCTTACCAACGTGATCAGCTGCCAGCCAATGACAGCTGATCATGTGATGTTAACACAGCCGGTAATTGGCTATTTTTTCTCCTTGCGCTGAAAGCTGATCACCGGCGGCAGTGAGAGGGACATCAGTCCCGATAACTGCGAGCTGCCGTCAGCTCCACAGTGCCCCCTACCAGTGCCACCTAGCAGTAGGCAACAGTGCCGCCTACCAGTGCCCACCAGCGCCACCCATCAGTTCCCACAGTGTCACCTGTCAGTGCCCACAGTGCCATCTGTCAGTGCCAATAATCAGTGCTTCAAGAACAGTGCTGCACATCAGTGTCACCTACCAGTGCTCATCAGTGCCACCTATCAGTGGCATCTATCAGTGGTACCTATCAGTGCCCATCAGTACCACCCATCAGGGCACATCAGTGCCATCTTATCTGTGCTCATCAGTACTGACTTATCTGTCCCATCAATGCCACTTTACCTGTGCCTATAAGTGCTGCCTTAACTGTTCCTATCAGTGCCCACCAGTGCCTCCTCATCAGTGCATATCAATGAAGCAGAAAAATTCCCTGTTTGTAAAATTTTATAACAAACTATTAAACATGATTTTTTCCATATTTTTTTGTTTGTTTAGAAAAAAATAAAAGCCCGGCTGTGATTAAATTCCACCAGCAGAAATCTCTATTTATGGGGAAAAAATGATACAAATTTCATATGTGTACAGTGTTGTAGGACCGCGCAATTGTCATTCAAAGTGCGTCAGCGCTGAAAGCTGAAAATCGGTCTGGGAAGGAGGGGGGTATAAGTCAATAGTCAATAGTTTGTAGAACCCCCTTTCTCTGCAATTACAGCTGCAAGTCTTTTTGGGGATGTCTCTTCCAGCTTTGCACATCTAGAGAGGACATTTTTGCCCATTCTTCTTTGCAAAATATCTCAAGCTCTGTCAGATTGGATGGAGAGTGTCTGTGAACAGCAATTTTCAAGTCTTGCCACAGATTTTCAATGGGATTTAGGTCTGGATTGTGACTGGGCCATTCCAACACATGAATATGCTTTGATATAAACCATTCCATTGTAGCTCTGGCTGGATGTTTCGGGTCGTTGTCCTGCTGGAAGGTGAACCTCCGCCCCGGTCTCAAGTCTTTTGCAGACTAACAGGTTTTCTTCTAAGATTGTCCTGTATTTGGCTCCATCCATCTTCCCATCAACTTTGACCAGCTTCCCTGTCCCTGCTGAAGAAAAGCATCCTCACAACATGATGCTGCCACCACCATGTTTCACGGTGGGGATGGTGTGTTCAGGGGGATGGGCAGCGTTAGTTTCCCCCATACATAGCATTTTGCTTTTAGGTCAAAAAAGTTGAATTGTGTTATCATCTGACCAGATCACCTTCTTCCACACGTTTGCTGTGTCCCCCACATGGCTTCTCACAAACTACAAACAGGACTTCTTATGACTTTCTCTCTCCAATGTCTTTCTTCTTGTCACTCTTCCATAAAGGGCAGATTTGTGGAGAGACGACTAATAGTTGTCCTGTGGACAGATTCTCCCCCCTGAGCTGTGGATCTCTGCAGCTCCTCCAGAGTTACCATGGACCTCTTGTCTGCTTCTCTGATGAATGTTCTCCTTGCCCGGCCTGGTCAGTTAAGGTGGACGGCCATGTCTTGGTAGGTTTGGAGTTGTGCCATACTCTTTCCATTTTCTGATGATGGATTGAACTGCACATGTGCATGACAAAAAAAAAATGTGTTTTATTTCGTTTTAATTCGTTAATCTAGTTATTTCATTTAAATAAATTCAGTGATTCGTTCAATTCGTATTCCGAATTTTCTTTGAATTTACCGACTTTTTTTTTTTTTTATTCAAAATGATCAAATCGATACATTTTCAAATCGATCAAAAACTAAAAAGTTATATTGTTTTCTATTCGAATGCAGCAAAGTAAACAAACAAAAGAAAAATCTTCATCAAATGATTACAATGACTCGTTAACCGATTCAGCCATGGAAGATTTTACCCCCTTCCTGACCAGGGCACTTTTTTGTGGTTCGGCACTGCGTCGCTTTAACTGACAATCGTGCGAACGTGCGACATTGTACCCAAACAGAACTTGCGCCCTTTTTTTCTCACAAATAGAGCTTTCTTTTGTTGGTATTTTATCACCTCTGCGGTTTTTATTTTTTGCTCTATAAACAAAAAAATAGCAACAAAAAAAATATAATATAATATATATATATATATATATATGTATATATATATATATATATATATATATATATGTATATATATATATATATATATATATATATGTATATATATATATATATATATATATATATATATATATATATATACACATACATATATATATATATATATATATATATATACATACATATATATATATATATACACACACATATATATATATATATACATATATATATATATAAAATTATATGTATATAATTTTAATTCTTTGCTATAATAAATATCCCCAATTAAAAAAAAAAAAAAATCACATTTCTTCATCAGTTTAGGCCGATATAGATTCTTCTACATATTTCTGGTAAAAAAAAAAACGTAAAAATTGTATATTGATTGATTTGCACAAAAGTTATAGCTTCTGCAAACTATGGGAAAGCTTTATGGCATTTTTATTATAATTTTTTTTTTTTTACTAGTAATGCCGGCGATCTGTGATTTTTAGCGGTACTGCGACATTGCAGCGGACACTTTTGACATATTTTTGGGACCACTGACATTTACACAGCAATCAGTGCTATAAAAATGCACTGATTATTGTGTAAATGTCACTGGCAGGGAAGGGGGTTAACACTAGGGATCAATCAAGGGGTTAAATGTGTTCCCTGGGAGGTGTTTCTAACTGTAGGGGGGGGGTGGGACTGACTGGGGGAGGAGACATATATTGTTGCTCCTACTTAGTAGGAACACACAATCTGTCTCCTCTCCCCTGACAGAACAGGGATTTACACACACACAAATCTCTGAGCTGGCTCTCGTGGCCGCAAGTGGCCAGCACAAAAGCCAGGTCCATAAAGACATGGATGAGCGAGTTTGGGGTGGAGGAACTTGACTGGCGCAGTGCCGTATCGTAAAAAATCCACCTGGTCATTAAGGGGGGGGGGGGCGGGGTTAAATCCTTTTGGTGCTGAAGTGGTTAAAGAATCAATTAAAGTTACAGTTTTATTGAAATTTTATTTATTTTTTTTACATTGAAGGCATTTTTTTTTCAGCAAGATCTCCAACTGCACTGCCTAGATAAATGGTGCCACTAAAAAAATAAAAAATAAAAATAATGATACAGATGTGTCCTTTTAATGGTCCAGCTCCAGCCATTTCCAGCAGGTCAGCCCCTGTGAGTGACGACTTTACATCACAGCTGATAATTACACTAATCTGAAGAGGAATTGCTGAACACTTTTAAGTGATCCCTTTAAATTCCGGAGGCAGGCTCCATACGGCCTCCAGTCCTCACACAGAGAGTCTAATTATAATTCTGAGAAATTAAAGTTATACATCTCTCAGTGACACCTCCAGCAAGCCAACTCCCCGACCTTGGACAGCCGGTGACAGGACCCGGGGCCATCCGAGGGGTGAAGGGCGATCACTCACACTGATATTCTGTACAAACTCCAGGTTGGTACAAAACTATTTTGCTCCTCTAACAATATTTATATAAAAAAAAAAAACATGTGAGAATTAAAGGGGACCTATTATTATATATATATTTATGTAATTAAAAACAATAATTATTTTTAGATATAATAATAATAATTATTATTATTATCATTTTGATAATATTATTGTTTTTGTACCATGTTAGAATTAAAGCAGACCTATTATTATATATATTTTTATGTCATTAATAATTATAAATATTTTTATATAATAATAATAATAATAATAATATTAATTATTATTATTATAATTTTGATAATATTATTGTTGTTGTACCATTTGAGAATTAAAGCGGACCTATTATTGTATATATGTATGTTTATGCCATTAAAAAATAATCATTATTTTTAGATATAATAATAATAATTATTATTGTTATTATAATTTTGCTAATATTATTGTTGTTGTACCATGTGAGAATTAAAGTGGACCTATTATTATATAATTTAGATATAATAATAATTATTATTATTATAATTTTGATAATTTTATTGTTGTTGTACCATGTTAGAATTAAAGCAGACCTATTATTATATATATTTTTATGTCATTAATAATACTTATTATTTTTATATATAATAATAATAATAATTATTATTATTATAATTTTGATAATATTATTGTTGTTGTACCATTTGAGAATTAAAGCGGACCTATTATTATATATTTTTTATGTAATTAATAATAATAATTATTTATAGATATAATAATTATTATTATTATTGTTATTATCATTTTGATAATATTATTGTTGTTGTACCATGTGAGAATTAAAGTGGAATTATTATATATATATATTTTTATGTAATCAATAATATTAATTATTTATAGATATAATAATAATTATTATTATTATTATTATCATTTTGATAATATCATTGTTGTTGTACCATGTTAGAATTAACGCGGACCTATTATTATATATATATTTTTATTTCATTAATAATAATTATTATTTTTCAATATAATTATTATTATTATTATAATTTTGATACTATTATTGTTGTTGTACCATTTAAGAATTAAAGTGGACCTATTATTATGTATATTTTTATGTAAATAATAATGATAATTATTTATAGATATAATAATAATAATTATTATTGTTATTATCATTTTGATAATATTATTGTTGTTGTACCATGTGAGAATTAAAGCGGACCTATTATATATATATTTTTTATGTCATTAATACTAATAATTATTTTTCGATATGATAATAATAATAATAATTATTATTATTATTATTATTATTATCATTTTGATAATATTATTGTTGTTGTGCCATGTGAGAATTAAAGCGGACCTATTATTATATATATTTTTATGTCATTAATAAAAATAATAATAATTTTTAGATATAATAATAATAATTATTATTATTATTATCATTTTGATAATATTATTGTTGTGCCATGTGAGAATTAAAGCGGACCTATTATATATATTTTTATGTAATTATTAATAATAATTATTTTTATATATAATAATAATAATAGTAATATTATCATTTTGATAATATTATTGTTGTTGTGGTTGTTTTTTTTATTATTATTATCATTATTCAGGATTTACTGTATATAGCACCAACAAGTTGATCAGTGCTTTACAATAGAAGGGCTCATGCACACGGGATGTATATTGCAGCCTTTAGGCGCCCCGCCATGTTAGCGTGTGACGTGTCTGTGAACATATAAACTTTCAGAGACGTTTAGGGGCAGTAGAAAAAACCGCCTGTGCTTCCAGAAGCAGAGAGGCTGTTGAGGTGTAAAAACAAAAAAATGCCCTTAAACGCGTCTAAACGTAACAAGCTGTTAGCTGCATTTGGCGTTTGCCCTAAAGCAGTGGTCTCCAAACTGCAGATGATGGGGCCCATTGACATTGATGATGGGGTGCAATTCCTCCCAATGACACAACAATGGAGCCACAAAGAAAACGCATATGTAAGTCGCGCCTGCAAATGTAAACGAGGTATCGCCACGGTTGTCAGAGTGAGAGCAATAATTCTAGCAAAAGACCTCCACTGTAACTCTAACTTGGTAACCTGTAACCTTTTTTTTATAGTATCACCTATGGAGATTTTTTAGGTACCATAGTTTGACGCCATTCCACAAGTGTGCGCAATTTCAAAGCGTGACATGTTGGGTATCTATTTACGCTACATAACATCATCTTTATATAAAAAAAATTGGCTAACTACTGTTTAGTTTTTTTTTTAATTCATGAAAGTGTCATTTTTCCTCCCAAAAAAATGCGTTTGAATGACCGCTGCACAAATACAGTGTGACATAAAATATTGCAATGATCTCCATTTTATTCTCTAGGGTCTCTGGTAAAAAAAAAAATAATAATAATAATTATATATATATATATATATATATATATATATATATATATATATATATATATATATATATAATTCTATATATATAATGTTTGGGGGTTCTAAGAATTTTTCCAGCAAAAAATTTGGATTTTAACTTGTAAAGATTTTAAAATTTTTAATTTAAAATTTTATTTCTTAAATTTTTATTATTTATTTAAATATTTAAAAAAATTTATTTATCTCTATGGAGATTTTTAGGTACCGTAGTTTGCCGCCATTCCACCAGTGTGCGCAATTTAAAAACATGACATGTTGGGTATCTATTTACTCAGCGTAACATCGTCTTTCACATTATATAGAAAAATTGGGCTAAATTTGTTAACTTTTTAGGTTTTTTTTTTTTTTTTAGTTAATGAAAGTGTAATTTTTTTCCCGCCTCATAAAAATGCATATATAATGTTTGGGGGTTCTAGAAAAAAAATATTAATTTAAACTTGTAAACAAAAAGCTCCAGAAAAAGTCTGGTCACCAAGTCCCCCAATGTACGGAACGTTGTGGAAGAAGCCTGAAATGATCCTCAGTGACCGGGTCCCGCGTACCGGCTCACCCGGGGACAATTATAGAAGAGAATTTGCTGTCACTGCAATCCCTCGGCACAGATGTCTGTAAAATCGTTTACGTTTTGTGATGTGCGTGAAAGATTGATGTCCCGGCTCCATGACACCTGTAAGGAAATAAATAACCGGGGGGGAAAAATATAAATCGTTTTTGTCCGATGGATGAGGAAGTGACATGGATGACTCCACAAAAACAGGAATATCAAGTTTTTTGGCCGCATTTTCAGTGTTTTTTTATTCCACTTTTATTACAAGAATATTTTACCTTTCACAAAAATGCAATACACGGATCCACATTAGTGCACAATAAAAAAACATGAAATATATTAAATATAATATAATAAAATAAAATTACTTAATTAATTCATTAAATAAAAAAAACATATATTTAAATAAAAATAAAAAAATACATAATTTCTTTTTTTTTTTTTTTATCCTTATTTTATCCTGTTGCTGAGCAGATCTACTGCTACAGGGTGGCCGCTCTTTGCAGAATTACGTATATATATATATATATATATATATATATATATATATATATATACACATGATTCTGCACTTCTGGGTGATTTTATACAGTGGGAGCTGATCAGCGGGTCCCGTGGACCCCGATGTTAACCAGGAATAAGGATGAGCTCAGGCGTGTTTGCATACGCCACGTGCAGAGCCCGCCAGGAAGTCGGCGCAGCGCTGCGCTAATCGCAGGCAGTGAGGCATTGCCCGGATGCGCGGCTGCAGAGATCGGAGCAATGTCTCACTGCCTATGATTAGCGCAGCGCTGCGCCGACTTCCTGGCGGGCTCTGGATGTGTTCCATGCGAACACGCCTGAGCTCATCCCTAACCAGGAACACCAATCCATGTCTTCAAGTAGTAAAAAGACCTCCCCGCCCCCACAGTGAGTAAGCACACAGTTAACCCTTTGATCGCTCATCCGTGTGTTTATGGACCTTGCTTTGTGCACTGGTCCATTTTATTTGGTGGAGGGGGGATTATGGTGTGGGGGTTGTTTTTCAGGGGTTGGGCTTGGCCCCACAGTTCCAGTGGAGGGAACTCTTAAGGCGTCAGCACACCAAGACATTTTGGACAATATCATGCTTCCAACTTTGTGGGAACAGTTTGGGGATGGCCCCTTCCTGTTCCAACATGACTACTCACCAGTGCACAAAGCAAGGTCCATAAAGACATGGATAAGCGAGTTTGGGGTGGAGGAATGTGACTGGCCTGCACAGAGTCCTGACCTCAACCCGATAGAACACCTTTGGGATGAATTAGAGTGGAGACTAGAGCCAGACCTTCTCCTCCTGACCTCACAAATGCTCTTCTGGAAGAACGGTCAAACATTCCCATAGACACACTCCTAAACCTTGTGGACGGCCTTCCCAGAAGAGTTGAAGCTGGTATAGCTGCAAAGGGCGGAGCCAACTCAATATTGAACCCTACTGACTAAGACTGGGATGCCATTAAAGTTCATGTGCTTGTAAAGGCAGGCGTCCCAATACTTTTGGTAATATAGTGTATTTACCAAACTGGTGTTGACACATAAAGTAAAATAATATCAGATTCCATTCAATGGATCCAACTGGCGGAGAGAAGTTTTCCTTCCTGACCTCAATGCTTATCCATAAATGTGTCCACATCCGCAGACCTACAGAGGAGATAACGAATCCAGGGGAAGTAAAAAATGTACACCGCCACCTGCAAAGAGCTAATAATGCCAAGTGCCGGTGTAGTGTCACAGTTTGATGCCTATCACAGGATGGTGCGGAAGTGACGTTGTTGCGTACTGCGCATGCGCGATGCGCTCCAAACGCTCGCGCCGTGCGTTCCAACATAGTTTCGGCAATACAGTTCAGCGAAACCATCACATAATGTTACGGAAGTGATGTTACACACAACACAAACACGGGCCACGTTGTTGCGTACTGCGCATGCGCGATGCGTTCCAAACACTTGCGCCGTGCGTTCCAACATAGTTTCGGCAATACAGTTCAGCGAAACCATCACATAATGTTACGGAAGTGAAGTTACACACAACACAAACACTGGGCCGTTCGTTACAACACTAATACTTCCCTTGTTACCTAGTAGGTTTTGCATTGCTGGGACTTGTAGTGCCTATCCTGAGCTACATGCTTCAATGTTCAGTGTCCTCATCCCTATCCCCATGCTTCAATGTTCAGTGTCCATCCTTATCCCCGTGCTTCAATGTTCAGTGTCCTCATCCTTATCCCCGAGCTTCAATGTTCAGTGTCCATCCTTATCCCCGTGCTTCAATGTTCAGTGTCCTCATCCCTATCCGTGAGCTTCAATGTTCAGTGTCCTCATCCTTATCCCTGTGCTTCAATGTTCAGTGTCCTCATCCCTATCCCCATGCTTCAATGTTCAGTGTCCTCATCCCTATCCGCGAGCTTCAATGTTCAGTGTCCTCATCCTTATCCCTGTGCTTCAATGTTCAGTGTCCTCATCCCTATCCCCATGCTTCAATGTTCAGTGTCCTCATCCCTATCCGCGAGCTTCAATGTTCAGTGTCCTCATCCTTATCCCTGTGCTTCAATGTTCAGTGTCCTCATCCCTATCCCCATGCTTCAATGTTCAGTGTCCTCATCCCGATCCGCAAGCTTCAATGTTCAGTGTCCTCATCCTTATCCCTGTGCTTCAATATTCAGTGTCCTCATCCCTATCCGCAAGCTTTAAATGTTCAGTGTCCTCATCCTTATCCCTGTGCTTCAATGTTCAGTGTCCTCATCCTTATCCCCCTGCTTCAATGTTCAGGGTCCTCATCCTTATCCCCGAGCTTCAATGTTCAGTGTCCTCATCCCTATCCCCCTGCTTCAATGTTCAGTGTCCTCATCCCTATCCGCGAGCTTCAATGTTCAGTGTCCTCATCCCTATCCGCGAGCTTCAATGTTCAGTGTCCTCATCCTTATCCCCGAGCTTCAATGTTCAGTGTCCTCATCCCTATCCCCCTGCTTCAATGTTCAGTGTCCTCATCCCTATCCGCGAGCTTCAATGTTCAGTGTCCTCATCCTTATCCCCCTGCTTCGATGAGGACACTGAACATCGAAGCATGGGGATAAGGATGGGACACTGAACATTGAAGCTTGCGGATAGGGATGAGGACACTGAACATTGAAGCACAGGGATAAGGATGGACACTGAACATTGAAGCTCGGGGATAGGGATGAGGACACTGAACATTGAAGCAGGGGGATAGGGATGAGGACACTGAACATTGAAGCTCGGGGATAAGGATGAGGACACTGAACATTGAAGCAGGGGGATAGGGATGAGGACACTGAACATTGAAGCTCGGGGATAAGGATGAGGACACTGAACATTGAAGCTCGGGGATAGGGATGAGGACACTGAACATTGAAGCTCGGGGATAGGGATGAGGACACTGAACATTGAAGCATGGGGATAGGGATGAGGACACTGAACATTGAAGCTCGGGGATAAGGATGAGGACACTGAACATTGAAGCAGGGGGATAGGGATGAGGACACTGAACATTGAAGCAGGGGGATAGGGATGAGGACAGTGAACATTGAAGCTCGGGGATAAGGATGAGGACACTGAACATTGAAGCTCGCGGATAGGGATGAGGACACTGAACATTGAAGCAGGGGGATAGGGATGAGGACACTGAACATTGAAGCACAGGGATAATGATGAGGACACTGAACATTGAAGCTCGCGGATAGGGATGAGGACACTGAACATTGAAGCAGGGGGATAGGGATGAGGACACTGAACATTGAAGCTCGGGGATAAGGATGAGGACCCTGAACATTGAAGCAGGGGGATAAGGATGAGGACACTGAACATTGAAGCTCGCGGATAGGGATGAGGACACTGAACATTGAAGCACGGGGATAAGGATGGACACTGAACATTGAAGCTCGGGGATAAGGATGAGGACACTGAACATTGAAGCACGGGGATAAGGATGGACACTGAACATTGAAGCATGGGGATAGGGATGAGGACACTGAACATTGAAGCATGTAGCTCAGGATAGGCACTACAAGTCCCAGCAATGCAAAACCTACTAGGTAACAAGGGAAGTATTAGTGTTGTAACGAACGGCCCAGTGTTTGTGTTGTGTGTAACTTCACTTCCGTAACATTATGTGATGGTTTCGCTGAACTGTATTGCCGAAACTATGTTGGAACGCACGGCGCAAGTGTTTGGAACGCATCGCGCATGCGCAGTACGCAACAACGTGGCCGTGTTTGTGTTGTGTGTAACATCACTTCCGTAACATTATGTGATGGTTTCGCTGAACTGTATTGCCGAAACTATGTTGGAACGCACGGCGCGAGCGTTTGGAGCGCATCGCGCATGCGCAGTACGCAACAACGTCACTTCCGCACCATCCTGTGATAGGCATCAAACTGTGACACTACACCGGTGCTGAGATAAAGCTCCTTTTCCAACATAGCGGGTGTGTTCTGCCCAGTAATACCACTAGAGGGCACTGCAATCAGCTATTCAGCCACACTTAACCTCAAATGGCTAATAGCATAGAACAAGTTATTACACTTGAGAGCCCCCAAGCATACACCTGAGTAATAATTAATTGTGGGGCCTGAAAACAAGGAATCCGATCCAATTTTTTCTTTATTTTTATTTTTTCAAATCCACAGTGGTGCAAAACCCTAGAATGGAAAAAAACCCATAAGTGAACAAAAAACATAGAAGAGCGAACACACCCTAAAAGGTGCACTTAAGTTTATTCCACCCCCCCCCCCCGAAGGGGTAGGACCTCTACCCTTATCCCCCCAGGGCACAAGGCTCCTAAGGTTTCCAATGGTCTGCCTAGCCAGAAGGTCTGCAAGACTTGGTGGAGGGGCTCTCCCGAAGAGAGACACATAGGGGCAAGGAAGGAAGTCACCAGAGGGCCACACATCCTTCCACCTAGACACCACGGCGAGCCCGAGGACTTAAGTTAACAGACCCAGCCCTAAAAGGCGGAGTGCAAAGTAAAAGCAATTTGGTGGCTGTGATCGTGTGCCTTTTCACACCGTGGGGTCCCACACCCAAGTGTAACTAAGAGCCCCCCCCTAGGGCGACCACTCCCAGGGGGCACAGACACCGCGGACCTTCTGCCTTCCCAGCCCATGGCCAGACAACTTTCAAACCAGGAGGTAACGGGCTCTTCCAGCTTTCCCGGAGGGGGGGGGATTACCCCCGTGCCCCAACTGCCTGTGGGCTCCTTGGTTTCTGTTCTAGCCGGTAATGACCTTCCAAGCCCCCATCACTTTAGCAGAGATTCATAGCCACCACTCCAACCTTGGTCAGGTCGGAATGACCTCACAGAACCTCCACTAGATCACTTATAAGAACGGATACTGCACTTGATCTTAGCCAAAAGGCTTGAGAAGCGATCCAATGGGGACCTTGGTTTTAAATTCATAGGGACTTTTGGGGTGAGAACCCCCACCACCTGTGATGCTAGTGACCGAATAGGGAATCAGTTCTATCCTATCATTGGCATTTAATATGATCTTTTGTAGGCATTACCTCGGATGTTCTGCATGCAAATGCAACCTGCCTAGGAATGCCCAATTCTCCAGACCAACGCCCATCCATCAAGGCATTTTGGCATGTACTTAAAGCGGAGGTCCACCCTAAAGTGGACCTTCCGCTCATTGAAATCCTCCCCCCTCCGGCGCCACAATTGGCACCTTTCAGGGGGGAGGGGGGGTGCAGGTACCTGTACAGTACAGGTATCTGCACCCACTTCCGGGATAGCTCTCTGCGGAAAGGGACGTAGATTACGCCCCTTTCCGAAAGTCCCCCGCTGCCTGCTGGGAAACACACAGATCCCAGAGGCAGCGGGTCCATCCTTATTGTGCAGCGCGACTTGCGCATGCGCAGTAGGGAACCGGGAAATGAAGCCGAAAGGCTCCACTTCCTGATTCCCATACCCAAGATGGCGGCGGCAGCACCCGAGAGATGAGCGAGAGATCGGCTTCGGGTGCCGACATCGCGGGCGCGCTGGGCGGGTAAGTGTCATTATTTTAAAAGTCAGCAGCTGCAGTATTTGTAGCTGCTGGCTTTTAAAAAAAACGCGGACTCCCGGCGGACTCCCTCTTTAACTTCTCCCAAGAGCCAGTAAATCAGAGTTCCCCTTTACATCGGAGTCTGCAGGTTTACTCCTTACAGTACAAAGGGGAAACTCTGTGGACCCTGATGTAAAGGGGAACTCTGATGTAAAGGGAAATACTGTAAAAGGGAAGCAATTCTATCCTATCATGGACATTCATTATGTTCTTTTGTAGGCATTACCTTGGATGTTCTGCATGCAAATGCAACCTGCCTAGGAATGCCCAATTCTCCAGACCAACGCCCATCCATCAAGGCATTTTGGAATGTACATAACGCCTCCCAAGAGCCAGAGTTCCCTCTTTACATTGGAGTCTGCAGGTTTTTCTGCAGACCCTGATGTAAAGGGGAACTCTGACGTAAAGGGGAATACAATGGACCGTGTTGTAATGGGGAATTCTGCAGACTCTGGTGTAAAGGGGAACTCTAATGTAAGGTAGTCTCTGGTCCCCAGAGCCCCCCCCCCCCTTTTACATCAAAATCTGCAGCATTCCCCTTTACATCAGAGTTCCCCTTTATATCAGGGTCCACAGAGTTTACTCTTTGCGCTGTAAAGGGGAAACCTGCAGACTCTGATGTAGAGGAGAACTATGGAAACGCTGACGTGGGGGTGGGGAGACTCTGCTGACCACAGACCACCTTCCACAGAGTGAATACACTAAGGCAAGCTTAAAAAGAAAATTGCACAGTAAACATGGTCAGTGGTGAGGTCTGCAGCTTGAGGGTTGAGGATAACCTCATGTAGAGGAGAGGGTTGAGCATAGCCCAATGTAGGGGAGAGGGTTGAGGATACCCCAATTTAGGGGAGAGAGTTGAGGATACCCCAATGTAGGGGAGAGGGCTGAAGATAGCCCCATGTAGGGGAGAGGGCTGAGGATAGCCCCATGTAGGGGAGAGGGCCGAGGATAGCCCCATGTAGGGGAGAGGGCTGAGGATAGCCCCATGTAAGGGAGAGGGTTGAGGATAGCCCAATGTAGGGGTGAGGGTTGAGGATAGCCCCATATAGGGGAGAGGGTTGAGCATACCCCCATGCAGGGGAGAGGGTTGAGGGCAGCCCCATGTAGGGGAGAGGGTTGAGGATAGCTCCATATAGGGGAGAGGGTTGAGCATACCCCCATGCAGGGGAGAAGGTTGAGGATAGCCCCATGAATGGGAGAGGGTTGAGGGTAGCCCAATGCAGGGGAGAGGGTTGAGGATAGCCCCATGTAGGGGAGAGGGTTGAGGATAGCCCAATGCAGGGGAGAGGGTTGAGGGCAGCCCCATGTAGGGGAGAGGGTTGAGGATAGCCCCATGTAGGGGAGAGGGTTGAGGATAGCCCAATGCAGGGGAGAGGGTTGGGGGCAGCCCCATGTAGGGGAGAGGGTTGAGGATAGCCCCATGTAGGGGAGAGGGTTGAGGATAGCCCCATGTAGGGGAGATGGCTGAGGATAGCCCCATGTAGGGGAGAGGGTTGAGGATAGCCCCATGTAGGGGAGAGGGTTGAGGATAGCCCCATGTAGGGGAGAGGGTTGAGGATAGCCCCATGTAGGGGAGAGGGTTGAGGATAGCCCCATATAAGGTATTGTAGAAAGGACAGCACAGAGAGGTGTCTTCTATTATCCCTGAGATATAGCGGTTGTATTTTCCTGCACAGAATGAGGTCACCCCGGGTCGTATTTTACCTTTTATGGTTCCAGGTGAGCGCTCCTCCCCGGGACACCTGACACCTCTCCGCAGCCACCTTTGTCACATTTACTGGCGGCTCCTGTCCTCAGATCCTTTTACGGTGAAAACACACATGGAGCAATCCGTCATTGATTAATGAGCAGCACTCAGACCTATGAACACGGTATATATACAAACACATCCACCACACACTGCAACCTCCACCTCCTGCATTACAGTCAACTTCAAGAAAGACACTATCGGCCAATCAGGACCCATCAAACCTTCACCAATTTTATTTAGGGGGTTGCTGGGAGCTGGTGAGTCCATAGTTACATCACCTAGAGGCGATTCAGTTCGCATTGTGTGCTATGCAAGTATTTCATTCATTCATTCATAAATGGGAAATTAACAGTCACTAGTATCAATCATTTACTACAAAATGTCTAAAGTCTTTCACAAAGCTTGCCTATGATTGCTGACACACATAGTATGGACTAAACTAAGAGGCTATGTATAAAGATTTGTATCAAAACTGTATGTGAATGGGGGAAAATTAAAGGTTAGGCTTTATTCTCTGCAAAATGAATGTGTGATTGGGGAAAATACCACATTATATCCACTAGATGGCGATGGCTAGCCAAAGAAATAAGTGTGCTCATCTGCTCCATCTAGTGGCCACAAGGTGGTATTTTACACATTCACAAATTCAATCTGCAGAGAATATAACCCAAGAAACTTGGATTTTTGCCCCAATCACATAGAATGATCTGCCATGTGGTTGGATGAATAACTATGTAAATGTTTTTTTATAAATTCATCCCTAAGTGTAATGTTCAGCCGGCTTTTAGACATGTGCAGAACGAGAAGAAATAATAGTTTTGTTTCGAATTTTTATTTAAAAAATTGTGCTTAGTTAAATTAATTGAATTCATTTTCAGAATTCGTTTTGTTTAATTTATTGGAATTGAATTAAAATTTTCCAAATCAATTTCAATTTGACCGAATTCAGAAAATTCGAATTGGCATTCAAATTTGAATTTATTTTATTTGAAATTCAAATTTCTGAAGACTGTTATATTTTTTCTATTTTATTTTATTCTATTCTATTGTTTTTTTCCATTCTATTCTTTTCTATTCTTTTATTTTCTACTCTACTCTCTCATTTTCTATTTTATTCTATTCTATTCAAATTTGTTCCAGTCTAATTCTATTCTATTCGAAATTCTAAATTTATTCTATTCAACATTCTAATTTATTCTATTCGAAAATTCAGATTTGGAAAGACGATTATATTCTTTCTGTTTTATTCGATTGTATTCTAGTCTATTGTTTTTTCTATCCTGTTCTATTTTTCTATTCAATTTTTGAAAGGCAGTCATATTCTATCTATTTTATTTTATTCTATTATATTGTTTTTTTTCTATTTTGTTCAATTCTTTTCTATTCTATTCAAAATTGTAATTTATTCTATTACAAATTTGAATTTTAGAAGATGATTATATTCTTTTTATTTTATTTCTATTGTATTCTAGTCTATTTTTTTTCTATTCTATTTTATTATTTGCTATGCTATTATAGTCTTTTCTATTCTATTGAATTCTAGTCTATTGTTTTTCTATTCTAATCGGTTCTATTCTTCTATTCAAAGGCAGTTATATTCTATCTATTTTATTTTTATTTTATTCCATTGTTTTTTTTTCTATTTTGTTTTTTCTATTCTATTTGATTCTATTCCCTTATTTTCTATTCTATTCTTTTATTTCTTATTCTGTTCACTTTTACTCTATTCTTTACTATTCTATTCTATTATTTTCTATTCTATTCCTTTATTTTCTATTATATTATATTTGTTTTCTTTTCTTTTCTATTCTATTCTGTTTTACTCTATTCTATTCTTTTCTGTTCTATTCTTTTCTATTCCTTTCTTTTCTATTCTTTGTTATTCCTTTCTATTCTATTCTTTTCTATTAATTTCTTATCTATTCTATTATTTTATATTCCTTTTGATTCTATTTTTGTTTTCGAAAATTTGTTTTCAAATTCAATTTAAATGAGCATTTCATTAGAATTTAATTTTGGATTCATTTAAATTTGTTACTATTGTAATTTGGAAATTCATATAAAATCCAATTCCCAAATAAGAAAAAAAAATTGTCTGAATTTTGATTCGGAATGAGATGAACCACACATGGCTTTACCGTTTAGCCGCTCCCCCCCCCCCCCCCCCCCCCCCCCCAAGAAAATTGAGCACCAGCCGCCACTGCTCCTGTGTTCACTAAACATCAGGGTAGCGGCCTGGCAAGAAACCCCAAAACTAGCGGCGATATCTGTAGTAGCGCTGCCTAGCTGGTCCAAGTAAAACTTTCCGTACTTGGATTTCTTATTTAGTTACCTGCTGGAGTGTATTACAGTGTAGTACCTCTGTCAGCCTGAAGAGGTCACTGCTGTCATTACCAATCATACATCTCAATATTCATCAACATCAGAAAATCCCTCTTCTGAACCAAATCCACTACCGACAAAGACTGATCTCTATCATTGTATTTATGAATGCATTAAATTCTATGATCTATGGGATATGATCACCATATATAAAGACATAAGGGGGGATATGATCTCCATGTATAAATACATAAGGGGGTGATATGATCCCCATTTATAAATACATAAGGGGGGGATATGATCACCATGTATAAAAATATAAGGGGGATATGATCTCTATGCATAAATACATAAGGGGGGATATGATCACCATGTATAATATAAAGGGGATATGATCTCCATTTATGAATATATAAGGGGGATATGATCTCCATGCATAAATATATAAGGGGGGATTTGATCTCAATGTATAAATACGTAAGGGGGATATGATCTCTGTTTATAATTACATAAGGGGGGGGGGGATATGATCTCCATGTATAAATACATAAGGGAGATATGAACACCATGTATAAATACATAAGGGGGATATGATCTCCATGTATAAATGTATAAAGGGGGGATATGATCTCTGTGCATAAAATACTTAAGGGGGGATATGATCTCCAGGTATAAATACATAAGGGGGGAATATAATCACCATGTATAAATACATAAGGGGGGATATGATCTCCATGTATAAATGTAAAAGGGGGGTATGATCTCCATGTATGAATGTATAAGGGGGGATATGATCTCTGTGCATAAATACATAAGGGGGATAGGATCTCTGTTTATAATTACATAAGAGGGGGGGATATGATCTCCATGTATAAATACATAAGGGGGGATATGATCACCATGTATAAATGTATAAGGGGGGTATGATCTCCATGTATGAATGCATAAGGGGGGATATGATCTCTGTGCATAAATACATAAGGGGGGATATGATCTCCAGGTATAAATACATAAGGGGGGGATATGATCCCCATTTATAAATACATAAGGGGGGATATGATCACCATGTATAAAAATATAAGGGGGGATATGATCTCTATGCATAAATACATAAGGGGGGATATGATCACCATGTATAATATAAAGGGGATATGATCTCCATTTATGAATATATAAGGGGGATATGATCTCCATGCATAAATATATAAGGGGGGATTTGATCTCAATGTATAAATACGTAAGGGGGATATGATCTCTGTTTATAATTACATAAGGGGGGGGGATATGATCTCCATGTATAAATACATAAGGGGAGATATGAACACCATGTATAAATACATAAGGGGGATATGATCTCCATGTATAAATGTATAAAGGGGGGATATGATCTCTGTGCATAAATACTTAAGGGGGGATATGATCTCCAGGTATAAATACATAAGGGGGGAATATAATCACCATGTATAAATACATAAGGGGGGATATGATCTCCATGTATAAATGTAAAAGGGGGGTATGATCTCCATGTATGAATGTATAAGGGGGGATATGATCTCTGTGCATAAATACATAAGGGGGATAGGATCTCTGTTTATAATTACATAAGAGGGGGGGATATGATCTCCATGTATAAATACATAAGGGGGGATATGATCACCATGTATAAATGTATAAGGGGGGTATGATCTCCATGTATGAATGCATAAGGGGGGATATGATCTCTGTGCATAAATACATAAGGGGGGATATGATCTCCAGGTATAAATACATAAGGGGGGGATATGATCACCATGTATAAATACATAAGGGGGGATATGATCTCCGTGTATAAATGTATAAGGGGGGGTATGATCTCCATGTATGAATGTATAAGGGGGGATATGATCTCTATGCATGAATACATAAGGGGGGGATATGATCTCCATGTATAATATAAGGAAGGATATGATCTCCAGTTATAAATACATAAGGGGGGATATGATCTCCATGTACAAATATATAAAGGGTCCATATAGTGAATTCGGTGTTGAGTTATTCACTTTGCGGTCATCACAGAGGACACGGGGGGCACTCTTTACGTCTGGAGGAAAAAAGATTTCATCTCCAAATACGGAAAGGTTTCTTCTCAGTAAGAGCTGTGAAAATGTAGAATAGACTCCCTGCAGAGGTGGTTCTGGCCAGCTCAGTAGATTGCTTTAGAAAAGGTCTGGATTCTCTCCTAAATGTACATAATATAACTGGGAACTGACATTTATAGGTGAAGTTGATCCGGGGAACATCCGATTGCCTCTCGGGGGGGATCAGGAAGGATTTTTTTCTCCTGCTGTAGTAAATTGGATCATGGCTCTGCTGGGGTTTTTCGCCTTCCTCTGGATGAACTCTGGGTATTGGATCGTGTATTTGGGATTGTTTGATTGTTTTAAACTTTTTTTTATTGGTTGAACTGGATGGACTTGTGTCTTTTTTCCAGATGACTATGTAACTTATATTGTCATTATTATTGTGACAACATCAACATCTCGGGGAAGGTTTGTTGTGCTCATCGCCGTGTCCTCGAGGGTCTCGGCTCACCACAATCTGACCAGGACTTGGTAAATAAACACGAATACAGAAAAAATAAATAAATCCAAAAATAACAATGTAATTACAGAGAAGAAAATGTTACTTTCCAGAGATCTATTGTGACATGTGGAGACGAGTCCTTCCAGGAACCGGGTTCTCTCTCCACCCATGGAAGAGCGGGGGAGGGGTGACATTCTGTGCCAGGTTTACTATACATGGCGGGTACCACGGCGTGCGCTCGGCCTGGACTTTACCACCATAAAGGTGACACATAGAAGCTGGAATGGTGGCAGGAGGGCAGAAGGGCACACATGCCGGGAGATGCTGCCGGAGCCACACCTGGTCCTTGAGGGCACATGGCTTTGTGCCCAGAGATGTTCGCCAGGCCGGATCTGCCAGTTTTTTGTTTTTTTAAAGAACTCTTCACCACGCTCTATTAATAATTAAACAAATGACATAAACCAAATGCCATTTAAAAAAAAATTAATGTTTGATAAGTGCAAATAAAAACCTGACATCACTAACCCATCCTCCGTACACTGCAGACCTCTCTATATAGGAAGCTGCGGTGATGAACCCAAAAATATAAATGTAATATATGGCAGCTTACCAATCATTCGATATGATGCTTGCATTGTTTTTCTTTTTTTTAGGCTTTTTTTCTTCCATTTTCATCTGGTGATCCAGCCAGTAAGTCTGTTGTTTTTCAAAAGCACAAGCTCTCCAACAGAATGTATCAGTTAGGGATGATGCCAGTGGCAGTCTGTCCAATAGGGACATACGGGCGCCGCCCCCCATCCATGCGTCCAACCCCATGACCTATATGCAGAGATGCCAGACGACGGATGCATGGATTCCAATGGGGGGGGGGGGGGGGGTTTAAGCACGTGGCTCACCCAGTTTTGTCACAATAGCGAATGAATACTTGCTATTGTAACACTGCATCTCCTCCCAGCCAGTCAGGAAGCTGGTTCTGAGAGCCGTCACCTGATTGGCCGAATGTAGATCTGAACGGACTGGCCGGCTGCAGGAGGAGGGAGGAGACGCATGGAGGAGAGGAGGGAGAAGACGGGAACGGAGCCCCAACAAGCAGCCTGGAGAGAAGCTGACATCGCCCACCGTGCTGCCCGAGAGAGGGGGTGAGCGCGGGCAGTGCTGGGACAAGGTCACCCAACGCCCAGGACAAAGATGTCAAACCGCGCCCCCCTTTTCCTTAGGGTTAGGGTCAGGGTGCCCCCTTACCCCTGCAATAAACCATTGCACCAGGGGCAGCCGTCCCTCCTGCCCACCCCTTGTCCCGGCCCTGAGTGGTGCCATCCATCACCTCTGTGACCCCGTGACCTGTCCCCCGCGCAAAAAAAAAAAAAACACCAGCCGCCACTAGATGAGACAAACCATTTACCCCTGGCAGGGGTGCTTACAATGATCAGATTGCATTTGTTCATGTAAAACCTTTACCTGATAAGGGGACAAACCTGTTTGCTGTAACTGATTATAAAGTGTAAGTTGGAGTTTGGCTTAATTTTTTTTTAGTGTATTCAAATCTGCTAATACATTTAACACTCCCCTCCCCCAAGACCGACAATGCTGCTGTCTGTTGTGCCCCCTGTGCTCCTTCATTCAGAGTGTGGGGGGGGGGGGGGGCGCTCTAATACAGGAGGTGTGTTACTGGACAGATTATCAGGTGAAAACAGAAAGGGAAAAAAAGAAAAAAAAAGGAAAACGAACGCAGCCACCACATCTAATGATCAGTAAGCTGCAATATATTACATTTTTAGTTTGGGATTTATTACCACTTAAAAAATGCGGTTTATAATCTTCAGCCACACCCAGCATTTGCCCTTTTTTTTAATGCGTTTTTTTTTTTTATGCGATTTTTTTTATGCGCATTTTTGCATGCTACGCACAGGGCAGCCAAATCATTTCAAATACAGCAAAGTACAATAGCTCATGTAGATTATTTTTTTTTTTTGCCTTCTTCGGTTTTGCGTGTTTTTGGGGCGCGCCTCTATCTGCTTGCTGTGTTTTAAGGTGTCATTAACAATAAATGGCACCACCAACGCAACACACAGGTTTTAACCACTTAAGGAACGGAAGGATTTGCCCCCTTAATGACCAGGCCATTATTTGCAATACGGCACTGCGTCGCTTTAACTGACAATCGCGCCGCTGCGCGACGCTGTACCCAAACAAAATTCATGTCCTTTTTTTCCCCCACAAATAGAGCTTTCTATTGGTGGTATTTGGTCACCTCTGCGTTTTATGTATTTTTTTATGCGCTATAAACAAAAAAAAAAAGAGCGACAATTTTGAAAAAAATAAAACATTTTTTTACTTTTTGCTATAATAAATATACCCAAAAATGTAAAAAACTAATTTCTTTCTTTTTTTTTGTTGTTTTTGTTATGTAAGCTTGTATAATGTATTCGTAAATTTACTGATGGAATGATTATGCCATTAATGTGTGCGTATTTGTCTATTTGTATAATAATTTTCTAATAAAATTAAGAATGAGAATAAATAAAAAAAAACAAAAAAAAATATTTCTTTCTCAGTTTAGGCCAATATGTATTCTTCTACGTATTTTTGGTTAAAAAAAAAAACAAAAAAAAAAAAACGCAATAAGCATATATTTATTGGTTTTTGCGCAAAAGTTATAGCGTCTGCAAAATAAGGGATAGATAAATGGCATTTTTATTATTCATTTTTATTTTACTAGTAATGGCGGCGATCTGCGATTTTTAGCAGGACTGCGACATTGCGGCGAACAGATAGGACACTTTTAAAACTTTTTTTTTTTTGTGTGTGTACAATGACCGAGGCTCATAAATTCTACGGCATTATCTAAAGAGGCATACGACCTCCCTGCGATCGATGTTGCAAAGAACGGAGCTATCGGCGCTGCCCGTGGAAAGCTTTGTCAGCCTGTCAATATTTCACAGGAACCTCCCCGAATACCGCGCAAAAAACAAACAATTCTATCACATTCCATCGATAGTCCTGCAGGGCGTCTGATAATGCCGGCTCTGTTTAGCGGTCATCGGGTTGATTGGAAGGTTTAGAAAATGTCGTCGTCTTGCAGCGTTGCAGGGAGTCGCAAGACAACGCGATGGATTAAAATGAAGAACTGATACATTATTTTTTCATTTTTTTTAACCACTTAACAGTGTTGTTTACAAGTTAAAACAGTTTTTTTTTTTTTTTTTGCTAGTTTTTTTTTTTGCTAGAAAATTACTAAGAACCCTCAAACATTATACATTTTTTTTTCTAACACCCTAGAGAATAAAATGGCGGTCGTTGCAGTACTTTCTATCACACCTTATTTGCGCAAGCGGTCTTACAAAAATAAAAAAATACACTTTTTTGAATTAAAAAAATAAGACAAAAGTAAAAATAGCCCAATTTTTTTTTATATTGTGAAAGATAATTTTACGCCGAGTAAATTGATACCCGACATGTCACGCTTCAAAATTGCGCCCGCTCGCGGAATGGCGACAAACTTTTACCCTTAAAAATCTCCATAGGCGACGTTCAAAAAATTCTACAGGTTGCGTGTTTTGAGTTTGCAGAGGAGGTCTAGGGCTAGAATTATCGATCTTGCTCTACCGATCGCGGCGATACCTCACATGTGTGGTTTGAACACCAGTTTCATATGCAGGCACTACTCACGCGTGTGTTCGCTTCTGCGCGCGAGCTCGTCGGGACGGGGTGCGTTTAAAAAAATTTTTTTTTTTTCTTACTTATTTTACTTTTTATTTTTACACTTTCTTTTTGTTTTGTTTTTTAAATTGTGTCACTTTTATTCCTATTACAAGGTGGTGAAACATGCCTTGTAATAGAAAAAAAGCATGGCAGGACCTCTTAGATATGAGATCAAAAAGACCTCACATCTCATATTTACACTAAAATGCAATAAAAAAATAAAAATAAATAAATTGTCATTTAAAAAAAAAAAAATTTTTTTACCTAAATAAAAAAATAAAAAAATAAATAAAATAAAATAAAAAAAATAAATAAATAAAATGGCCCTTTCAGAGCTATGGGCGGAAGTGATGTTTTGATTTCGCTTGCACCCTGCAATGTCATGGAGACGGGTGGGGGCTATTTTCCCCTCACTCGTCTCCATGCCCAGCTAGTGACAGCATCCGATCGCCTCTGCCGCTGCCGACGGCTCCGGTAAGCGGCGGAGGCCACCGGAGCACGGCGGGAGGGGGGGCCCCCCAGGTAGTGACAGCATCCAATCGCCTCTGCCGCTGCCGACAGCTCCTGTAAGCGGCGGAGGCCACCGGAGCGCGGCGGGAGGGGGGGGGCCCTCTCCTGCTGCTGATAAAAGTGATCTTGTGCCGAATCCGCCGCAGAGACCACTTTTATCTTGAAGTGGACCGCCGACCGAGCAAGAGAATACCAAGGTTATGGCAGCTAGCTGCTGCCAAAACAACGATATCCTCCTTCAAAATTAGGACGTATATTGGCGTGCGGCGGACCAGAAGTGGTTAATGAGGTAAATACATCTGTCGTCTTCTATCTGGCCAGTAGGTGGTGCTGCAGGATCCTTTTTCACACCTTCAGCCGGATTTCTTTTCAGCTGTGCTCACTATATACAGGACTCATCCCAGCATCCATTTCTTCCTTATCAGAGGTGTCAATCAGACATCGGGAGCTGCAAGGTGGGCTGTGCTGATGTGCTATTTTTTAACCGATAATGTGCTGGGAATCCTAAGCTGGGAAGCCGACCCTAAGTCTGGGTCCACACATATGCGTTTAATGGAATCCCAGCATACTTTGCCAACAGACATGCGTTTTAATTACACCACAATGCACCTCCTCTATGTGATGTCACAATAAATATAAAAGATTACATCTGTAGTCTTCTACCTGGCCAATAGGTGGTGCTGCAGTTTCCTTTTCACATCTTCAGCAAGATTTTTTTTTCAGCTGTGCTCACTATATACAGGACTCATCCCAGCAGCCATTTCTTTCTTACCAAAGGTGTCAATCAGACATAGGAAGCTGGAAGGTGGGCTGCTTTGATGTGCTATCTTTTAACCCATAATGCACTGGGAATCCTGAGCTGAAAAGGCCCATAAGGCTGTGTTGCAGCTGGGTCCATAAATATGTGTTTAATGAAATTCCAATGCACTTTGCCAGCGTACTTGGGTCTTAGTCGCCCCACAATGCACCTGCGGTCACACCCAATGGCACACCAGTGCATGGGCGCACACAGTGCATATACCGTGCATTGTTTAACAAGGTTTATATATGTTTTTTCCTCTGTTGTGATGCGTTATCCACCTATTCATAACACTACTATGTGTTGTATTTCAAATTGCCGTCCATTCAGTTTTTGCTATGGCTTATTTACACCACCTGCATTGCTTAAAGCATTCCCAAGGAAACGGCTTTGTCTTTAATGGCCATGATCTGCCTGCTTTGCACAGAGAAGTACCCAATGGGGTACCCAGGGGCCCAATGATGTGAGTGCTGTTGGCCCCTCCCACCAGCCAGGAACTGAGGGCATTGCATAGAGAAGCACAGAGACCCAACAACATGATCACCGAAGACAGAGGGGGGACATGGAGGCCAGGACGCGGAGGAGATGGAGGGGGCAGGTCAGGGTAAGTGAGCCGGGGGGGGGGGGGGCGCCCGTAGTCGGGTCCATCTGCCCCCCCCCCCCCGACTGATGGAACACCATCCCCCACTGGTCATAAGTATGTTGATGGGAAACCAGGGAAGGTAAAATATAAGCAGATTATTAAACCTCATTTTCAGCAAAGTGATTTATTTTACTCTGGATCAATATGCATGATAAGGAATCATTTGTGATTGGGCGCCCTGTGATTGGGCTTCCTGTGATTGGGCGTCCTGTGATTGGGCGTCCTGTGATTGGGCATCCTGTGATTGGGCGCCCTGTGATTGGGCGTCCTGTGATTGGGCATCCTGTGATTGGGCTTCCTGTGATTGGGCGTCCTGTGATTGGGCTTCCTGTGATTGGGCGTCCTGTGATTGGGCATCCTGTGATTGGGCACCCTGTGATTGGGCGCCCTGTGATTGGGCACCCTGTGATTGGGCATCCTGTGATTGGGCACCCTGTGATTGGGCGCCCTGTGATTGGGCTTCCTGTGATTGGGTATCCTGTGATTGGGCTTCCTGTGATTGGGCGTCCTGTGATTGTGCGTCCTGTGATTAGGCGTCCTGTGATTGGGCGTCCTGTGATCGGGCTTCCTGTGATTGGGTGTCCTGTGATTGGGCTTCCTGTGATTGGGCTTCCTGTGATTGGGCGTCCTGTGATTAGGCGTCCTGTGATTGGGCGTCCTGTGATTGGGCGTCCTGTGATCGGGCTTCCTGTGATTGGGCGTCCTGTGATTAGGCGTCCTGTGATTGGGCGTCCTGTGATTGGGCGTCCTGTGATCGGGCTTCCTGTGATTGGGCTTCCTGTGATTGGGTGTCCTGTGATTGGGCTTCCTGTGATTGGGCGTCCTGCAGAGCGATTCTTCCAGGCAGATCAGTCGGGTTCTCTTTGTTGTGTATAAAGTGTCTTCCTTCCCATTTGTCTGTGATGAGGACATAATTACACTCGGCTCTAATCCAAAATCTGATCTCATCATCCACAACATAAAAAAGATTTCCTCTCTGATTGTCTTTCATCGGCGCTCTGATTGGACGCGTTCCGACACGTTTCAACAAAATATGAAAATAAACAAAATACCTTTAAGTAATTGGCCGGATGATTATACCTGTAATTACGATCACACGGAAAATAAACCATCGCACTTTACATTGACAGTTTGCGCGTCTAATCACCCCGCGGACTTACATTTCTTCCCTTTATCCTTGAAGTATGAAATAAAAAGCTGACAGAGTTCTAGCACCGAACCCCCCCCCCCCCCCCCCCACTTAAAGTGGTTGTAATATGAACAAAACATATCCTGCTATAGTGTGTACTTGTCTCAATCCAGAGCAATAAGTGTCATTTCTGTCTGCTGCTTCCTTCCTCTGGTATCAGCATGAGTCACTTCTAACACCCAGAGATAAAGAGAAGTGAGAAGCACACAGCCTGTGATTGACAGCCTCAGCTCTGTTCCTCTTTGTCGTGTGAAAGGGGGTGGGGGTGTCCCTTTTCTCCAATCAGCTCTCACTGAGCTCTGCAGACTGTAACTTCACCACTCCCTGCTTTCTGAAGGCTCAGACAAGCTGTACAAATTCTGGACTTTGATTGGCTGTAGAGAAAAGAAGAGTGCAGATAAACAGGTACAACTTACTTAGGAGAATTTTTTTTTCCATCTCTGTGTATCAAATGAGGCCAGTCACTACACTGGGTATATGGCAGGGTTTACACTCACTTCACCCCTTTCCCTAAGGTCTTCTCTCTTCAGACCATACACAAGCATGCACAGAACTGGTTCAGGTCCCTGCTAGTATTATGCTGAAGACCCCAAGACCTGTCCGCGCATGCGCAAGACTTTGCCTCCTGGGAATCCTAACCCCTAACCTAACAAAATAAATACATACATTTATGTAAAAGAAAAAAAAATTAAACCTTAACCATAAACTTTAACCCTTAACCTTGACCCCTTACACTTTAATTGTCGGGGTGTACTTGCACTTTAATTGTCGGGGTGTACATGCACTTTAATTGTCGGGGTGTACATGCACTTTAATTGTCGGGGTATACTTGCACTTTAATTGTCGGGGTGTACTTGCACTTTAATTGTCGGGGTGTACATGCACTTTAATTGTTGTGGTGTACTTGCACTTTAATTGTCGGGGTGTACATGCACTTTAATTGTCAGGGGGAAATTTACACTTTAATTGTTGGGGTGTACATGCACTTTAATTGTCGGGTGTACTTGCACTTAAATTTCCGGGGTGTACTTGCACTTTAATTGTTGGGGTGTACTTGCGCTTTAATTGTCGGGGTGTACTTGCACTTTAATTGTCGGGGTGTACTTGCACTTTAATTGTCGGGGTGTACTTGCACTTTAATTGTCAGGGGTGTACATGCACTTTAATTGTTGGGGTGTACTTGCACTTTAATTGTCGGGGTGTACTTGCACTTTAATTGTCGGGGTGTACATGCACTTTAATTGTTGGGGTATACTTGCACTTTAATTGTCGGGGTGTACTTGCACTTTAATTGTCGGGGTGTACATGCACTTTAATTGTCAGGGGGAAATTTACACTTTAATTGTTGGGGTGTACATGCACTTTAATTGTCGGGTGTACTTGCACTTAAATTTCCGGGGTGTACTTGCACTTTAATTGTTGGGGTGTACTTGCGCTTTAATTGTCGGGGTGTATTTACACTTTAATTGTCGGGGTGTACATGTGCTTTAATTGTCGGGGTGTACTTGCACTTTAATTGTCGGGGTGTACATGCGCTTTAATTGTTGGGGTGTACTTACACTTTAATTGTTGGGGTGTACATGCACTTTAATTGTTGGGGTGTAATTACACTTTAATTGTTGGGGTGTACATACACTTTAATTGTTGGGGTATACTTACACTTTAATTGTTGGGGTGTACATGCACTTTAATTGTTGGGGTGTAATTACACTTTAATTGTCGGGGTGTACATGCACTTTAATTGTTGGGGTGTACATGCACTTTAATTGTCGGGGTGTACATGCACTTTAATTGTCGGGGTGTACTTGCACTTTAATTGTCGGGGTGTACATGCACTTTAATTGTCGGGGTGTACTTGCACTTTAATTGTCGGGGTGTACATGCACTTTAATTGTCGGGGCGTACATGCACTTTAATTGTCGGGGGTGTACTTGCACTTTAATTGTCGGGGCATACATGCACTTTAATTGTCGGGGTGTACTTGCACTTTAATTGTCGGGGTGTACTTACACTTTAATTGTAGGGGTGTACATGCACTTTAATTGTTGGGGTGTACATGCACTTTAATTGTCGGGGTGTACTTACACTTTAATTGTCGGGGTGTACTTGCACTTTAATTGTCGGGGTGTACATGCACTTTAATTGTCGGGGCGTACATGCACTTTAACTGTCGGGGCGTACATGCACTTTAATTGTCGGGGTGTACTTGCACTTTAATTGTCGGGGTGTACTTGCACTTTAATTGTCGGGGTGTACTTGCACTTTAATTATGGGGGGGGGGGTACATGCACTTTAATTGTCGGGGCGTACACGCACTTTAAGAAATCTGCACACAGTGAGCCAGGATCCCCACACATGGCGGGTATTACACATCCTTGTACAATGTTTGTCGGTCAGGATCCCCCATTGCCTGGGGAGCTGATGTAACATGCATGCCTCCTGCCTATGTAAGCGCCATCCTTATAGCAATAAAGCTCATCCACCCCACAGAGTCACCCTATAAAAGTGTCAGCTCATGCTGGAAATAGATAAAGCCTGTGATGAGTGCAGTGATGAGTACACTGTATATACTATATATATATATATATATATATATATACTATACACAGTCACACATGTGCTCAGCCTGTCCCAGCCCTTGTCACCTCTCCCTTCCCTGAGTGACAGAAGGGAGGGGCGGGGCGATAGAGTCCCGGGAGTGGATTGGCTGAGCGCAGCAGGCCACGCCCCTTCCCCCAGCCCCACTCCCTGCACACACACAGCAGAGCCATGAGAGGTGAGCTGTCAGTGTGAGCTGCCTGCGCTGGGATCTATAGAGAGCTGGGACCTTGGTGAGACACTATGGATGCATGCTGACCGCCCCGCTCCCCCTGGATGGGGTCTGCTCATGGTAAGCACAATGTTCCTTTATTCTCTATCTGTGACACAGGTCATGTGTTGGGGGACAGCACCCAGCTGTGACCAGGGACAGGGGCACTTCCAGCAGGGCAGGGTGGGGTGCCATGCCACCTGCACCCAGGGGTGTCCCTGCCTCGTATTAGGGGTGTCCCTGCCTCTGATTGGGGGTGCCCCTGCCTCTGATCCCCCTTACAGTGTCACTAGATCCCCCATCAGGAAGTGGTTATTATTATTTGCTGTGCTCAGGCTGGTAATTCTATAGGGTGAGTCTTACATAACTACCCCCTGCCAGTGCTTTGCTGTCCTGGGGGGGGGGGGGGGGCTGCAGGGGGGGGGGTCCCTGCTGTTCTGGTGGGTCGTGGCAGTCCTGGCAGGTGGGCTCCAGCTCTTTGGAGTTAATATCTGATCTGCGGTTCATTGCACTTGTGGTCCTGGGGGTGCAGAGGGGCAGGATTAGTGTCCCTGGATATGGTAATAAAATGTTGGGGACAACTGGGGGAAAGGGGGGCAGGAGGGGCAATTAATCATTGGGGCACTCAGTACCAGAACATGACCCGTGAGCTCCCAGGGCAAGGATCCAGAACCCCCCCCCCCATGATAATACATGTTGTAGGATTGGTGTACTACCCTGTATCTATTCTTTGCCTCCTTGCTTTACTGTGCCCAGGGCAGTTTCCCCTCCTGCACACCCCCTGCCCCTCCATGTAGGACTACATATCACCTCCCTTTCTTCTCCATACCAGGGGAAGGTACATTGCAGCCCTCATAGATAGCAGGAAAGCACACTGATATATAACAAGGGGAGGTGTTCTGTAGTACATTGAGATAGCGGGAAACTATGCTAATGTATAACAGGGGGAGGTGTTTTGTAGTTCATTGAGATAGCAGGAAGCAACGCGAACGTATAAGAGAGGGGAGGGGGGGGTTGTTCTGTAGTGCACTAAGATAGCAGGAAACAATACTTACATATAACAGGGGGAGATGTTCTGTAGTACAAGGAGATTTCAAAAAAACATGTTATTGTATAACAGGGGGAGGTGTTCTGTGGTACACTGAGATAGCAGGAAACCATGCTAACTGATAACAGGGGGAGGTGTTCTGTGGTACACTGAGATAGCAGGAAACCATGCTAACTGATAACAGGGGGAGGTGTTCTGTGGTACACTGAGATAGCAGGAAACCATGCTAACTGATAACAGGGGGAGGTGTTCTGTGGTACATTGAGATAACAGGAGGCCATGGTAACGTCGAACAGGGGGAGGTGTTCTGTAGGACACAGAGAAAGCAGTAAACCATGCTAATGTGTAACAGGGGAGGTGTTCTGTAGTACATTGAGATAGCAGTAACCAATGCTTACTGATAACAGGGGAAAGTGTTCTGTAGTGCACTGTGATAGGAAACCATGCTAACGTATAACAAGTGGAGGTGTTCTGTGGTATATTGAGATAGCAGAAAACAATGCTAACGCAAAACATGGGGAGTTGTTCTGTAGTACATCGAGATAGCAGGTATGTGTGCTAATGTATAACATGGCGAGGTGGTTTGTAGCACACTGAGATAGCAGGAAACCATGCTAACATGTTACAGGGGGAGGTGTTTTGTAGTAATAGCAGGGAACAATGCTAACTGATAACAGGCACTGAATGTGATCATCTCTTGCTGAAAAGACATAATAAAACACGCTCGATGGGATATTTAAAGTAGAACTAAAGGAAAAACAGTTTTCTTCTTTTTTTTTAGCTTTGGATGGAGCGGAGTGGGATTAGAACCCCTGTCAGGTTTGATTGCTCTGTCTGTGTCCCCGTTAGGGAGATTCCCCCTCCTGGTGACCGTCATCACCAAAAGTGGAAGAAAATCCCAAATTTTGGGTTGTCATTAGAACAGGAAAAGAGAAGACATCTTCCAGCGGGGACATTAGTTTTTCATCACTTTGCAGGGATTTCCTCTGACTTCCTGTTTGGCTGAGGGACAGGAAGTGAAGGAAAATCTCCCCAATGGGGCACAGATGGCAAAAAAAACGAACAGAGGTTATAACCCTCTCTTACTCAAAAAAAAAACAACAACAAACAAGCAAAAAAACAAAAAAAAAACTCTTTGTTCTACTTTAAAGTTTATGTAAACTCTAATAAAAATCTATTATTCTCTCTACTTTGGTCTGCTAATTATACCACAGAAAGTGTTTTATTATGTCTGTTCATCAAAAAAAAAAAAAAAAGAAAAAAAATCTGTGCGTCCAGCCAAATCTTGCGAGCTGATAACTTCCTGTTCCTGTAGTTGGCATTGTTCCCTTTATCTCGGTGGACTACAAAACACCTCCCTCTGTTATGGGCATGAGAAGGAGGTGTTATGTAGTCCTAACATAGGGGGAGATCTACTACGGCCGGGTTCACACATGAGCGGCTGTGCTTTACATGCCTGGGGTCCGGTGCGTTCCTGGTCACCGATCTAGGTCCAAATTTTAGCCTGAATCGCACCCAAACACACACCGGACCCTTCTTCAAACCGGACAGCGGCCGACTCGAACATGTGTGATCCGTTGGGAGCCGGTCACGCTTGTCTGTCATGCATGAATTGGATGCAGGAAAACCCAGCAAAGCAAGGTCCATAAAGACACGGATGAGCGAGTTTAGGGTGGAGGAACTTGACTGGCCTGCACAGAGTCCTGACCTCAACCTGATAGAACACGTCAACAGGTGTCAGCATACCATTTTGCACGATTTCATGCTCCCAGCTTTGTGGGAACAGTTTGGGGACGGCCCCTTCCTGTTCCAACATGACTGCGCACCAGTGCATAAAGCAAGGTCCATAAAGACATGGATGAGTGAGTTGGGGTTGGAGGAACTTAAATGACCTGCACAGAGTCCTGACCTCAATCTGATAGATCACCTTTAGGGATGAATTAGAGAGGAGACTGCGAGCCAGGCCTTCTCGTCCAACATCAGTGTCGGACCTCACTTTTGGATAAATGGTCAAACATCCCCATAGACACATCTCCTAAACCTTGTGGACGGCCTTCCCAGAAGAGTTGAAGCTGTTCTAGCTGCAAAGGGCGGAGCCAACTCAATATTGAACCCTACCGACTAAGACTGGGAGTCTATTAAAGCCCATGTGCGTGCAAAGGCAGGCGTCCCGATACTTTTGACAATATAGTGCACATCCCATGATGATATAACAATAATATTATGAAATAATAATAATAAATAATAATATAATATATAGACCTGTACTATAGATCTCACATTCCTACTAGAACACCCACTAAGATCCATATGATGAATAGTAAATATTATTCTGTACAGGAGAAGCTGTCACTACTAATAGGACTCTTTGTATTATCTTGTTATTATATTATTGTTACATTGTTGTTGTCATATTTGTAACACTGTGATAGGATGTGTTTCTGGCACAGCATTGATCATCTGGGTATGAAAACTTTGGGATGTTAAAGTGACATTGTACAGTAATTGTAACATTCATTGTACTGATAATGTAATCATTGTATACACAATGGGGTGTAGCCGGTATATCGGTATTTATAGGTATATATTGGCTATAGGGACATTTTTTTGTCACGGTTGTTGTAGGGCTGTGGTAGAGGTGTTGTACTATATATTGTGAAATGGCACACTATGTAATGCATTCTATTAATGATAATGATATTACTAATGGTATTAAACATATAACAGAGGCATTACGCTGTGTGTAGTGGCAATGCGCCTGCGATAGACACATTTTGATGTTTACAATGGCTTTACACCTGTAGGAGATGAATTCCATCCCGTACACCTCTATTACAGGCACTCTGATATTGATTAGAACATTATATCTATAATAGAAGCAATGTATAAATTATTATAAATTACAGAATTATACCTGTAGTAGGGGTATTATATTGTTAACAGTGGTATTATACTTGTGGTGGTAGCATTATGTTGTTACTGTAAATGTGAAATTACACCTGTAGTAGAGGAATTACGATGTGGCATTGTATCTGTAGTAGAGGAATTACGATGTGGCATTGTATCTGTAGTAGAGGAATTATGATGTGGCATTGAATCTGTAGTAGAGGCATTCTATTGCTAACTGTGGCAGCACATCTGTAATACAGACATTATGATGCAAACTATGGCTCTACGTTTGTAGTAAAGGCAATGACTGACAACGATTGTAGACTGTGGAATTCCGCCTGTACTTTATGTTGTTAAACGTTCTATCATACATGTAGTAGAGGCATTGCATTGCAAAGAGGGCCAGTATTTTGTGCCTATATTAGAACTGTTATATTAATACAAGAGCCATTGTATCCTACTTGTAGCAGGTCATTCTATTCTACCTGTGGACAATCATTCTCTTCTACCTGTAGGAGAACATTCTATTCTACCTGTAGCAGATCACAATATGCCACCTGTAGTAGATGATTATATTCTACCTGTAGTAGATGCTTCTATTCTACCTTTAGGAGATCATTCCATTCAAACTGTAGGAGATCATTATATTCTACCTGTAGTAGATCATTCTAGTCTACCTTTAGCAGATCATTCTATTTTACCTGTAGGAGATCATCATTTTCTTCCAGATCATACTATTAATTGTATTCTACCTGTAGGAGATCATTGTCTTCTACCTGTAGGAAAACATTCTATTCTACCTGTAGCAGATCACAATATGCCACCTATAGTAGATCATTCTATTCTACCTGTAGTAGATCATTCTATTCTACCTGTAGGAGATCATTCTATTCTAACTATAGGAGATCATTCTATTCTAACTATAGGAGATAATTATATTCTACCTGTAGTAGATCATCATATTCTTCCAGACCATACTATTCATTGTATTCTGCCTGTAGAAGATCATTATTTTCTACCTGTAGCACATCATTCTATTCTACCTGTAGCACATCATTCGATTCTACCTGTAGCAGATCATTCTATTCTACCTGTAGCAGATCATTCTATTCTACCCGTAGCACATCATTCTATTCTACCTGTAGCACATCATTCTATTCTACCTGTAGCAGATCATTCTATTCTACCTGTAGCAGATCATTCTAATCTACCTGTAGCAGATCATTCTAATCTACCTGTAGCAGATCATTCTATTCTACCTGTAGCAGATCATTCTATTCTACCTGTAGCAGATCATTCTATTCTACCTGTAGCAGATCATTCTATTCTACCTGTAGCACATCATTCTATTCTACCTGTAGCAGATCATTCTATTCTACCTGTAGCAGATCATTCTATTCTACCTGTAGCAGATCATTCTATTTGCACACTTTGGCCGGTGACAGGTGATCTCCTCATACAGTTCAGGTTCTCCGGCTGGTTTCTGGTTTCTGGTTCCCGGCGTCATTCACTCCCCAATAAATTATGTATTAATGGTCTTTGTGTATTCATCACACATGTAGCCTCCTCCTGTCTCTGCGGCCCCCAGCTCCTCATACCCCCCCCCCTCCCCTCCCCCTCTTACACAACACCCCATCTTCTCATTGCTTATTCTCATCTCCTGTGACATCACAATGACTAATCTCTCATCCACTTCCTCTGCGTCTTCATCCGAATACTCAGAGAACAGGGAGAATCCTTCCCATAAGAGGAGAGATCCGGGATAATGATTTATTAGTAAATAGGTAGCTGGGTGAATTCTCACTTTCGTGGTTCTTCTGGACAAAGTGTGAAGTGAGGGATGGCGGGAAGAAGTTCGGAGACGTCTCCCCTCTCAGGATGGGAAATCAATCATCATTTATAGAAAGGCAGGATGTTATTTTACAGGGAGGGGTGCTGAAATCAGCCCCCTCTTTCCTTCTCTTGTAATATGTGAACTGCTCCTCACTTACATCCTCAGTACCTGATGCCTTTACAGACTTTTCATCTGCTACTCCATGTGTGACAGCACAGCTCATGCAGGAGCAGAGCAGGGAGGCTGCAACTGACTCATTGTGGCTTACTATACCAAAACTGCTGACTTCTTATATTCTTATATTGATGCTTCAGAGCATCTTCTCATTAACTTGTGTGCAATGTATGTGACTGCAGGGTTCATATAGGGGGTCCTAGGTGACCTAAGGGGTCATATGGGGGGTCCTAGGTGACCTAAGGGGTCATATAAGAGATCCCAGGTGACCAAAGGTATCATATAAGGGATCACTACTGATTGAAAGGGTCATAAAATGCATCACTAGGGACTAAAGGAGTCATTTAAGGGAACCCAGGTGACCGAAGGGGTCATATAAGGCATCAGTACTGATTGAAAGGGTCATATAAGGGATCCCTACTGACCAAAGGAGTTATTTAGAGGTTCAAGGTGACTGAAGGGGTCATATAAGGGATCTTGGGTGACTGCAGGTGGTCAGGTAAGAGATCCCACCCAGGTGACCATAATAAGGGTCCAATAAGGGATCCCAGGTGACTGCAGGGGTCATATATGGGATTCCAGGTGACTTCAGGGGTCATATAAGAGATCCCAGGTGACTGCAGGGATCATATAAGAGATCCCAGGCGACTGCAGGGGTCATATAAGAGATCCTAGGTGACTACAGGGGTCATATAAGAGATCCCAGGTGACTATAGGGGCCATATAAAAGATCCCAGGTGACTGCAGGGATCATATAAGAGATCCCAGGCGACTGCAGGGGTCATATAAGAGATCCCAGGTGACTACAGGGGTCATATAACAGATCCCAGGTGACTACAGGGGTCATATAAGAGATCCCAGGTGACTATAGGGGCCATATAAAAGATCCCAGGCAACTGCAGGGGTCATATAAGAGATCCCAGGCGACTGCAGGGGTTGTATAAGAGATCCCAGGTGGCTGCAGGGGTCATATAAGAGATCCTAGTTGACTATAGGGTTCATATAAAAGATCCCAGGTGACTGCAGGGATCATATAAGAGATCCCAGGCGACTGCAAGGGTCATATAAGAGATCCCAGGTGACTATAGGGGTCATATAAAACATCCCAGGTGACTGCAGGGGCCATATAAGAGATCCGAGGTTGCTGCAGGGGTCATATAAGAGATCCTAGGTGACTATAGGGTTCATATAAAAGATCCCAGGTGACTGCAGGGATCATATAAGAGATCCCAGGTGGCTGCAGGGGTCATAGAAGAGATCCTAGGTGACTGCAGTGGTCATATATGGGATTCCAGATGACTACAGGGGTCATATAAGGGATCCCATGTGGCTGCAGGGGTCATATAAGGGATCCCAGGTGACTGCAGGGGTCATATATGGAATTCCAGCTGACTGCAGGGCTCATATATGGAATTCCAGGTGACTACAGGTGTCATATATGGAATTCCAGGTGACTGCAGGAGTTATATATGGGATTCCAGGTGACTGCAGGGGTCATTTAAGAGATCCCCAGATGACTACAGGGGTCAAATATGGGATCCCAGGTGACTGCAGGGATCATATAAAGGATCTCAGGTGACTGCAGGAGTCATATAAGAGATCTCAGGTGACTGCAGGAGTCATATAAGAGATCTCAGATAACTACAGGGGTCATATAAGAGATCTCAGGTGACTGCAGGGGTCATATAAGAGATCCCAGGTGACTGCAGGGGTCATATAAGAGATCCCAGGTGACTGCATGGGTCATATAAGAGATCTCAGATAACTACAGGGGTCATATAAGAGATCTCAGGTGACTGCAGGAGTCATATAAGAGATCTCAGATAACTACAGGGGTCATATAAGAGATCTCAGGTGACTGCAGGGGGCCATGTGAGATAGCCCAGGACTCCAAAACTTCTAAAGGTCTTAATAGTATCTGGTAAATTGTATTCTAATGGCGCGCACACACAACCGATTTTCCCATTGGAATAAACTCTGAAGGTTTTTCAGACGGAATTCCCCTGAAACTGTCGTGCCTACACACAGTCACACCAAAGTGCGACCGCCAAGAACGCGGTGACGTAGAACACGTATGACGGGACTAGGAAAAGGAAGTCCAATAGCCAGTAGCCAATAGATTCCATCCCGTACTTGCTTCAGAGCATGCATAGTTTTTTGGACATTCCGCTCGTGTGAACGCGGCATTAGAGTGTAACCCCCTCACACCTCGGCATTCTCATACCGGTTACAAGCGCCCCGAACCCGTGTGAAAAACATGCAACCCCCCCCCCCCCCACAGGCGGGGCACAGATGTGAACGGGGGCCCTAAAAATGAACGACACCACAATACATGTAGAGTGCGTGTCACTGCAGCACGGCAATCCTCAATGGGAGATTGGATGGAATGAATTCTCGGTGTGGAACACGTCACCAACACACACATGTCAAGGGGCTCTTCATAGGGACGGGTGTCTTCCCGTGTCCTTGTGAATCTCGCGCTCTCCTCTCATCGCATATTTCTGTCTATATGAAGCTATCTCAGGAATTCGCACCCAATATGCCCCTATCTGCACGCCGCCTCCGATTCCTAGAAATGCTTTGTCTCCGAGTTCCTACGCCACACAGATATATCATTACCAACTGATTAGTTCACCCACACTGAATTCTGGGTAAAAGGCTCATCCTGACCCCTCCCCCCCCCCCCTTCCTTCTTCTCCAAACTGTCCCGGCTCCTCTCCTGGACTCAAATGTCTTCCTCTGATTTCACCGCACACTGCGAGCCCCTCGCAGTGTGCATTAGAAGCCGCAGCCAGATAGCGCCCCGCCTTATTTCCTGGCCGGAGGACACCCAGCACCATCTAGCCCTTTCCTCCCCAGCCTGACTATCCTTGGCCCGCCCCTTTCATTCATTGGATTTCAGTTCTGTCAGTCATGGAGTCTCAGCATCACATGTGGGCGTTACCTAGGATGGTCTGCATGCAAATGAAGCCTACTTAGACACACCCACTCCTCCACGGGCCCGTTGTATCAGGCCCAGGCCCCATCAGCTAAACGGGGGGGGGGGGGGGGGGGGCTCAGGGCAGCTTTATTCATTTCTGCCTAAATTGATTTTGTTAGACCCCCCCGCTTACATTTCCCTGGACCCCAGCATGTCAACTGGGGGGGGGGGGGCTCATGATTTTTGACAGCGGCTTTGTCCACTCCATCAAGACATTTTGATATTTGCATAACTCCTCCCTAAAGAGCCAGCCTACTGCTTTGTATCAGGGCTGAGGGTTCTAGAGGGTAGTACTGAGGGGTGTACAGCACCCTGCTATCCCCTCCCACCAGCCATGATCTGTCTGCATTGCATAGAGAAGTAAGGAGACCCAGTGCTGACGCATTGCATAGAGAAGCAGGGAGACCCAGCGATGGCGCATTGAATAGAGAAGCAGGGAGACCCAGTGCTGACGCATTGCATAGAGAAGCAGGGAGACCCAGTGATGGCGCATTGAATAGAGAAGCAGGGAGACCCAGTGATGGCGCATTGCATAGAGAAGCAGGGATGCCCAGTGCTGACGCATTGCACAGAGAAGCAGGGAGACCCACTGCTGAGGCATTGCATAGAGAAGCAGGGAGACCCAGCGATGAAGCATTGCAAAGGGAAGCAGAGAGATCCAGTGATGAAGCTTTGCATAGAGAAGCAGAGAGACCCAGTGATGAAGCATTGCATAGGGGAAGCAGGGAGACCCAGTTATGAAGCATTGCATAGGGAAGCAGGGAGACCCAGTGCTGACACATTGCATAGAGAAGCAGGGAGACCCAGCGATGACGTCACTGGGCCTAAAACAAGGTATGCAATGAAAAATAGAAAGTTTGTATTTAAGAAAAAATAAATCATCAGGGAAGGCAAAATATAAGCAGATTAAACTTCAGCTCTAAGTCTGAGTGTTTTAAAGTCACCGATCAAACCCGGCACACCCTCGTCCCCCCTCCACCAATCAGATAAGAGCAAAGGGCCCGGCGTTATCGTGGAGTCATTGATTATACCTGAAAGCTGGGCGAAGTTCTGCACAGATCTCACCTCTTGTACACCGCCACAGCCCGTGTGTCATACAGGAGTCACAGATATGAGGGTAGCGTGATCGCATGTCTGACATTTCATCCGTCTGATGCGACTTTCCTTTTCCCGACACCGGCGGAGCCGCCATTCCAGATGTGGGTGATTCATGGCTGCTGGTAATACGCAGCTGATCCCTTGTGGGATTATAATGCCAGATTTATCTGCTGTGCATCTAGATTGTATCTCGAGACAGCAAGAAAAAATACATACCAGGAGGATCTGCCAAAGGATTTGTAATCCTGGCTATCCACTCCTGAGATTTACACAGCTCTGCCACACAGCACAGCCAGGCCAGTGACCAGGCTTCTGTCTGCTGCCAATAAGCAATACAGATTGGTCAGCTCCCAGCCCCCAGCCTGTGATTGGACAATGGAGGAGCAGCAGTACTTCACATCTCTGCCCTCTCTACTCCCTCCTTCTGTCATCATATACAGTACCCTTGCAACACCTGTGCTTCCAAGACACCTGATTGGCTCCTGGTGCCCTCCCTCCCTCGTCCCATACCCTATAGGATGTATGAGAGCCACATTGTATATTTTACAAATATTTACAGCCCAAAAAAAACAAACTGTTTTATTAAAGAATGAATGAACATACTCCAAGGAAAACCCCACATCAGAAACCCTCTTATCACATCAGAGTCCCCTTTTTCACATTAGAGTACCTCCTTACATCAGGGTGCCCATCAGAGTCCCCCCTTACATCAGGGTGCCCATCAGAGTCCCCCCTTACATCAGGGTGCCCATCAGAGTCCCCCCTTACATCAGGGTCCCCATCAGGGTCCCCATCAGAGTCCCCCCTTACATTAGGATTCCCATCAGAGTCCCCCCTTACATCAGGGTCTCCATCAGAGTCCCCCTTACATCAGGGTCCCCATCAGGGTCCCCCTTACATCAGGGTTCCCATCAGAGTCCCCCTTACATCAGGGTCCCCATCAGAGTCCCTCCTAACATCAGGGTTCCCATCAGAGTCCTCCTTACATCAGGATCCCCATCAGAGTCCCTCCTAACATCAGGGTTCCCATCAGAGTCCCCCTTACATCAGGGTCCCCATCAGAGTCCCTCCTAACATCAGGGTTCCCATCAGAGTCCTCCTTACATCAGGATCCCCATCAGAGTCCCTCCTAACATCAGGGTTCCCATCAGAGTCCCCCTTACATCATGGTCCCGATCAGAGTCCCTCTTACATCAGGGTTCCCATCAGAGTCCCCCTTACATCAGACTCCCCCTCAGAGCCCCCTCTTACATCAGGGTCCCCATCAGAGTTTCCTTTATATCAGTGTCCCCATTAGAGTCCCCTTTTATACAGAG
Organism: Lithobates pipiens; assembly: GCF_037356315.1. Lineage (NCBI taxonomy): Eukaryota > Metazoa > Chordata > Amphibia > Anura > Ranidae > Lithobates > Lithobates pipiens. The sequence continues at coordinate 8,951,065 of NW_027507786.1, forward strand.
ATTCCCCTTAAACATCAGGGTCCCCCATTACATCAGAGCCCCCCCATTGCATCAAGATCCGCATCAGAGACCCCCTTACATCAGACTTCCCATCATTACATCAGACTCTCCATCAGAGCCCCCCATTACATCAGACTCTCCATCAGAGCCCCCTCTTACATCAGACTCTACATCAGAGCCCCCTCTTACATCTGGGTCCCCCTCAGAGTTTCCTTTATATCAGGGTACCCATTAGAGTCCCCTCTTATATCTGATTCCCCTTCAACATCAGGGTCCCCCATTACAGCAGAGCCCACCCTTGCATCAAGGTCTGTATCAGAGACCCCCTTACATCAGACTCTCCATTAGAGTCCCCCCTTACATTAGAGTCCTCCCTTATATCAGGGTCCCATCAGAGTCCCCTTTGCAGCAAGATCCCTGTCACAGCCCCCCCTTACATTAGGGTCTTCATCAGACTCCACCCTTAAATCAGGGTCCCCATCAGAGTCCTCGCTTACATCAGATTCCCCTTGCATCAAGGTCCACTCCCATCAGAGCCCCCTTACATCAGGTCCCTGTTAGAGCCCCCCTTACATCAGGTCCCTGTTAGAGCCCCCCTTACATCAGGTCCCTGTTAGAGCCCCCCTTACATCAGGTCCCTGTTAGAGCCCCCCTTACATCAGGTCCCTGTTAGAGCCCCCCTTACATCAGGTCCCTGTTAGAGCCCCCCTTACATCAGGTCCCTGTTAGAGTCCCTCTTACATCAGGTCCCTGTTAGAGCCCCCCTTACATCAGGTCCCTGTTAGAGCCCCCCTTACATCAGGTCCCTGTTAGAGCCCCCTTACATCAGGTCCCTTTGGAGTCCCTCTTACATCAGGTCCCTGTTAGAGTCCCCCTTACATCAGGTCCCTGTTAGAGCCCCCCTTACATCAGGTCCCTGTTAGAGCCCCCCTTACATCAGGTCCCTGTTAGAGCCCCCCTTACATCAGGTCCCTGTTAGAGCCCCCCTTACATCAGGTCCCTGTTAGAGCCCCCCTTACATCAGGTCCCTGTTAGAGTCCCCCTTACATCAGGTCCCTGTTAGAGTCCCCCTTACATCAGGTCCCTGTTAGAGTCCCCCTTACATCAGGTCCCTGTTAGAGTCCCCCTTACATCAGGTCCCAGTTAGAGTCCCCCTTACATCAGGTCCCTTTGGAGTCCCCCTTACATCAGGTCCCTGTTAGAGTCCCTCTTACATCAGGTCCCTGTTAGAGTCCCCCTTACATCAGGTCCCTGTTAGAGCCCCCCTTACATCACGTCCCTGTTAGAGTCCCCCTTACATCAGATTCCCCTCTAACATCAGGGTACCTCATTACATCAGCTTCCCACTTACATCAAGGTCCACATGAGAGCACCCCTTACATCAAGGTCCCCATCACAGTCCCCTCTAACATCAGGGTCTCCATCAGAGCCCCTCCTAACATCAGAGTCCCTTTTAGAGTTCCCCTTACATCAGGGTCCCTATAAGAGTCTCCCCTTATTTTAGATTCCCCTCTAACATCAGGTTCCCCATTTGAGCCCCTCCCCCCCCCTTACACGTTCCCCCCTTCTGTTCACTGTCTAGATCTGAGGATATGCCATTGACCCTTGTGGGGGGGCCAGATAAAATCTCATGATGGGTCAGATGTGGCCCACGTTGGGAGACCTCTTGCTCACCACATCCTATGATGATGAAGTTCTGAACACCCCACACCTTGTTGATGAATATCTTAAGCCCCGCGGTGTCATTTTAGGGCCCCCCTTGTCCTCTGCTGCAGCCGATCATTTATGGTTCCATGTACTGAGCTGGGCGTTGGGCTTTAATAACTCAATCAGTTCTATTCGTTGTGTTGTCTACAAGCGGGATATATTGGTTTACTCACAGCGTCTGCAGACACCCGCTCATTACAAGTGACTCTTCATCCATAAAGCACTGAAAATCGTCAACAATCAAAGTACAAATTATATTTTATTTCAGCCTCACATTAGCGGCCGAGCGCGCTCGTGAAACGCGCCCCTTTCAAGGTTTTTCGAATGAACTATTAGAACTCTTCTGGTGACGTGAAGACAGAAGGAACACATTTATAGATGAAAAATTGTTACTATGGATCCATCAGGCCGCTGTGGGCTTTGGATGATGAGTTTGTTCCTTTTATATATCTGCCATTAACCTCCCACAGACTCTTCTCTGGCCTGGTAAAGTCGGGCTGTGATGGCGTGGTGACATGTGCGGGCTTGTGGTTACTGCAATATTACTGGGTGAGTGTACAGAACGTTCTCTTTATAGGACATGTGCACAGGAAGTGCTGCTTCATACCACTCCAAAATGTATTTTTTTTTTTTAATGTACATAGCGACTCTTAAAGCAGAACTCCGGCCTTCCCTTCAGTCTTGCACAGTTATATCAGCTATTCTCCTGGACTGAAATGGCTTACTCTGATCTCACTGCACACTGTGAGCTTCTCACAATGTGCATTAGAAGCTGCAGCAAGTTAGATGCCTCTATGGTCCAAATGAAGACTCATACCTCATTGTAGAACATACTCGTACAGTCCAAAGCAAGACTCATACCTCATTGTAGAACAAGGGGGCTAACTGTCTATATCAGTGGTCTCTATGGTCCAAAACAAGACTTATACTTCATTGTAGAACACCTCCAGATTCCCAAATACCTCATTGTAGAACCATGGGACCTAATTGTCTCTATGGTCCAAAACAAGAATCTTTCTGCAAAATCATTCTAGCAAGTGAACACCTTCTCAGCTTGGCTGACCTCCAGACTCATACCTCATTGTAGAACAAGGGGACTAACTGTCTATATCAGTGGTCTCTATGGTCCAAAACAAGACCTTCCAAGAACCTGAGAACCACAATTAGCTCCAATAATATCTTATTGCAAAATCATTCTAGCAAGTGAACACCTCAGCTTGACCAACCTCCAGACACCTACTTAATTGTAGAACAGGGGGACTAACTGTCTATATCAGTAGTCTCTATGCTACAAAACGAGCGACCTTCCAAGGATCCTGAGAGCAACATGTAGCTTCAATAGGATCTTATGCAAATATTAAAATGCCTTGATGGGTGGATGGCAGTCAAGATGTTCTAGGGTGCCCGAGGACAACGATTTGTTCCAATAAAATATAGCCTCCAAATAATTCTAGTAAGTGAACACCATATCAGCTTGGCCGACCTCCACATTCCCAAATACCTCATTGTAGAACCATGGGACCTAATTGTCTCTATGGTGCAAAACAAGAATCTTTCTGCAAAATCATTCTAGCAAGTGAACACCTTCTCAGCTTGGCTGACCTCCAGACTCATACCTCATTGTAGAAGAGGGGGACTAACTGCATATATCAGTGGTCTCTATGGTTCAAAACAAGACTCGTACTTCATTGTAGAACATACTCATACAGTCCAAAACAAGGGGACTAACTGTCTATATCAGTTGTCTCTATGGTCCAAAGCAAGACCTTCCAAGAACCTGAGAACCACAATTAGCTCCAATAATATCTTATTGCAAAATCATTCTAGCAAGTGAACACCTCAGCTTGACCAACCTCCAGACTCATACCTAGTTGTAGAACAGGGGGACTAACTGTCTATATCAGTGGTCTCTGTGCTCCAACACAAGACCCATACCTCATTGTAGAGCATACTCATATAGTCCAAAACAAGACAGACCCATACCTCATTGTAGAGCATACTCATATAGTCCAAAACAAGACTCATACCTCATTGTAGAACAATCTGTCTATATCAGCGGTCTCTATGGTCCAAAACAAGACCATAGGGACCACTGTCTCTATGGTCTTGAGAACATCCAACCCAACTTGACTATGCCTGGCCCACCCCTTTCATTTATAGGATTTCACTTCTTATAATCGTGGAGGTTCAACTTCACATGTGGGTTTTCCCTAGGGTGGTCTGCATTCAAAATGCCTAAAAATGCCCACTCTTCCAGAGGGACACCCAAACATCTAGGCATTTTATTATTTCATAAGATATTATTGGAACTACTGGTTGCTCTCAAGAACCTTGGAAGGTCTTATTGTGGAACACGGTGGCGTGTTGTCCCCCTGTTTTACAGTGAGGTATTTGGGAGTCTGGAGGTTGGTCAAGCTGATAAGGTGTTCACTTGCTAGAATTATTTTGTATAAAGATATTATTGGAACAAATCGTTCTCAGGATCCTTGCAATGTCTTGTTGTGGAACATCTAGACCAGAGTACTCCAGACTTTCTAAACAAAGGGCCAGTGTACTGTCTTTCAGGCTTTAAGGGGGCTGCACTGTGCCCAGTGGGAATAGAAAATGCCCAAGTGTCAGTGGAAGTAAACAATGCCCCATCATTGGTTTTAGTGAAGGAATAGTGCCCTATCGTTTATCGACGGGAGGAGTAGCATCCCATCCTTGGTGTCAATGAGAAGAATAGTGCCCCATCCTTGGTGTCAGTGAGAGGAATAGTGCCCCATCCTTGGTGTCAGTAGGAGGAATAGTGCCCCACCCTTGGTGTCAGTGGGAGGAATAGTGCTCCATTATTAGGCTACTTTAACACTGGGGCATTGCGGGCGCTGTCGATAAAGCGGCGCAATATTTAGCGCCGCTTTACCGTTGTTTTATCGGCACTAGCGTGGCAGTTTTAACCCCTGCTAGCATCCGAAAAGGGGTTAAAACCGCCCGCTGCAGCGGTGCTTTGTGGACAGTTTTAACATTTTTTCGGCCGCTAGTGGGGTTAAAACTGCCCCGCAAAGCGCCCCAGTGTGAAAGGGGCCTTAGAGTCAGTTTTGGATGTAAAAGTGCCCCAAGGCCGGGATAGAGGCCACATCTGGCCCCAGGGAAGGAATTTTGGAGGTCACTGATATAGACAGTTAGTCCCCTTGTTCTACAAGTGGTGTTCACTTGCTAGAATGATTTTGCAATAAGATATTATTGGAACTAATTGTCTTTCTCAGGTTCTTGGAAGGTCTTGTTTTGGACCATAGAGACAATGGTCACTATGGTCTTGTTTTGGACCATAGAGACCACTGATATAGACAGATTGTTCTACAATGAGGAATGCGTCTTGTTTTGGATTATATGAGTATGCTCTACAATGAGGTATGGGTCTTGTTTTGGAGAACAGAGACCACTGATATAGACAGTTAGTCCCCTTGTTCTACAATGAAGTACGAGTCTTGTTTTGAACCATAGAGACCACTGATATATCCAGTTAGTCCCCCTCTTCTACAATGAAGTACGAGTTTTGTTTTGGACCATTGAGAACACTGATATAGACAGTTAGTCCCCCTCCTCTACAATGAGGTATGGGTCTTGTTTTGGAGAACAGAGACCACTGATATATCCAGTTAGTCCCCCTCTTCTACAATGAGGTATGAGTCTGGAGGTCAGCCAAGCTGAGAAGGTGTTCACTTGCTAGAATGATTTTGCAGAAAGATTCTTGTTTTGCACCATAGAGACAATTAGGTCCCATGGTTCTACAATGAGGTATTTGGGAATCTGGAGGTCAGCCAAGCTGATATGGTGTTCACTTACTAGAATTATCTGGAGGCAATATTTTATTGGAACAAATCATTGTCCTCAGGAATCCTAGAACATCTTGACTGTCATCCACCCATCAAGGCATTTTAATATTTGCATAAGATCCTATTGAAGCTACATGTTGCAGTTAGTCCCCTTGTTCTACAATAAGGTATTTAGCAATCTGGAGGTCGGTGAAGCTAATTTGGTGTTAGGTTACTAGGATGACTTGGAGGAAATATGTTATTGGAACAAATTGTTGTTCTCATGAACCTTAGAAAATCTTGTTGTAAACCAAAGAGACAGATAGTCTTGTTGTTCTACACTGAGGCATTTGGAAACTGGCGGTCGGTAAGGCTGATAAGGTGTTCTTTTGCTAGAATGATTTGGAGGAAATATGTTATTAGAACACATTATTATCCTTGGGAACCTTAGAAGGTCTTGTTGTTGTGGAACAATGAGACAGTTGGTCCCCTTGTTCTACAATAAGATATTCGGGTGTTTGGAGGTCGGTCCAACTTATAAGGTGTTCTTCACCTGCTAGGACAATTTTGCAGAAAGATATGATTGGAACAAATGATTGCTCTCTCAGGATTCTTGGAAGATCTTGTTATGGACCACCGAGACAGTTTCCTTGTTCTACAAGGAGATATTTGGGAATCTGAATGTCGGTCAGGTTGATAAGGTGTTCATTTACTAGAATGATTAGAAGGAAATGTGTTATTGGAGCAAATTGTTGTCCTCAGAAACTTTAGAACATCTTGTTGTGGATTGTAAAGACCATGAGTCCTCTCGTTCTTCAATGAGGTAATTGGGAGTCTGGAGGTGGACCAAGCTGATGAGTTGTTCCAAGATAACAGAAATGAATATTTCATGTAATTATTGATGTTCCACTTATTCAAATTATTAAGTGAAGGATTCACAGATATGTTAAATGTTCATGTTGGCATGGGGGGGGATCCTACATGGCAACTGTCCAGGTTTGGAGCTTGTGATCAAGAGGTCAGATCCTTGGTACACCTTCCATCGCTAAGGACCTCCAATCTTTGGGAATGTGGATGTTGGTCAGGCTGATAAGGTGTTCATTTAGTGCCGGTTCACACAGGGGCCACTCAGATCCAACTTCAAGTCGCCCCAAGTCACCTCAGGTCGCACAACATGTAGAAATCAATGTAAGTGAATGAGAGCTGTCTTAATGCACACTACTGAAGTAGTTCCGACTTCAGAAAAGGTTCCTGTACTACTTCAATCCGACTTCTAGGAAACTTGTACCCATTTATTTCAATGGAGGTCGCCTCCAAGTCGGATCTCCGTCTATACGGAGGCGACTCTCAGAGAATTATCAGCTCTCAAAAGGAGTTCCCCCCCTGAGAGCTCATTCTCTGATTGGCCACGGCAAGTCACCTGGCCTGGGGCGACTTAAAGTAGTGTTGTAAGTCGTGTCCAAGTCACGTCCAAGTCACGTCCAAGTTGCCTCCAAAAGTCGTGTTACCCCTGTGTGAACCGAGCCTGAATGTTTTGGAGTAAAAATGTTAACAGTAGCTTTGTAACTCTTCTCTTGTTAACAAACATTCCAACCTTCACCACCATCAGGCCGCGTACACACGCGGGGACTGTTCGCCCAACTTTGTCCGTCAAACAGTTTCAGCAAACAGTCCGCTCAAAATTAGCATGGACGGACTTGCCCACACACGACGAACGAACAGTTTGCTGAAACCGTGCGCGATGACGTGAACGGCACGTACGACGGGACGGAAAATACAACGTCCTATACACTGCATTATAACTTTCGGCGTGTAAATCCTTTCTGAGCATGCGCGGAACTTAGTTTGACGAACAAGCCTACACACGAGGGGACTGTTCGCTGAAACAAAGTTTCAGCGGACAGTTTTACGGAATTTCCGAAAAACCTTGTTCAGCGGACTGTTCGCTGAAACTGTCCGCTGAAAGCCCACACACGAGCGGACTGTCCGCCGAAACACTGTTCAGCGGACAAAGTTGGGCGAACAGTCCCCGCGTGTGTACGCGGCCTCAGAGGTTGCTGACTTCCTTACCTGTCAACATTGGTGGAATTCTAAAGCAAGGTGTGCATTGTGGACGATTTGTTTGCTGCTGTGACACATGATTGCCTAGTTTTATATCCTGGGTCCTCTGATCCTGCAGGACGAGGCACGCTTCCATCGGCATCCTATAATTTGGGCTTCTGTCTGTCCTTCGTCTCTTCTCACCGCAGGGTCTGTTATTCAGACATTCAAATCGAGTGAGCGAAGGTGACTGCCCAGCGGCACTGCCCAAAGGGATCTTTCTTTCATGTCTCCGATATTCCTTACCGGCTGTTGGCCTTATTAGTTCTAACAGAAGATCGCAATATATCACGATTCCAGGAATTTAGAAAAATGGTGTCATAGAGCAGATCTGAGATCAATAGGTTTAAAGTGGACCTTTAAGGAACTTTAAAAGTCTGCAGGAATAAATTCCTGACATGTCACCATAGATGGCAACAGGATCTTTTTTGGAAAAGCTCTTGTGAACAAGTATTTTTGCGTTTTTGTTTTATTTTGCATGTTTTCACTTTACATGCATAGGGCAGCCTATTCATTTTAGTGGGCTGCCCTATGCACAACAAAGAAGTTCCTGTACCTTTTTGCACATCGAGCTTTGTTTTGATGCATTGGATGTGCATTTTAATGACTTTGCTTGCTGCCTTTTACTGTGCCATTACCAATGAATGGCGCTGTAAGCACGGCACGTGTGTTTTGCACACCTTCACAGAACACTTACGTGTGAATGGAGCCAACCTTGCTTTCCAGTGACTTTGTCTTGGCTGAGATTATATTATCAGTTTTCTGCAGGCGGAAGGAAGCATTTCCTCAGTCTCCCCTCCAGGGCCACTGATAAAGGGTTATCACTGGGGACCTCATGTACAAAACCCGAGCCCCATCAGTTTAGAAGGGGGGCCCGGACAGGAGGGGGCGATCGGCGCTCCAATCCACCTGTGTAGTTCTCCCTGCAGCAGCTGAAAGCTGGCTTCTCCTCCTCTCCCTCCTGCCAGCTTTCAGCTGCTGCAGGGAGAGCCACACAGGGGGACCGGAGCAATCGTCCCCCACTCCTGCCAGGCCCCCCTGCTGAACTGATAGGGCCTGGGTCCTCTACAGAAGGTGCGGTGGTACCCTGTTATTGGTAGCCCTGTGTACTCTTTCCCTCTAAAGGCTTCCAGCTTCCTTCCCCTCCGGCTTTCAACTGCAGCAGGGGGAGCCGTACAGGGGATTTGGATCAGTTCCAGTATTTGGCCAACTGCACCCCTCTGTCAGGTAGGCTGTATGGGTCCTCAGGCCCATTGGTTTAGCGGGAGGGCCTCGGACAAGGGGGGGGGGGGGGGTGACTGGCACTCCGATCCTTCTGTGTAGCTCTCCCTACAGCAGCTAAAAGTTGGCTTTTCCACCTCTCCCTCCCGCCAGCTTGCAGCTGCTGCAGGGAGAGCCACACAGGGGGATCCGAGCACCAGTCACCCCCTCCTGTCCAGGCCTCCCTGCTAAACTAATGGGACCCGGTCCTGTACAGAAGGTGTGGTGGTACCCTCTGTTTAGCAGCCCTGCTGCATACCCTTTCTCCGCAATGCTGCTGGCTACCTTCTCCTCCAGCTTTCAGCTGCTGCAAGAAGAGCCACATAGGAGGATCAGAGCACTGGTCACTACCTCCTGTCCAGACCCCCTGCTAAACTTTATGGGGCTTGGGTTCTGTACAGGAGTTGCAGTGGTATCCTCTTATCAGCTGCCCTGTGTACCCTTTTCCCAACAAGGTTTCCAACTTCTTTCCCCTCTGGCTTTCAACTGCAGCAGGGGGAGCCATACAGGAGATTTAGATCAGTTTCAGTATTTGGCCAATTGCTCCCCCCTGTTAGGTAGGCTGGATGGGGCCTTGTCAGTTTATCAGGGGGACACGGACAAGAGGGGGTGACCGTCACGCTGATCCTTCTGTGTAGCTCTCCCTACAGCAGCTGAAAGTTGGCTTTTCCTCCTCTCCCTCCTGCCAGCTTTCAGCTGCTGCAGGGAGAGCCACACAGGGGGATCGGAGCGCCAGTCACCCCCTCCTGTCCAGGCTCCCCTGCTGAATTGATGGGGCCCTGTACAGAAGGCGTGGTAGTGCCCTCTTATCAGCAGCCCTGCGTACCCTTTCCCCGCAAGGCTGCTGGCTTCCTTCCCCTCCAGCTTTCAGCTGCTGCAGGAAGACACAAAAAGGGGGATCGGAGTGCCGGTCACCCCCTTCTGTCCAGGACCCCTTGCTGAACTGATGGGGCCCTGTACAGGAGGTCTGGTGGTACCCTCTTATCAGCAGCCCTGCGTACCCTTTTCTCTGCAAGGCTTTCGGCTTCCTTCCCCTCCAGCTTTCAGCTGCTGCACAATGAGCAACACAGGGGGATCAGAGCGCCGGTCACCCCCTCCTGTCCAGGTCCCCTGCTAAACTTATAGGGCTCCGGTCCCGTACAGGAGGTGCAGTGGTACTCTCTTTTCGGCCACCCTTTTTACCCTTTTCCCCGCAAGGCTGTCGGCTTACTTCCCCTCTGGCTTTCAGCTGCAGCAGGGGGAGCCATACAGGGGATTTGGATCAGTTCTAGTATTTGCCCAATTGCACCCCCCTGTCAGGTAGGCTGTACGGGGACCTGTGATTTCTAACAGCAGCCCTGCTCCCCTCCCTCCAGGTTATGGTGGCCGCCATTATTGAGGTTCTCTTTGAAGGAGAAAGCTTAGGTATCCCCTAATTAGAATTTCCAGGAACTACAGTTAGCCATAGCAGAAGAACTATGGCATTGCCCTCAGCTGATTTTTTGTTCACAAACATTCAAGGCGTGAACTTCACAAAGGTCAGCTATTGCTTTAAAAGAAGACCTGTCATTTCTGGGGAGGAAACTATTAATCTTGTGCCTGTGGGACAACCGTCTCATGGTGTCCTTATCTCCGACCAATCCAGTAAAGCGAGCTTTGCAGTGATAGGCTGAGGGGGGCGGTCCGCGGACAGACAGGACCACATTCTGACATGTTTACCTTCCATGGTAAAGTCCAAAGTCCTCTCCTGTCTATTATTTCCTAGAGAAAAGTGTGGAGAGGACTTATTGGAAATGGGCGATATTTGAGCACGTGCAAAGACAGAAACAATTGGTCCAATCAGGGAGCTCTACATCGGTCCAGCAACTCCTATCAACGTACACACAACAAACTGCGACATACATTGAGGGCATGGCAACGCGGTGGGGGTTACTTCATCTCCTACATGGAAAGCAAGCTCTCAGTGTTGTGAAACAGGTGGAAACGATCAATAGGCAGTCTTTCTTGCTGCTGAGTAATCAGCAGTGGAAAAAAATATCCATTTATGACATCTTCTATTTGTTGCTGAGTAATCAGCAGTGGAAACACTATCTGTTTCTGGCATCTTCTGTTTGTTGCTAAATAATCAGCAGTGGAAAAGCTATCTGTTTCTGGCATCTTCTATTTGCTGCTGAGTAATCAGCAGTGGAAAAGCTATCTGTTTCTGGCATCTTATGTTTGTTGCTAAATAATCAGCAGTGGAAAAGCTATCTATTTATGACATCTGTTTGTTGCTGAGTAATCAGCAGTGGAAAATAAACGATTAGTTTTTGTCATCTTCCATTTAGGGAAAGCTGCATGAGGTTGGGATGTGGCACCCTAGCACAAACTTCCTAATTTTTATTTTTTTTATTTTCCCATGGAGTCGGGACTGTCAGGTTTTTATTACTGTCTGTCTCCCAGCTGGAGAGATTCTCCTTCTGTATTTGTCCCAATGACCATTAGAGAAACAATAAGGGAAATCCAAAATTTTACAGCTGTCACTGGAACAGATGGTGACTGGAAATCATCCAATGGAGACACCTGTTCCGGTGACAACTGTCAAAGCAATTACCGTTTCTTACTTTAGGGAAATGTCCTTTTTATTTCTTTGGAACAGGAAGTGAGGGAAGATCTCCTGAGTGGAGACACAGCCAGCAAAGGAAGTTCTAACCATAAAAAAAAAAATCACATTGTATAGCATTATATCCCATTATATCACATTGTATAGCATTATATCCCATTATATCACATTGTATAGCATTATATCCCATTATATCACATTGTTTAGCATTATATCCCATTATATCACATTGTTTAGCATTATATCCCATTATATAACATTGTATAGCATTATATCCCATTATATGCCATTATATCACATTGTATCACATTATATCCCATTATATCACATTGTATAGCATTATATCCCTCTGTATAGCTTTATATCCCATTGTATAGCATTATATCCCTCTGTATAGCTTTATATCCCATTGTATAGCATTATATCCCATTATATCACATTGTATAGCATTATATCCCATTATATCACATTGTATAGCATTATATCCCATTATATGGCATTATATCCCATTGTATAGCATTATATCCCATTATATCACATTGTATTGCATTATATCCCATTGTATCACATTATATCACATTGTATTGCATTATATCCCATTGTATCACATTATATCACATTGTATAGCATTATATCCCATTATATCACATTGTATTGCATTATATCCCATTATATCACATTGTATCACATTATGTCACATTGTATAGCATTGTATTACATTATATAACATTATATCACATTGTATCACAATATAACACATTGGGATTTATTTGCTAAAACTGGAGAATGCAAAATCAGGCTCAATTCTGCATAGAAACCAATCAGCTTCCAGGTTTTATTGCCAAAGCTTAATTGAACAAGCTGAAGTTAGCAGAGGATTGGCTACCATGCACAGCTGCACCAGAGTCCGAGTGCACAAATTTTAGTAAATCTACCCCACTGCATCACCTTATACCACATTATATCACATTGTATAATATAATATCACATTATCACATTGTATAGCATTGTATCACATTACATAGCATTGTATCACATCATATCACATTGTATAGCATTGTATTATATTATGGGGTAAATTCACTAACAGTTAAATAATGGTCAATAAAATGTGGAAAAATAACGCTTGCAGTAAATCAGTTTTGAAAGTGCAATTCACTAAGAATTTTGCACTAAATACCAAATTTGGTGCTTGTTCGATTTAGGGGTCAACACCGTATTATTTATTGCGGTAATTTATTGCATTGAGCGGGTTGCTGGTCATCCTTAACAACTGATGACTCATCAGCTATCAACAGGGAATCCGCTGAATGTAAAAAAAAATTCCGGTAATTAAAAATTATGAAGAAAAAACAGCGTGGGGGTCCCCACCAATGCATACCAGGCCCTTCGGGTCTGCAATGGGTTTTAAGGGGAACCCACGCCAAAATGTTAAAAAAAATAAAAACTGTGTGGAGCCCCACCAAAATCCATACCAGACCCTTATCTGAGCAGGAAGACAAGGGCCTCTTCCCTACAACCCTGGGCTGTGGTGGTGGGGGTCTGCGGGCAGGGGACTTATCGGAATCTTGAAGACCCCTTTAACAAGGGGGTCCCCAGATTCCCCGCTATTCACACAAAAAGTGTATGTGTTCCCCCAGTGTAGATCCATCATCAATCACAATGCCAGAAAAAAAGTTGACTAACGCTCCCGCAGTCTGCCTGCCTTGCCGTGTGACATTTCCTAAATAGGTAAGGGGCAGGGCCACCTGGTGACATCACCGGGTGGCACTGCCCCCTCGTCATATCCCTGACAATTGCCTGCTTGGTCGTGACGTTACAATGGGGCAATGCCACCAGGTGACGTCGTCAGGTGGCCCAGCCCCTTATCTATATAGCGGAGCTATTTTTTTATTTTATTTTTTGTCCGGTAGTGTGGTGGACATCGTGATTGGTGATGGATCTACATCAGGGGACAAGGTTTTTGTATTTCTAATATAGGACTTGTAAAAAACTGCGTGTGCGTTTTTATTTCTTTTTGACACTTTTTTGGGTGAATGAGTAGGTGTACAACAATGTAAAGGGGGCTTCCGGATCATAAGCCCCCTGCCTACAGACCCCCACAACCACAGCCCAGAGTTGTGGGGAAGAGGCCATTGTCATGGGAACAAAATGCTTTGGGGTAGGGGGGTCAGATAAACCCCCCATGTTGAGGGCATGTGGCCTGGTATATAGTTACATAGTTAGGAAGGTTGAATAAAGACACCAGTCCAACCTGAGTGAGTGTCTACAATTGTCCCTATCCCTGTACATTGTACACTCACATCGGTCCCTACCCTCAAGGAGCCCACAATCCAAGGTCCCCATTCATATACTAGGGCCAATTTTTGGACAGAAGCCAATTAACCTACCTGCATGTCTTTGGAGTGTGGGAGGAAACCGGAGTACCCGGAGGAAACCCACGCAGGCACAGGGGGAACATGCAAACCCTAGTCAAGTAGTGTCGTGGTTGGGATTTGAACCAGTGACCCTTTTTACTGCTCGGTGAGAGTGCCAACCACCACACCACTGTGCCACCCATATGGTTCAGTAGGGGCACTCGCTCATTACACCCCCTTTTCCTGACTTGCTGGGCTGCATAAGGGTCTGGTATGGACTTTGGGGGGGGGACCCCAAGTCCTTTTTTTTTTAATTTTGCGTGGTGTAGTCCTTGGGAGGACCCCTCTCTGTTTTTTTTTTTTTGATGAATCATCTGTTGTTAAGGACGCAGCAGCCAGCTTCCCGGCCCGATCCTTGGCAACCACCTATTGGGGGGGGGGGGGGCACGCTATTTCTGACAAATGCCACATGTGATACCACCAGCAAAACCCTGGTGATAAATTTTGCTTGTTTTTTACTCTGTTCCATTTGTGAATTGAACTTAAGAGCTTACCACATTTTTTTGACAATATTTTTCATTCGGCTTTAAATACTATATAATCGTAATTATTTTTTATTTTTTTTGTGAATTGGACTTTATTTACTGCATGCAATAATTTATGCAAATAAGTCATGTGACAGTGTTATTGCATGCGGAAAACGTTAGTGAATTGCCCCCTATATCTCACTGTATCTCATAGTATGACAATATGTCACATGGTATTACATTGTATAGCATTTTATCATTATTTTATCACATTGTATCATTTCCGCTCCGTGTTTTTCTTCCAGTGTTTCCATACACCTCTGTACAGTCATACATACATTGCTGATCTCTATGTACGCTGGGTAATTAGTACCAACAACAGTAATTATTATGAGTAGATATTTTATTTGTTTGTTTATTATCCTTAGTTTTGTATCATCTGCAACATTTGTGAACTCCCCTCTCCATGTGACAGAATTCTTGTTCCACGACTGATCCTGGTGATAATCTGCTTCATATCAGATCCCATGTTTGATATTCGAATCACAAACTATTAAAAGGGATCTTCACCCTAGAAAGAAAACATAAAACGTAAGCATTTTACAAATACTGTAGCTGCTGACTTTTAACCACTTCAATACCGGGCACTTTTACCCCCCTTTCCTGCCCAGGCCAATTTTCAGCTTTCAGCGCTGTCACACTTTGAATGACAATTGCGCAGTCATGCAACACTGTACACCAGTGTTGCCCAACCACATCTGACCCGCGGAGCCCTCTGATGTGGCCCTCGACCTCCTGCTCTAAGATCGCAGGTTGGTAAGCCCAGATCATGGGTTGCCGACCAGCCCATCCCAGAGCAGCAGTTTTTGTGAATGAAGCCACTGGTAGTGGAAGCAAGTGGCTGCAGGAGCAGAGCCACATAAGCCAATGCTTTGTGTATGGTGCCCACTCCTGTCACAGGCAGAGTGATACCAAATGCACTCCGCCTGGGACAGCAACAGCCAGCGATACCAGAATGGAAGACAGTTATTAAAGGTAAGTTTACTACTAAATTCACAGTATATATGGATATATCTGTTTTGCAGTGGTTACTGGGCTGCTTTCAAACTGATCCACAGATGCAGTGCAGCTGCGGGTTACCTGCATTGAGCCATAGACTTCTGTTATTACCTGCAGGTTTGTTGCACCTTCTGAAAGTGCACCAAACCTGCAGAATATAATAGAAGTTTAGGGCAAAGTGCAGCTAACCTGCAGAAGATCCACAGGTTCACTGCGCTGCACCTGCGCTTTGGGAAAATCGCAGCGCATCAGTGTGAAAGCAGTCTTAGGCCCCTTTCACATGATTGGTCCTACCCAATCGGACTTACTATTCACCTCTATGGAGCAGCAGATGTAAACGGACTTGTGTCTGTTTACACCTGTCTACCTAAAAAAAAAAAAAAAACAGAAAGGGATCTGTCCCTTCCGTCTGGGCAAATCGGATTGGAGCAGAGGGCCCATAGAGTAGAGTGGGCTGTGTCTGTGGACACGGACCTGTCATCCTCCTGCTCCGCTCATTGTGGCCTGCAACCAGTTGCAAATTGACTTAAGTTGCTCTTCAAAAGGTTGGGCACCCCTGCTGTACTCATATGATATTTTTATAATTTTTTTGAGACAGATGGAGCTTTCTTTTGGTGGTATTTTAACATCCCTGGCGGTAATCCCGAGTCTGCCTCGGGGTGAATTTTTCATTACCAAAAGCGGTAACCCTGAGCCACACTCGGGATCACATCGCAGGATCCAGGCAAAGTTACTTACCTTGTCCCCAGGATCCTGCCATGTCCCCCCCCCCCCCCGCTGTGTGTGTGAGCCGTGTCCTCTGCCGGATCTATCACTGTGCCGGGCTTCGGTCCCTGCGAGTGCCGTGACGCAAAAAGTGAAAAACACAAACAGTACACTCTAATCTTACAAATTACATTACCTAGTCCCTAAGACCCCTTTCACACTGGGGCGGGGGTGGCGTTAGCGGTAAAGCGGAGGTATTCGGCTGCTAGCGGCGCGCTTTTAACCCCTCGCTAGTGGCCGAAGAAGGGTTAAAACTACCCGCAAAGCGCTGCTTGCTTTCGTGATTCAATCTTTATCATACCCGGGATGTCTACTAGACTCTGGTTTGGACAGATTTAAGTGAGTTATTCTTAAGAATTACAGGCCTACAATATAAAACGCCAAATTTGCATGCGAAACAATGTACCGCTTTGAGCATCAAAAATCAGACATAATCATACCTCCTGGGAGTTTAATCACCACTGGACTTTAAAATTTTTGCAAAAAAAATTAAAAAGACTTAATATTTTGAGAAAAAAACATTTTCCTTAGTAAATCTCCCCACTGATGTGTGCTGATGAGATGACACTGAAGGGCACTTATAGGTAGCACTGATATGCAGCACTGATGGGCACTTATATGCAGCACTGATAGGCGTCAGTGATATGCAGCACTGATGGGCACTGATATGCAGCACTGATGAGCACCGATAGGCGTCAGTGATATGCACCACTGATGGGCACTGATAGGCGGCATTGATGGACACTGATAGGCATCAGTGATATGCAGCACTGATGGGCACTGATAGGCGTCAGTGATATCCACCACTGATGGGCACTGATAGGCTGCACTAATTGGCACTGAAAGGCAGCACTGATTGGCACTAACTGGCATCACTGCTGGTCACTGTTGGGGCTGCACTGATGATCAGTGCCCTGATTATCTGTACAGAGCTCCCCTGTGATGAAATGCCGCTGATCGGCTCGCCTCGCCTCCTTCCAGTGGGAGTAGAGGAAAGCCGATAACCGGCATTTCCTTGTTTACATGTGATCAGCTGTGATTGGACACAGCTGATCACATGAGTAAAGAGCCGCATCATTGGCTGAGATTGGGGATGCGCCGTGCCCCCCGGCACAGAACAAGGGAGCCACCCCGCCGCCGTGATTGTCTATACGGGGGTGGTTAATAAAAGGACACTTACCTGTCCAAGGATCCAGCGCTGTCCTCACCTGTGCCGGTTCTGTGCCAGTCTTCGGGTCCCCGGCGCTGGCATGTTTAGCATTGGAAGCCGCCTGTGACTCCTTGCGACTTCACTCTGCGCCTTGTGAACGTTCCCGCAGTCTTCTGGGACCTGTGATGTGTCTGAAGAGGCTGCGGGCTAAGGGGGGGGGGGGAGGTGACTTCTTCTCAAATCACGTAAGTCATCTGAGAGGACGTGGGAGCGGGTACCCATCAAAACCAGGTACCCACTCCCTAAAAAAATATATTTTTTATGTGCCAAATGTGGAAGAGGAGGGGAGAGGTGGTCATAAAGTGGTACCTCCCCTTTAGGGTGAAGTTCAGCTCTAAGAAAAATCTGATCTGTTCTTAAATCCTCCCTCCAGTCTTGTATGGTTGTAGCGGCTCCTCTCCTGGACTGAAGCGGCTTCCTGTGATTTCACCGCACACTGTGAGCTTCTCGCAATATGCATAAGAAGCTGCAGCCAGCCAGGTATAGCCCGCCTCATTTGTTGGATGACATTAATGGCTATAACTAAGGTTTGTAATGAAAATGGAAAGGATTTTTTTTTTCAAATGTCATTGGCATGTTGAGGAGCCAGGGAAGGCAAAATATAAGCAGATTAAACTTCTGGTTTAAATCCTATGGCTTGCATTGATACAACAGGAGCTGTATAAGGTCCGCATAAAATGTATATATAACGAGGACTCAGCTTTATCATAAGAATGTTTTTTCTTTTTTTTTTGCTGAAGCAGTTTATTTATTAATATTTTTATTAACGTTATCATTATGCAGTATTATCATTTGACCCGGGGTCACAGGACTGAGTGCCAACAGCCCGGGGCGTGTAGAAGAATGATGGGACATGCAATCACCGGTGACCTCATCCTCCCTGCACGGCCTCCCATTGGCTCTCATTTCAAAAGATTTCTGCAGCTGAAGAAATCTACAGAATAGAAGTGGGGAGAGTTCTGTAATAAATGCTTCCAGTATCTGCCGAGATTAGTTTGTATTACCAAGAAGAATTCCTTGTCAGACATTCCTCTTATTGATGTATTTACATAACCGGCATCTCACCACATAACCTGCAAGGTTATAAACAGTTTTGTTGGTCTCCAAGCCTTACTCCATAGAAGCCATAATTTCCATACACCGCACTGATGAGGGCCAACAAGCCCAAAACAACTTCATGCAATTTGTAGTAGATGGCTCTATGATATTAGGCTATATTCACTCACCGGCCACTTTATTAGGTACACCTTGCTAGTAGCGGGTTGGACCCAGGGCTGGTGCAAGGATTTTTGACACCCTAGGAGAAACCTAATTTTGCCACCCTCCCCTGGCTCCACCACTGACTCCTTCCCCTTTGCCCTGCCCATGTATACCCCACCTTTTTAATGAAGTGCCCATCAAATGCAGCCTACCAGCGCCCATCAAATGCAGCCTACCAGCACCCATCAAATGCAGCCTACCAGCACCCATCAAATGCAGCCCACCAGCACCCATCAAATGCAGCCTACCAGTGCCCATCAAATGCAGCCCACCAGCACCCATCAAATGCAGCCCACCAGTTGCCATCAATTGCAGCCCACCAGAGCCCATCAAATGTAGCCCACCAGCGCCCATCAAATGCAGCCTAGCAGCGCCCATCAAATGCAGCCCACCAGCACCCAACAAATGCAGCCTACCAGTGCCCATCAAATGCAGCCCACCAGCACCCAACAAATGCAGCCTAGCAGCGCCCATTAAATGCAGCCTACCAGCGCCCATCAGATGCAGCTTACCAGCGCCCATCAAATGCAGCCCATCAGCACCCAACAAATGCAGCCTAGCAGTGCCCATCAAATGAAGCCTACCAGCGCCCGTCAGATGCAGCCTACCAGCACCCATCAGATGCAGCCTACCAGCGCTCCATCAATTGCAGCCTACCAGCGCCCATCAATTGCAGCCTCACCAGCACCCATCAAACGCAGCCCACCAGCGCCCATCAGATGCAGCCTACCAGCGCCCATCAGATGCAGCCTACCAGCGCTCCATCAATTGCAGCCTACCAGCGCCCATCAGATGCAGCCCACCAGTGCTCCATCAAATGCAACCCACCAGTGCTCATAAAATGCAGCCTACCAGCACCCATCAAATGCAGCCCACCAGTGCCCATCAAATGTATGCCCGACCAAGCGTATAACTTTCTTTATTTCCTTGCTATGGGCTCTAGCCACAGATTTTTTGTAGACCCAGCAATGCCCCTGTGGTAGACTATGAGGGGGGGCTGAAGTCTTGCAGCAAGCTAGGGGATTGGATGGCACTGTGGGAGATTGGGGGGCACTGTGGGGACCGAGGGCTCTCAGGGGGCATTGTGAGAGATTCAAAGCCACAGCAGGCCACTATGGGAGGTTGGGTGGAACTGTGGGAGGTTAGGGGATCTTCAACTGGCTGGAGGTCCAGGAGCCGGGAGGCTGTGAGCCGGTGAGATCCAGGCAGCACATTGGGTGTTGACTGTTAGTTCACCTTTTCATTTTCTTTTTCTGAAAAGGTGAACTAACACTTCAAGTTAATCCTCAGCTGGAGACATTTAAATTTAAGTTCCTGTTGTGCTGAGAGCGTCCGATGATAACCACTAAAGCCGGAATGTCAGCACTCCCTAGTAGAGCAGGTTTAGGTAGCTGTGGGAGGAGCCAAACTCCCAGGTAACTTTCATTGAGAAAATACAGAGTTCTGTTCTCAGACTCAGGAATCACCTTTCCAGACATTTATTATTAGGAAATGTTTTTTCTTTTCTTTTTTTTTTTGTAAATTCCCTTCTGAGAGATTATATTGCCAAACATTATACAACAATTTATCATTGTACAGGAAGGAAGACATTATATTGACAAACATTATACAACAATGTAACGTTATATAGGACTGAAGAAAGCAGAGAATGGATCACATTAGTGGAGGAACTACACCAAGGTCACACCATGGAGGGAGGGGGTGGGGGGGGGGGGGGGTTGCACTGAGGGACCGTAAGGCTCGGTTCACACAACTGCGACCCCAAAGTCCTGCAATTTGCAAGCAATTTCTTTGTAAATTCTTTGTATCTTGCTTACAACTTTTTTGATTTAACAATGCAGCCTATGGCACTTAAATCTCACCAAAGTTGCAGAAAAGTAGTGCAGGAACCCTTTCTTTTCGCTAGCACCCAGTGATAGTCGCTCCATATGGAGCGCAGGGGTGCCGCCCCCCTAATCCATGTGCCCGGCCCCTAATATACATGCAGGGCGCCAGACCCATGGATTTCAATTTTTTTTTCTCTTTTTTGAAGCACGTACTGCTGGAAAGTGAACCTCCGCCCCGGTCTCAAGTCTTTTCCAGGTTTTCTTCTTATGCCCCGTACACACGAGAGGGATTAAGTCTGACAGACCTCCAAAGGAGTTCCGCCGGAGTTCCGACGGAGTTCTGGCGGACTTTTCGACCGAACGGACTTGACCACACACCATCACACCAAACTCCGACGGAGTCGAACGTGATGACGTACGACTGGATTCGACGTAGGAAGTTCATAGACAGTAGCCAATAGCTGCCCTAGCGTCGGTTTTAGTCCGTCGGAGTAGCACACACACGAGCGAATTTTTCGAAGGGAACCGGGTCCGGCGGAGTTCCGTCGGGAAAATTTAAAGCATGCTTCATTTCTAAAGTCCGTCAGACTTTTGCGAAGCTAAAGTCCGTTGCAGCCCACACACGATCGGATAGTCTGACGGACTCAGTCCGTCGGACTTTGGATGTCGAAAAGTCCGCTCGTGTGTACGGGGCATAAGATTGCCCTGCATTTGGCTCCATCCATCTTCCTATCAACTCTGACCAGCTTCCCTGTCCTTGCTGACAAAAAGCATCCCCACAACATGATGCTGCCACCACCATGTTTCACGGTGGGGATGGTGTGTTCAGGGTGATGTGCAGTGTTAGTTTCCCCCACACATACAGTTTTGCTTTTAGGCTAAAACATTCAATTTTGGTCTCATCTGACCAGATCACCTTCTTCCACATGTTTGCTGTGTCCCCCACATGGCTTCTCACAAAAATGGGACTTCTTGTGACTTTCTATCACCAATGTCTTTCTTCTTGTCACTCTTCCATAAAAGGCAGATTTGTGGAGAGCACGACTAATAGTTGTCCTGTGGACAGATTCTCCCCCTGAGCTGTGGATCTCTGCAGCTCCTCCAGAGTTACCATGGACCTCTTGGCTCTTCTCTGATGAATGTTCTCCTTGCCCGGCCCGGTCAGTTTAGGTGGACGGCCATGTCTTGGTAGGTTTGCAGTTGTGCCATCCTCTTTCCATTTTCCAATGATGGATTCAACAGAGCTCTGTGAGATGTTCAAAGCTTGGGAGCAGGGGCGGACTGACCAATTCGGCAACTCGGGCACTGCCCGAGGGCCCCGGGCCACTAGGGGGCCCCATCAGAGTTGCCAGCCTCAGTAAAACCAGGGACTGTATGTAAAAATCTGTGTTTTTTTTTTACATCTGTCTCTGAAATGTCCCTTACTGACATCCTTTTGGTCTGCCCCACCTCTCCAGTACCTTCTCAGCCAATAGGAACATGTCTGTGTATACTGTGTGATTGTATACTGCATGTGCGTATACTGTGTGGCCCCATAATCTCTGATTGCCTGGGGGCCCCACAATCTCCTATTGTCCGGGGGCCCCATGAGTTGTCAGTCCGCTCCTGCTTGGGAGATTTTTTTATATATATAACCTAACTGTGCGTTACACTTCTCCACAACTTTATCCCTGACCTGTCTGGTTTTCCTTGGCCTTCATGATGCTGTTTGTTCACTAAGGTTCCCTAACAAGCCTCTGAGGGCTTTACAGAACAGCTGTATTTATACTGAAATTCAATTACACACAGGTGGACTCTATTTACTAATTAGGTGACTAATGAAGGGAATTGGTTCCAGTAGATTTTAGTTAGGGGTATCAGAGTAAAGGGGGCTGAATACAAATGCTCCCCCCCCCCGACACTTTTCACATATTTATTTGTAAAAAAATTGGAAAACCATTTATCATTTTCCTTCCTCTTCACAATTATGTGACACTTTGTGTTGGTCTATCACATAAAATCCCAATAAAATACATTTATGTTTTTGGGTGTAACATGACACAATGTGGAGAATGTCAAGGGGTATGAATACTTTTATACTGTATATGGTAAAACATTATTCATTTTTTCTTTTTTTTTTTTGATACTTTGTATCACTCAGTAAAGTTCTATAAACCAGATGAGTTTTTTTTCCACCCCCTCTAATCTCCGGGTTCTCTGCCGCCCAGCCGGCTAAATTTGTCGGCGCTCCCGGGGCCCTCCAGCTGCCGTGTAGATCTGCCCGTCTGGCTCCTGACACCGATGTTGTTCAGCCCACACCTGTTGTCAGCAATCTTCACATTCCGACCCTCCTGCAATCCGGCAGCCTGTGAGCGCTCATGGATCGACGATTCAACACAAAACTTTACACCCCTGGTTTGTGGAATAAAAAAAAACATTTTCCATGTATATATTTATAGTCCTATGTGTGGTGAAAACACACGACTTCATGGGTCAGTGGTTTTGTAGCTAGACATGCTTACCGGGGGTTGTGCTGGCAATGCACGCTGGGAGTTCTAGTTTCCTATACGACCCGGTAAACCTAAAGTGACTCCGTCAGCAGCTCAAGTCTGTATGAATCCATTCCTGACATATAAAATATACAGCGACTCTATCAATCTTCAGAAAAGTTCCATCCGTTATCATTAAAAATCCATCCTTGAGCTCCAGTGCTTGGACTTTGCCTAGGCGTAGATGACGTGATCAGTCTGCTGCAGGCAGAAGAAACTGTTTCCCCAGTCTCCCCTCCCCCCCCCCCTTCCCCAGTGATCAGACTGCAATAGTGTCATTTTGTAGCAAGTCACAAGCTGAGAGGTGGGTGGCTGATCTGTGTCAGACATTTGTGAAAACAGAGCATGACACTGGCACCAGGATTTACATGATTGTGTCATCTCAGTGCAGGAAGTAGATGGTGACCCCGGATGATCTCTGAGAGAGGTAACAAATACCTGATAGGATTTGGAGCTAAAACTTTTAGTAAAACAAAACAAAGTAATTAAATGTGGGACCATCAGAGTTACTCCCTACAGTCCCTATTAAAGTCACCCCCATACCACAATCCTGCCTCCCCCCTTACATGAGAATCCCCATCACTCTCCCCTCTTACATCAGAGCCCCCATCAGTGTCTGATCTTATATCATAGCCCCCATCAGTGTCCGATCTTATATCATAGCCCCCATTAGTGTCCCCTCTTATATCAGAGCCCCCATCAGTGTCCGATCTTATATCATAGCCCCCATTAGTGTCCCCTCTTACATCAGAGCCCCCATCAGTGTCCGATCTTATATCATAGCCCCCATTAGTGTCCCCTCTTACATCAGAGCCCCCATCAGTGTCCGATCTTATATCATGGCCCCCATCACTCTCCCCTCTTACATCAGAGCCCCCATCAGTGTCCGATCTTATATCATAGCCCCCATTAGTGTCCCCTCTTACATCAGAGCCCCCATAAGTGTCCGATCTTATATCATAGCCCCCATTAGTGTCCCCTCTTACATCAGAGCCCCCATCACTGTCCCCTCTTGCATCATCATCCTCATCAGTGTCTCCTCTGACATCAGAGCCCCCATCAGTGTCCCCTCTTACATCAGAGTCCCCATCAGTGTCCCCTCTTACATCAGAGTCCCCATCAGTGTGCCCTTGTACATCAGAGCCCCCATCAGTGTCCCCTCTTACATCAGAGTCCTCATCAGTGTCCCCTCTTACATCAGAGTCCCCATCAGTGTCCCCTCTTACATCAGAGTCCCAATCAGTGTCCCCTCTTACATCAGAGCCCCCATCAGTGTCCACTCTAACATCAGAGCACCCATCAGTGTCTCTTCGTACATCAGAGCCCCCATCAGTGTCCCCTCTTACAACACAACCCCATCAGTGTCCCCTCTTACAACACAACCCCCATTAGTGTCCCCGCTTACATCAGAGCCCCCATCAGTGTCCCCTCTTACATCAGAGTCCCCATCAGTGTCCCCTCTTACAACACAACCCCCATCAGTGTCCCCTCTTACATTTGAGTCCCCTGTTATATTAGTCCTCATCAGTGTCTCCCATTACACCAGAGTACCCCTTATATCATTGGCCCCATTAGTGTCCCCCTTACATCAGAGTCCCCATCAGACCCCCCGTTACATCAGGGTCCCAATTAGTGTCCCTTCTTATATCTCAGTTTCCATTAGAGTCCCCTCTTACATCAGAGGGCACGATATCATCTTGCAGCCTGCCGGATTTGGCCACTAAACTGTAGTTTGGAGACCCCCAGCCTTAAATCAATAAAAACCTAATGGCTGTTCTAACCCTCCCCACTCCATCCAAAGCAAAACAATTGTTGGCCGCTGTGACTCTTATGATGGAATGACGTCACCTGATGTGCAGCCTCTGTGGTTTGATGTTGTGTAACACAGAACATATTTCTTCCTGTCTGTGCCAAATTGAGCAACGCCTGGCATCCCGAGTGCATGTGTGAGCTGGCGGGGCCGGGCATGTTCAGTCAGTGGGTAACAATGAAGCGCCTCACTGTGGAATGGGGAGGACAGATCTGAGCGCTCGTTAAGTGGCAATGCCAACACACATGGCATTGGTGGCGGTAAGTTCTGGGGGATCGCTGAGCTTTCCTTTCCTGGTCCTTCACCTCTGACCTCACCGCTGTAGTTTGCAGATACCGAGCGGGAGTCTTTCCTAAGGATTTGTATTTCTGTCCGTCCAGTTCTGAGACTTAGACAGCTCTGCCACACAGCACAGCCCTGTCTGGCAAGATGCCAGGAGATCAGATTTTCTCTACTGTAATTAAGTAAGACTTACAAGTCTTCACCCTCCCCCAGCCTGTGACTGGATAGAGAAGCAGCAAATTGATGAGCTAATCTCTCTGTCACTCTGTTCTCTCCTCCTATCAGCATATTCCTTGTCAGCACTGTTGCACAATCGATTTTCTCATTGTTCTACTCCTCCCTCTTTCAGTCTGAGCTCTGTTGTAGAAAGAGGCCAATAACCACTGGAAGGAATGGACAGGACTGGTAGAGGGAATGGGCAAGACTGCTGGAGGGAATGGGCAGGACCCCTGGAGGGAATGGGCAGGACTGGTAGAGTGAATGGACAGGACTGGTAGAGGGAATGGGCAAGACTGCTGGAGGGAATGGGCAGGACCCCTGGAGGGAATGGGCAGGACTGGTAGAGTGAATGGACAGGACTGGTGGAGGGAATGGGCAGGACTGGTGGAGGGAATGGGCAGGACTGGTGGAGGGAACGGGCAGAACTGGTGTAGGGAATGGGCAGGACTGGTGGAGGGAATGGGCAGGACTGGTGGAGGGAATGGGCAGGACTGGTGGAGGGAATGGACAAGACTGGTAGAGGGAATGGGCAGGACTGGTGGAGGGAATGGACAAGACTGGTAGAGGGAATGGGCAGGACTTGTGGAGGGAATGGACAAGACTGGTAGAGGGAATGGGCAGGACTGGTGGAGGGAATGGGCAGGACTGGTGGAGGGAATGGGCAGGACTGGTGGAGGGAATGGGCAGGACTGGTGGAGGGAATGAGCAGGACCACTGGACGGAATGGGCAGGACTGGTGGAGGGAATGAGCAGGACCACTGGAGGGAATGGGCAGGACTGGTGGAGGGAATGGACAGGAATGGGAGCCAATCAGATGTATCAAATGCAATAATAAGGAACATGCCAATAGAAGGAGAGAGCAGAGTGAACAGAGGGCTGACCTCATCAGTCTGCTGCTGCTCTTTCATTGTCCAGTGAAAGAAAAACTGCATTTGACTTGGTTTCAGGCTTTTGCAATCCCCATACAGCTTGGGCTCAGACTGGGAAACGAAATGGGCAGGACTGGCGAGCCAATCAGGTGAGTTGAATTCAAATACATTGAGAAGGAACATGCTAATAGAAAGCAAGAGCAGAGTGATGACCTCATCAGTCTACTTCTGCTCTCTCACTGGCCAGTCATTAGGCTCGGGGTGGAAAGATGACACTACTACATTCCTGAACTGTAAACGGTGTCATTCACCTGGCTGTGCTGTGTGAATATCAGGACTGGATGGACAGAAATCCTTTTGCTAATAATAGAGGATCTGAGGAGGGATAGGGATGGGGGATGAGAGCCTTATCCTGCCCGCAGTGGGACAAGCTGTCTGGATCTCATCCGAAGATTTATTTTAGTTTTGCTGAATTCACAGGCCACACCCTGCACCCGGCGCTGGGATCCTCCCCGATTCTGGGCCACCCCGACCCTCCCTGGGATAATTAGGGAGATGATGAAAGGCTGCACATGAGCCATTCACACAGTAAACACCAATAGAATAAATGTTTTTACTCCATCACTCCATGTGAACGGCTTCCAGGATTATCTGATTGATTATCTGATAAACGATTAATACATTTTACATATTCCGGTGTTGTCACCCTGTGCTAATGATACTTAATGATTATTAATTGTTGGATAATGTTGGTTGGAGGATCTGGCTGTGACAGTGACTTCATTGGAGGAGAGTTTGATATGATACATGTGGCCCCAGAACAATGACACTTGGGGATCCTGAACAATGACACGCTGACACATGGGGACCCCGGAACAATGACACCCTGACACTTGGGGGTCTAAAATAATGACACACTGACACTTGGGGGTCCAGAGCAATAACACGCTGACACGTAGGGGCCCCCGGAACAATGACACCCTGACACTTGGGGGTCTAAAATAATGACACACTGACACTTGGGGGTCCAGAACAATGACACACTGACACTTGGGGGTCCCAGAACAATGACACTCTGACACTTGGGGATCCAGAACAATGACACACTGATACTTGGGGGTCCAGAACAATGACACACTGGCACTTGGGGATCCAGAACAATCACACACTGACATTTGGGGTTCCAGAACAGTAACACACTGGCACTTGGGGATCCAGAACAATCACACACTGACATTTGGGGTTCCAGAACAATAACACACTGACATTTGGGGATCCAGAACAATCACACACTGACATTTGGGGTTCCAGAACAATAACACACTGACATTTGGGGATCCAGAACAATCACACACTGACATTTGGGGTTCCAGAACAATAACACACTGACATTTGGGGATCCAGAACAACGACACACTGACACTTGGGGGTCCAGAACAATGACACACTGACACTTGGGGGTCCAGAACAATGACACACTAATACTTGTGGGTCCAGAACAATGACACACTGGCACTTGGGGATCCAGAACAATGACACACTGGCACTTAGGGATCCAGAACAATAACACGCTTACATGTGGGGGACCCAGAACAATGACACTCTGACACTTGGGGGTCTAAAATAATGACACGCTGACACTTGGGGGTCCAGAACAATGACACACTGACACTTGGGGGTCCCAGAACAATGACACACTGACACTTGAGGATCCAGAACAATCACACACTGACATTTAGGGTTCCAGAACAATAACACACCAACACTTGGGGATCCTGAACAATGGCACACCAACACTTGGGGTCCAGAAGAATGACACACTAGCACTTGGGGGTCCAGAACAATGACACACTTATACTTGGGGGTCCCAGAAAAATTACACACTGGCCCTTGGGGATCCAGAACAATGACACACTGGCACTTGGGGGTCCAGAACAATGACACACTGACACTTGGGGGTCCCAGAACAATGACATGCTGGCACTTGGGGATCCAGAACAATGACACATTGACACTTGGGGATCCAGAACAATGACACACTGGCACCTGGGGATCCAGAACAATTACACACTGACACTTGTGGGTTCCAGAACAATGACACACTGATATTTGGGGATCCAGAACAATGACACATTGACACTTGGGGGTTCCAGAACAATAACACACTAACACTTGGGGATCCTGAACAATGGCATGTTGACACTTGAGGGTCATAGAACAATGACACACTGACACTTAAAGTCCTAGAATAATGAGACACTGACACTTGGGGGTCCAGAACAATGAAACACTGACACTTGGGGGTCCCAGAACAATGACACTTGGGGTCCCAAATGAATGTCACACATAAGCCACATACCGGAATCTGGTTTTTGTACGGCTTTGAAGTTTTCACAGTTCATTTGTCATCGTTCCTGAGCATTACAATGTGTCACTGCAGAGTTTGTATAGAAATTTGGCAGCCATACCCTGAGGCCACCACAAGAGACTTAATGTAAAGACAAAACAGCTCATTAATTCATTTTCTAGGCTCAGAAGAATGTTTCCTGGTGAAAGTTTATACTTCAAATCTGCTGTGAATTCTAATCTACCTAATTAGCCGTAATGCTTGTTTAGGCATTCAGACATGCAGTATGTATACACGGCCCTTCATGCTCTGGATCAGCGCCCTCGCTCTGGGCCGTGACTGCTCCTGGATGGAGTGAGTGGTGCGGAGGAGCTGACACCTCAGTAATAGCCTCTGCTTACATCTTTCCTATGACATGGGAGGTGAGAAGAATGAAGAGGAGGTTGTACAGGCTTACTGAATCCCCTACCATTTACATATGTGGGTACCGGAGCCCTACAGAGGGAAAGCAGCCGACTCTGCTGAGCACCGGTAACCCCGGAACTGCTCAGTGGCATAGTCCAGTGGCTGTGATTGGTGGGTGGGTGATTAGTGGGTGCCTCAAGCTGGACAACTCCACCAGTAGGCAGCTGGGAGGAGGTCCATATGGTTTCCACCTTCCGGGTGGCTGAAATCTTTATTGAAATGTCGAAATCTCTATAAAGCTCCATATGTCTATGAAGGTTCTCATTTATCAAGGACATGGAAGTCACATTCAACTGGACTTGTTCTGAAATGTTGAAGACATTTTGTAGCTTCTCAAAGCCACTTATAACAAGTGTCAGAGCCCGTTCACACTGAGGCAGCACGACTTGCAGCGCGACCGGGATCCGACTTTAGCGGCGGCTTGTGAAATGACTTCTGTATAGAAGTCAATGCAAGTCGCCCCAAAAGTCGTACAGGAACCTTTTTCTAAGTCGGAGCGTCTTGAGTCGCTCCGATTAGAATGGTTCCATTGCATAGAGCGGGATGCGACTTGTCAGGCGGCTAAGTCACCTGACGGGTCGCCCCTGTGTGAACCGACCCTCAGGAACATACCCCCCAGCATTGATGTCCACACAGGTGTCACTGATACCTTCATTCAACCATGGAATGTTTAGATGTTGATTGACCAAGAACATGATGGAAGGTGTGAAAATTG
Source organism: Lithobates pipiens (assembly GCF_037356315.1). NCBI lineage: Eukaryota > Metazoa > Chordata > Amphibia > Anura > Ranidae > Lithobates > Lithobates pipiens. The sequence goes on from NW_027507786.1 coordinate 8,980,746, forward strand.
TCGAACCACCCTGTTATAGTTACATCATCTTATCTTTGGTGAATATAAATGTTGGGTGTGTTCCCGACACTTACTGGAATTAGAGAAGTGGCTTGGACAACCTACAAGACATCTTCAATGTTACAGAACAAGTCCAGTTGAATGTTATTAACTATTACTACCTAAATCTTCATTCTTTTCCCAGTTTGAGGAACTTCGTACCTTTCAGGAGTCTAATTTGAAGGCTATCCCCAACAGCCTACCCTGAATGAGCTAGCGATGACCTTGGAGTAAGCTCAGAGGATCTGCCCCCTAGATTAGTTGAAGAGACTTTAGAATTTACAGTGATGGTAGATGTGTGTGTAGGCAGGCGCAGTCTATTGTCTTCACAGTAGGTGGCGCTCCTCTGAAGCCGTACTGCAGTTGGAGGGGAAGTCAAGGGAAACTTGGTTCCTCTATGGTTCCCTCAGTCTGCAGGAGCAGCATTCTGGTTGTCTACGCTGCTTTCGGCGACCCTGGCGGCCTTTGGAAAAGTGTCTAGTTTAGGGAGAACATTCCCGTCTGTCAGGGACAGTTCTAGCGGTAGGGACAGGTTCCGTAGGGCCTACGTCTGGACTCCAGCAAGTGCTCTTAGGATGGACTGACCAGGCCGCAGTCTACCCCCCCCCCCCCCTTGGCAGGTGCTGACTTCAACTCAGACCTACTACCACTACTCTCCGCTGCATTGACTGTAAATTCCTGGCTCAAGAACAGGATGGAAGGAAGAGGCGTAACTAGAACCTTCAGGGCCCTGGTGCGAAAAAAAATGAAGGCCCCTCTACTCCCCAAGCCCGTGGCCCTTCCTATTCATTCCAGGGTTTTTTTTTCTTCCATGGTGGAGCCCTTAATTGTAGCCCTGCAGTGGGACCCTTTCACATGTTCTGCAGCCGGCTCTCCTTCCTGTCTTGGGTAGCTTTGCCACCTTTTCTTTCTAGCCAAACACTTTAGGGACAAACGGCATATTCGTTTTTTTTTAGTATACACTATACATATATTTTGTGATGAAATAACCTTTCTAATCGCATGGATTTAGAGTTCCTCCTTTACATCTAAATCCACAGAATCCCCCCTTACATCTGAATCCGCAGAGTTTCTCCTTACATCTGAATCCGCAGAGTTTCCCCTTTACATCTAAATCCGCATAGTTCCCCTTTACATCTAAATCTGCATAGTTCCCCTTTACATCTAAATCCGCATAGTTCCCCTTTACATCTATAATCCACAGAGTTCCCCTTTACATCAGAATCCGCAGAGTTACCCTTACATCTGAATCTGATTCCCCTTACATCTGAATCCGTAGAGTTCCCCTTAACATCTAAATCCACATAGTTCCCCTTTACATCTGAATCTGCAGAGGTACCCTTTACATCTAATGCCACATAGTTCCTTTAACATCTAAATCCGCATAGTTCCCCTTTAAATCTAAATACACATAGTTTCCCTTTACATCTAAATCTTTAGAGTTCCCCTTTACATCTGATTTCCGCAGAGTTACCCTTACATCTAAATCTGGCTCCCCTTTAACATCTAAATCCACATAGTTCCCCTTTACATCTAAAGCCACATAGTTCCCCTTTACATCTGAATCAGCAGAGTTCCCTTTTGCATCTAAATCCGCATAGTTCCCCTTTATATCTAAATCTGCATAGTTCCCCTTACCATCTAAATCCGCATAGTTCCGATTTACATCTAAATCCACATAGTTCCCCTTACCATCTAAATCCACATAGTTCCCCTTACCATCTAAATCCGCATAGTTCCCCTTTACATCTAAATCCACATAGTTCCCCTTTACGTCAAAATCCACATAGTTCCCCTTTACGTCAAAATCCACATAGTTCCCCTTTACATCTAAATCCACATAGTTCCCCATTACAATCTGAGTCTGCAGAGTTCCCCTTTACATCTGGCTCCCCTTACATCTGAATTCGTAGAATTCCCCTTTACGTCAAAATCCACATAGTTCCCATTTACATCTGAATTTGCATAGTGGCTGTTCTGCCATCGAAGGTGTGAAAATGATGAAACCACCCTCTTTTAGTTAGGTCATCTCATCCTTGGTGGATATAAATGTTGGGGTCTATGTTCCTGACACTTCCTGCATTTAGAGAAGTGGCTTGAACAACCTGCAAGACCTCTTCAACATTACAGAGCAAGTCCAGTTGAATATGACCAACTACTACCACCTAAATCTCCATTCTTTTCCCAGTTTGAGGAACTTTATACCTTTCCCGGAGCCTAACTTTAAGACTATCCCCAAAAGCCCACCCCGAGTGGGCTAGAGGTGACCCTGGCGTAAGCTCAGCGGATCTGATGATGGATATGTGTGTAGTCACATTCAACTGGACTTGTTCTGAAAGGTTGGAGGCATAAAAGTGGGCGTGTGAGCCTTGAAATGCGTCGGCTACAGTTTTTAACCTCTTGCTTGTGAAAGATAATGTAGACTTGTTGGAGCTCACATCCTTTGATATACTCTTCAGATCACAGAAAGCGATAAGAATACTGCATTTCTGGCAGGATCAACAGGTCTCTTGTTTACTTCCTGAAAACGTTCTTAGCAAAAAAAAAAATGGAAGAACTGGCCAGCTGCAATATATTAAAAAATGTTATTGTTTTTTTTTTATGAGTCAATACATGAAGAAACATACCTCCCAACTTTCTGAGATGGGGATGAGGGACACCTATCAGCAAAAGTATGCAGGCATAGGACACACCCCTTGCCACGCCCCCTTAAAGGAGAACTGTACAAAAAAATAAAGTTGGTTAAACCATCAAGTGTTTTTTTTTACCACTACTATTCCTTTATATTGGCTATTGGAATCTACAAATGCAGCAATTTAGAAATCAGATGAAAGGTTTAGCACTGGGACTGGGAAACACTTTTTCATAGATAAAAAGTGCGTTTTATATACATCTATATAGATCAGACCAAAATGAGTGACAAATGAGGAGGAATGAGGGATGGAGGGACAGTCCCTCAAAATCCGGGGCAGTTGTCCAGGACAGTGTCCACATGCCACGAAATGATCCAACATACGGCGAGTGGCGGGCAGCAAGCACCGCATTTGGGAGATGAGCCAAATGAGGAGGAAAGAGGGACAGAGGGACATTGCTCCAAATCAGGGACAGTCCCTCGAAATCCGGGACAGTTGGGAGGTATGTAGTAACAAGTTGGTCACTAAGCACGGGAGGTATTTATTCCTGCCATAGAAGGCATAAGAAATAAAGGGGAGGACTTGGTCGGGGAGATCACTCACCCATGGCCGTTCCCTTTTCTTTCGAACCGTCATTTATGTTCTCATATAGTTTCAGATTCTGGAAGACGCACACACACACCTACACAATGTCATATCTGAAAATATTAAACCGATTCTGTTGTTGGATTTCTCCCCCCCCCCCCTTGTGATGAAGAATAACAGCTCTTGTTTTGGCAGCGGCCGCAGCACAATAGAATTTGCCGGGGCTGACAATAGGCCCATTGTTGAGGAAGCGAATGTTGTGATATTAGTGCGGATGAAATGGTTCTCTGTGATTGTTACCTTATTAGTGTCTCCGCCATAATCCCGCATAATACCCAGTCGCTTCTGCCTGCCAAGCTTTGAACCCGCCCTCCCCCGATGGAAGACGGGCTGTGTTATGTTTGATTCTGGATTATTGCTGCCTCCGTCCTCTGGTGCGTAGTCTGCAGTTTGTCATTTAAAGCTGAAGTTTAACCTGCTTGTATTTTTTCCGTTCCCGGTTGTAATTTTCTTTTCGTCCTTATTACATACCTTATTTTAGTCTCAGTGATGTTATCGCTGAGCCTCTGTGCTTCTCTATGGAATGCAGGCACAAAACCTCAAACCCAATGAATAAAAGGGGCAGGCCATGGACTGTCAGGCCAAGGAGGAAAGGGCTAGATGATGCTGGAAGATCTCCAGCCAGGAAAGGAGACAGGCTTCATCTTACTTGCTGCACATTGTGAGAAGCTCGCAGTGTGCAGTGCAACCAGAGTAAGCATGTTCAGTATCCTGTACAACTGTGCAAGACTGTAGGGAAAGTTGGAGTTCACTTTCAAGCCTACTCAGATAAAAAATGGTGCCCTGATGTCTTCTAATTTTGGAGCAAATTTTGCACTGGGCACAAATGTTTGGTTCCCCGGTGGGAACTGCACCCAGGCCCCCCCCCCCCCCCCCGGTGCTGCAAGGCCACCTCTGGAGTAGAGGAAAGAGGAGGAAAAAGGGCAGATTTGGGACTATTACAAAAGGCGTGAGCGTTCTCAAACATTACCTACATCAGGCTGACCTTTGGAGCGGCTCTCGGCGATAATAATAGCACAATAAATCACGCTCGGGAGGAATGATAATTATACGAAACGCATTACAGGCAAATATGCTTTTAATTATTTTCTGCCACATGGAGGAGCCAAGTTCCAGGTTCTTGCCGGTTGCATTTGCCAATTAACACAGACGGTTCCTTTTTTTAATTTTTTTTTTATTTCTTGAGGCTGAAATCAAATCCACGTTGCGCCATGTTTGGTTCAAAGTGCTCGGAGTTAAGTGTTTTTTTTTTTTGCCAGGAGTGTGCGGTCATAAAAAAGAAGGAGTGTATGGATCCTGAGAGATAAGCTCACTCTTATCTGATGGTGGCTTTATTATTAACTATAAATCACGATTACCTCCAAGGGGCACACGGGATCATCTAAGGGAAAGTTACCTGAGTCTAGGAGATGGCGAGCAAAGTACAAAGAGAGGCGATAGATCAGCCAATCGTAAAAAAATTTGTGCCATGGAGGAACCCTTGAAATAATTTTAGGTCTCAGAGAACCCCCTGCTAAAAATGATACCTACAGCTCAAGGTACATTAACCGTACCACAGTTGTGGTCAATGGAAACAAGGCAATGTTACATTGGTGGCCAGTGTAATTCCTCCATTTGGTGGAGGTCAGTGGGAAGAATTCTCCTTACATTGGTGGCCAGTGTAATTCCTCCATTCTTTGGAGGCCAGTGGGAAGAATTCTCCTTACATTGGTGGCCAGTGTAATTCCCCCATTCTGTGGAGGTCAGTGGGAAGAATTCTCCTTACATTGGTGGCCAGTGTAATTCCTCCATTCTTTGGAGGCCAGTGGGAAGAATTCTCCTTACATTGGTGGCCAGTGTAATTCCTCCATTCTGTGGAGGTCAGTGGGAAGAATTCTCGCTACATTGGTGGCCAGTGTAATTCCTCCATTCTTTGGAGGCCAGTGGGAAGAATTCTCCTTACATTGGTGGCCAGTGTAATTCCTCCATTCTTTGGAGGCCAGTGGGAAGAATTCTCCTTACATTGGTGGCCAGTTTAGTTCCTCAATAATTTGGAGGTCAGTAGGAAGAATTCTGGTTACGTTGGTGATCAGTTTAGTTCCTCCATACTTTGGAGACTAGTGGGAAGAATTCTTCTAAAAATTGGTGGGATTCGTGGTCAAAGAAAATAATGCTATGTCACACTGATGGTCAATGTAGTTGTCTCCATACTTTGGAAGACATTGAGAAGAATTCTCCTTACATTGGTGGTCGGTGTAGTTTCTTCATACTGTGGAGGTCTGTGAATAGAATTTTCCCTTACAATTGTGGCCAGCTTGGTTCCTCTATACCTGGCGTCTCAAACTGGTGGCCCTCCAGCTGTTGTGAAACTACAAGTCCCATGAGGCATTGCAAGGCTGACAGTTACAAGCATGACTCCCACAGGTAGAGGGATGATGGGACTTGTAGTTTTGGAACAGCTGGAGGGCCACCAGTTTGAGACCCCTGCTCTATACTTTGGAGGTCAGTGAGAAGGATTCTTCTTACATTGGAGGGATTCGTGGTCAATGGAAATAATGCCACGTTACAGTGATGGTCAGTGTAGTCTCTCTATACTTTCAAGATCATTGGGAACAAGTCTCCTGGCATGGGTGGTCAGTGTAATTCCTCCATACTTTGGAGGCCAGTGGGAAAAATTCTCCTTACATTGGTGGTCAGTTTAGTTCCTCAATAATTTGGAGGTCAGTAGGAAGAATTCTGGTTACGTTGGTGATCAGTTTAGTTCCTCCATACTTTGGAGGCCAGTGGGAAGAATTCTTCTAAAAATTGGTGGGATTCATGGTCAAAGAAAATAATGCTATGTCACACTGATGGTCAGTGTAGTTCTCTCCATATTTTGGAGGTCAGTGAGAAGAATTCTTCTTACATTGGAGGGATTTGTGGTCAATGGAAATAATGCCACATTGCAGTGATGGTCAGTGTAGTCTCTCTATACTTTCAAGATCATTGGGAACAAGTCTCCTGGCATGGGTGGTCAGTGTAATTCCTCCATACTTTGGAGGCCAGTGGGAAAAATTCTCCTTACTTTGGTGGTCAGTTTAGTTCCTCCATACTTTGGAGGTCAGTGTGAGGAATTCTGCTCACGTTGGTGGTCATCGTATTTCCTCTATACTTTGGAGTCAGTGGGAAATAATTTCCTTACATTGGTGATCAGTTTAGTTCCTTCTTACTTTGGAGGTCAGTGGGAAGAATTCTCCTTACGTTGGTGGTTATTGTAATTCCTCTATATTATGGAGGTCAGTGGGAATAATTCTCTTTACATTGGTGGTCAGTTTAGTTCCTCAATAATTTGGTGGTCAGTGTGAAGAATTTTTCTTATATTGATTGTCAGCGTAGTTCTTCCATACTTTGGTGGTCCATGGGAAGAATTCTCCTTACATTGTTGGTCAGTTTAGTTCCTCCATATATTATAGGTTAGTGGGAAGAATTTTCTTACATTGGTTGTCAGTTTAATATTTTCTTACATTGGTTGTCAGTTTAGTTCCTTTTATACTGTGGAGGTCAGTGGGAAGAATTTTCCTTACATTGGTGGTCAGTTTCGTTCCTCCAGACTTTGGGCGTCAGTGGGATGACTTCTTCTTACGTTAGATTTACTTGTCCCAAGGGTATTTTTCCTACCAGAAGTCTGAATGTGGATTTGTTTTTATTGCTGTCTGTGGGGAGATCCGCCCTCTCGTTTAGTCCTGATGACCGTTGTCTCCAGTAACAGTGGGGGGAAATTCAAAGTTTTCAGCAAGTGAAGAGAGTTTGTTCCAGTGGGGTCCCACAGAGGGAGACACAAATGCTACAAAATAACTAATAACAATAAAAAAAAAAAAATGCCTTTACCTAAACGTTAAAAATGTGTCCGTTTGGCATTACAAAGAAGAAGATGGCGGTGGATTGGTTCACAGATATTTTCTGGGTTGTTGTCTAAACACATCATTGGCAGCTCTCTTGTGTTACAAAGTATCATTCATGAGAAAGTATCCTGTGTGTGAACTCTGGAGATCCGGAGACGTTAATATCTATGTAATATAGCTGTAAATAACATGACCCAGTGATATTACAATACACATATCGCTCCCCGCTGTCCGTCTGTATCTCACGTTCCCAGGATTCCCCGGGAGCTCGTTAAGATTTTGAATCAGACATAATAGAATTCGGTGTTGATGTGATTCTGGGCTCCGGGACAAAAAAATCATATTTAAAGCTGAACTCCAGGATAAGCAAATATACTCGAAATTCATTTATCATCCATGTTGTAAAGCGCTGCGCAAACCGTTGGTGCTTTATAAATCCTGTATAATAATAATAATAATACTAATCATGCGTGTTCCTCCTGAATCTTGGTGATCTTCTTGTATTTCTTCCAGATCTGTGCAGTAATCCAGTGTGAGACTTTTCCTTCCTGTAATAAAGACCGATCACTGCTGCTCTCTCTCCTTGTGCAGGGCGACTGGTCTTGTCTCCGCCCCTTCCTGCAGTTTTCTGAAGTGGGTGGGGCTGGTGGGCTCCTCCCATATCTCTGCTCTCTCTCTCCTTGTGTAGGGTGACTGGTCTTGTCTCCGCCCCCTCCTGCAGTTTTCTGAAGTGGGTGGGCCTGCTGGGCTCCTCCCATATCTCTGCTCTCTCTCTCTCCTTGTGCAGGGTGACTGGTTTTATCCCCGCCCCCTCCTGCAGTTTTCTGAATTGGGTGGGGCTGCTGGGCTCCTCCCATATCTCTGCTCTCTCTCCTTGTGCAAGATGACTGGTCTTGTCTCCACCCCCTCCTGCAGTTTCCCTGCAGGCAGTCTGTAGTGGGTGGAGCCTGTTGGGCCCCTCCCACAGCTTTACTCTTTGCACAGACTATGAACTGCGCAATGATGATGTCACTGCAACCTTGTAAGGTAATGTTTGAGCTTGCAAAAGCATTTGGTGCACCCAAAGTGGATTTTATTCTTTGTGACTTTACACTCTACTGTCTACTTTGCCCTGAATAAGTATGTTGTTGACAGGGTCTCTTTACTGCGCTTTTTATCAGTACATCCATGTGCTGTCTGTAGGTATGAGGGGTTAAGTAGTATTTAAACATCCTGTTTACAATGACATACTGAGGTCGCTACTGCTCTCAGTTCTTCCTAAATGCGGAAGTAATGTTAGTTCCACATTAACTGCCATCCCACTAAATTAGCGCTTCCTTCAAATGTTTGTATTTATTAACCGCGACGGAGAGCCTGCCTAAAAGTTTTATATACATAAAATTCTAAAAATATATTAGAATATAAATAATATATATTTTTAAATAATATACTATATATATATATATATATATATATATATATATATATATATATATATATATATATATATATATATATATATATATATATATATATATATATAATATAATTATGCATGGGGGGAGAATTTACTAAACCTGGAGCACTCAGAATCTGGTGCAGTTGTGCTTGGTATCAAAACCGTATATTTTTAAATAATAAAATAATATACTATATAATATATATATATATATATATATATATATATATATATATATATATATATATATATATATATATATATATTTATATATGTACATATAATATAATTATGTATGGGGGGGGGGGGATTTACTAAACCTGGATCACTCAGAATCTGGTGCAGTTGTGCTTGGTATCCAATCAAGTTCTAACTTCAGCTTGCTCAATTAAGGCCGGGTTCACACCAGTGTGAATTGCATGCGGATTTCTCCACATCCAATTCGCATAGCAGGAGATTGTGACTGGCTCTCTATGGGGCCGGTTCACACATCTCTGCATCGGCTCCACAGTCCTGTGCAATCTTTTGTTCCGCTTCAGGACCGAATTCAGCCCCAAATTCTGTCTGAAATCGGACAGGAATGGAGACGCACCGGACCCCCCTGCTGTGAGCCGCTGCGTAGTGTGAACCCAGCCTCAAGTGATTGTAAGGGAAGAAGGTTTTTCTTTATCTTCATGCATTCTATGCATGAAGATAAAAAGCCTTCCTTCTGCGTGCAGCAGCCCCCCCCCCCCCCATAATTACCTGAGCGATGTTGCAGGAGTGTCTCAGCTGACCGAGACGCTCTCTCCTTATTGGCTGGAACGGCAGCGCAGCGCCCTTGGCTCCCACTGCTGTCAATCAAATTCAGTGAGCCAGTGAGGAGAGAGAGGGGGTGGGGGCGGGGCCTCGGCTCCTTGTGCTGCAGTTCAGGTCGGGTGCCCCCATAGCAAGGGAAGGGGTGGGGCCGCGGCTCCTTGTGCTGCAGCTCAGGTCGGGTGCCCCCATAGCAAGAGAGGGGGTGGGGCCGTGGCTCCTTGTGCTGCAGCTCAGGTCGGGTGCCCCCATAGCAAGAGAGGGGGTGGGGCCGCAGCTCCTTGTGCTGCAGCTCAGGTCGGGTGCCCCCATAGCAAGAGAGGGGGTGGGGCCGCGGCTCCTTGTGCTGCAGCTCAGGTCGGGTGCCCCCATAGCAAGAGAGGGGGTGGGGCCGCGGCTCCTTGTGCTGCAGCTCAGGTCGGGTGCCCCCATAGCAAGAGAGGGGGTGGGGCCGCGGCTCCATGTGCTGCAGCTCAGGTCGGGTGCCCCCATAGCAAGAGAGAGGGGGTGGGGCCGCGGCTCCTTGTGCTGCAGCTCAGGTCGGGTGCCCCCATAGCAAGAGAGGGGGTGGGGCCGCGGCTCCTTGTTCTGCAGGTCAGGTCGGGTAAGCTGCTTGCTGTGTGGGGGTCACTCAACAGGAGGGAAGGGCCAGGAGAGCCAAAAAGGGACCCGAGAAGAGGAGGATCGGGGCTGCCCTGTGCAAAGCCAACTGCAACAGAGCAGGTAAGTATAAAAAAAAAAAAGAGACTTTACAATCACTTTAAGCTTTGCCAATTATACCTAGGAGCTGATTGGTTACACCAGCTTCAGTAAATCTCACCCATTATATAACATTAGAATAATAAGTAATACAGCTTTTTCATCTACTCTCTAGACTTAACAAGCATTTTACCCTTGTAATGCGGAAGGGCCCACTTTATGGGTATTTTATGAGCTGTTTTTAGGCTAGGCAGCGTTAAACCCATTAATACAAAGGTTACAAAGTGCAATACCTATTAAAATGTAACTTTCGTTATTTCAGTGCAGAAGGACAAGGAAGTATATATTGGGTTTCGAATAGAGAAGAGTACATACAAAATGGTGCTAAACAAGACAAGCAAATATCAATAAGGTCATCAATGACACACAAAATGCATGTTATAAAATATCGTTATATGTCAAGGTCAGTGCAGGGACAAGGTCATCCAGAGCCCAGGGCAAACACGCCAAACTGCGCCCCCCCCCCCCGCCCCCAATGTGTATGAGCATTATGTGTCATCAAAAATCACCTCTCCCCAAAAAAAACTGAGCACTAATCTTTTTCACCCCCCTAAGCGTAAATTCCCCCTCCTCCCAGTGCAAATCTGTTCCCCTGCTGAAATCCCCCCTCCCATCACAAATCTTACCCCCCTCCATCCCCCAAATCCCCCCAATTCAAGTACCCCCCCCCCCCCCCCCAAAAAAAAGAAAAAAAATCACTCCTCCTAGCACATATTATCTACCCCTAAAATTGCCCCTCCCAATAACCCCACTGCAAATCCCTCCTTCCAGCACAAAGCACCCCAATCATCCCTGCTAGCACAAATCTTCTTACCCCCCCATTCCTTCTCCCCTTAAATTTTAGCATAGTCCCCAAATTTCCCCACCTAGAACAATACTTACTCCCTTTACTCCCTGCTGCCCCCCAAATCCCCCTTTCCAACACAAATCCCCTCCCCCCCAATTTCCTTGTGGTGCCACCCCCCACCTCACATGAAACGACAGTGCCCAGGGAAGCCGTCCCTCCTGCCCACCCCTTGTCCCGGCCCTGGTCAAGGTCCATGGTCATAAAGCAGTAGGTATTCTGAGTCCAGGGAACGGCATGAGTTCCTGGAGTTGGTATGACTTGGTTGTCTATGCGTTCCTCCTGAGCTGGGATCTGCGTCCTTGCTGTAGAATTGAAGCTGAGTGTGAGGATTGGAAAATGATCATTATATTTTCTGGAATGGAATAGAATATGTAGAGAGGATGTGGGTTAACTGTAAGTGAGTATGTACCATAATGCCAAGGTTTTGATATGGACAATGTAAGAGGGTTTAGAAGTACTCGGAAAAATAACATTTGGGGGTTGAAGACGGAAAGGAAATGGTAGAAAGATAAGAGAGAAAGGGAAAGGCCTAGGACCAGATGCATCATCCCATATATAGGTAGTAGGAATAGTTTGGGGGGTAACAAGTAATGGGTCAAAGTTCACTGGGCCACAGTAGGTCACCCAAGGCCACCAAGAAGTCCTGGGTAGAATAGGATTCGAGGGGAGGAAGAGGGAGAATGAGAAAAGGAAGAGGTAGAGGAACAGGTAGAGAAAGAAGAGAGAACTGGAATGTTTAGGGACCAGGCATACCTCCCCATATCCAGGTAATCGTAAAGAATAGTTGGGAGGTCACAAGTGTTGGGTCAAAGTTCACTGGGCCACAGTAGGTCACCCAAGGCCACCAAGAGGTCCCGGGTAGAATAGGATTTCAGGGGAGGAAGAGGAGGAATGAGAAAAGGAAGAGGGAGAGGAACAGGTAGAGAAAGAAGAGAGAACTGGAAAGTTTCGGGACCAGGCATACCTCCCCATATCCAGGTAATCTTAAAGAATAGTTGGGAGGTCACAAGTGTTGGGTCAAAGTTATTTGGGCCACATTAGCTCGTTCGTGCTGGGAGACCACACTAGACTGACTTGATCAGTCACTGGTCACGGGTGGGTGATTACATGCGTGAGTAGGAAGAAATCACTTCTGGTAGCTTGTGCCTGCTAATGGATAGTGTCGGTGAGCCCTCTTGGACTTTGGGCTGCTGCCTTTTATTACAGCCTTATGGTCATTTTTCGCATGTCATTCCACTCGAAAAAGTATGGAGGAAGAAGCGCCCAGTGTCCAAAGAAATGTAAGTGTGAAGGTGGGTTAAAAAGCATTTATTGAAAGTAGCAAGGAAGTATATCAAGCCAACATGTTTCGGGGGAAAGGGACTCCCCTTCCTCAGGGCTCTTGCTGCATGCTAATAGAAGGGGATGGTTCCCGGATTGGGTGCGTTGATAACAACATTTTGGAAAGAGATCTGTCAGCAGCTGTAGTTTTAGAGGCAGTAGCTGCTGCCTCCGCAACTACATACCACACTCTGACAGCTCTCTTTCCAATATTTTGTTATTAATGCACCCAATCCAGGAACCATCCCCTTCTATTAGCATGCAGCAACATCCTTAAAGAAGGGGGAGTCCCTTACCCTGAAACACTGTTGGCTTGATCTACTTGGTCGCTACTTTTCATAAATGCCTTTTAACCCACCTTCAAACTCGCATTTCTTTAGACACTGGCCGCCCCTTCCTCCGTACTTTTTCTGGGCCACAGTAGGTCATCCAAGGCCATCAAGAAGTCCAGGATAGAATAGGATTCTAGGGGTGAAAAAGGCAGAATGATAAAAGACAAAGGGAAAGGTAAATGTAAAGAGATAAAGTGGGATTAGGGAGTCACCAGTGATGGGTCAAAGTCCTTTGGGCCATAGCAGGTCACCCAAGGCCACCAAGAAGTCCAGGATAGAATAGGATTCCAGAGGTGAAAAAAGGCAGAATGATAAAAGACAGAGGGAAAGGTAAATGGAAAGAGATAAAGTGGGACTGGGGAGTCACCAGTGATGGGTCAAAGTCCTTTGGGCCATAGCAGGTCACCCAAGGCCACCAAGAAGTCCAGGATAGAATAGGATTCCATAAGTGAAAAGGCAGAATGATAAAAGACAGAGGGAAAAGTAAATGTAAAGAGATAAAGTGGGACTGGTGTGTCACCAGTGATGGGTCAAAGTTCTCTGGTCCATAGTAGGTCACCCAAGGTTGCCAAGTTTTCATAAATTTGTTATGAACGTCATTCGGCAAAGCCGTATATTATAAGCCTTTCAGTTCTTCCGAATCGGAATGTTCTTGTAGAATGTGACCGGTTCTCTTTACGCCCGCCCAGCACTAGGCTTTGGGAGAAGAGGCCCAGTTGTCAGTCTCAGTATTACATAGCTGCTGACTCTCCAGATAAAGCCACTATTTATTCACTTTAATTGAGTCATCTTGGCTGTGATTTGCCCCGTGGGAGCTGTAAATTAAGGGCTTGAAGAGCTGCGAGCAAAGTTTAGAGAAGTGCTGCAATGACAGATTGCAGACGTGTGTGGACACCTCACCGCGTCCTTCCCCCGCCCCCCCCCCCCACGAGCTTGTGGGGTGTATACCTCCCAGGAAAAAGAGGGGCAGCCTGAAGCTCGAAGATTTTATCAAGACATAACTTTGTCACACTTTCCTCCAGGCAGGAAATGAAGAATTAGGAGCACGAGACACATTTTCACACAATTAAAGTGACATCGTCAACATCGGCAAAAAAGAAATAAAAATGCTAACATTTGAAAATAAGTAGCAAATCAGAGCTTCTACAAAAGGTTTAAAATAACGTAATAGCCTTAGTACCCTATTAAGTGCATATATAATAAGCCATTTGTAAAGGGCCCCCAAACACGTAAAGAAAATCGCAAGTAAAATTTGGTGCGACTAGCGATTGGTTGATTATCCGATCATAAGAGCAGGAGAATTGGAGGCCGCCGTCAATGAGCAGGGAAAGTCGCCGGTGATGGGGTAAGTACTACTGACTGAGGGGGGTAGGCATACTATTTGCCCCCCCCCCAAAAAAAAAAAAATTCCACCGGCCGCCACTGCATGCAACAAAAAAACGGAAGATTAGTCATCTGAAAATCTCATTTTGTGTACGAGGCTTCAGTGTTTTCATACTTGCCACATCGGTCATGGATTGCTCATTTGATTCCCTTCCGTTGTCAAGATTGCCTAATTGGTGCCAAAAAAGTTGCCAATTTGTTGCCCTTGAATTGCAGCGATTGCCCATTTTGTAGGGCTTTTGGCAGCTAAATCCGACTTTTCGGACGACAAAAACCTGAAGGTGCACGCTATGACATTTTTAACGTATGCGAACGCAACGTCCGCTTTTAGTTTAATTAGTACAGTTTTCGTCCGAATAAAATCATAAGAGCAAGATTACGCATGCTTGGAAACAAAAGAATACATTTCAGAACTATTCAACACATTACATCACTTCCAAAGTTGTATTCGGTTATCGAGAATTTTCCTAAGTTGAGTAACCTCTTCACTTTTGATATGAGACTAGTGGCGGCCCATCCATTAGGGCGCCCGGGCACTGCCCCCTTTCTCCACGCCACCCCCCTATATGCAATGGATAGATTAAAAGCATGAATCTATCCATGGTCACTGCGGCCACCCCCTATTTATGCGGCCGGCCCCCGCTTTTTTTTTTAATGCACCTGATTAGAGCCGGAGGCTTTAATAGGCTTCAAAATTGGTGGGCTCCGGTCGCCGAGAATGCGCTCCGATCCTGCCCAGGTGTGTTACAACAGTGAATGAATATGGATCAGAAGCGGGTGTGAGACCCGTTTTCCGATTGGCCAAAAAGAGAAGACTCCCGATTGACCGCCGAGGAGGAGGAGGGAGGAAACGGGAGCTGCCACCGCGGTCGCTGTGATGACCCGTGGAGAGCAGGAGAACTGGAGGCCGCTGTCGCCGAGCAGGCAAAGCCGCCGGTGATGGGGTAAGTGCTACTGACTGAGGGGGGTAGGCATACTATTTGCCCCCCCCCCCCAAAACAATTCCACCGGCCGCCACTGCATGCAGCAAAAAAACGGAAGATTAGTCATCTGAAAATCTCATTCTGTGTACGAGGCTTTAGTGTTTTCATACTTGGTCATGGGTTGCTCATTTGATTCCCTTTCGTTGTCAAAATTGCCTAATTGGTGCCAAAAAAGTTGCCAATTTGTTGCCCTTGAATTGCAGCGATTGCCCATTTTGTATGGTAGGAATTGCCAGTGTATTGTAACAGTTGCTATATATTTCCAATACATTTAAAGTGTACGTATAGCCAAAGCTGTTTTTTTAATGTTTGGATAGAATGAGGAAGGGCTTCTTTCCTGACTCTACGGATTCCTATCCTTTCATACTACACCCCCACAAATGTGGTATTTTGCCCCACAAGTTGCCCAAGCACATTAGACGTGACACTATTATCTCCAGTACATTAGGTGGTCTGTGTGCGCCTCTGCTATCTCTACAGTTCAGGAGAGGTCAACAATGGTTGTCTCCATATCTCCTTCCATAGACAGTACTTAGTGATCCTTTTTGCCGTTTATATGAGGCCTTAACAGTAGGCTTAGACTTGCACTTCCTCTGTATACCCAGAATATCGATGGTTTACCCAACCTGACCTTTGACCAACACCCTTTGGCCAACCTATATAGAAATATCACCTCGTCTGGTGAAGGATTTGCTCTTGGTTAAGCTGGCCGTCAGCAGAACAAGGCCAGCCAGCTCTGCTCCTGATGGAGAGAAATGTGTAAGCCCTTGTACACACGGTTGGACATTCAGACAACCAAATCCATCGAATTTTGTCCGACGGATTTTGTCCGAAACTGTTGCATACACACGGTCGGACAAAGTTGTCAGAAAATCCGATCGCACTTAACGTGATGACGTTATTTCGTTAGGACGGGACTACGTTCAGGCTAGTAGCCAATAGCTTTGGTGTAGGAATTTGATCTGAGCATGCGTGGCACTTTGTCCGATCGGAATTCTCTACACATGATCGGACAAAGTCCGATCGGATCATGTTGTTGGAAAATTTTATAGCCCAGCTGCAAAACTTGGTCCGTTGGATATTCCGACGGAAACAGTCCGATGGAGCCCACACACAGTCGGATTATCCGACAACACGGTCCTATCGGACATTGTCCATCGGAATGTCCGACCGTGTGTACAAAGGCTTAGAGGAGCAGGTGGATTTCCCCTGTATTGAATGACATTAATAACATACTTTGGACTTTGGAGGTTGAGAGTCTCCATCCTTGCTTGTTCGCTATTGACATTGGCAAGTGACGGACCATCCTGGAGTTGGCATCCTTCAGTCAGTGGAGTGGTGGTAGTGGTGGTGGTGGTAGTGGTGGTGGTGGGGGGGGGGGGCTTGTAGGGGAGTGGTTGGGGATGATTTACATAGTAGACTCTCTATGAAGTTTATGTCCCTGTAGGGAAGTTTTATCCATCTATTTGTACTGGTGACCATTGTTGCCGAACCAGAAAGTGATGCAAAATCCAAATTTCTCAGATTGTCCCCAGAACTGGTGGAGGTAAATCTTCTATTGGGGACAGTTGTCTAAGATAGGAGTACCCCTCACTTTGGGAGATTTCCTCTCTAGGACAGGAAGTGAAGGTAAATCTCCTGAAAAAAATAATATGATAGTGCTTTGAACCCCCTTTTTTTAGACTTTTTTTTAAAGGATTCCTATCACTTCAAACTAAAATCCCTAGAAAAGTGGTATTTTATCCTCTGAGTGGCTGCAGAACATTATTTACAAACCTGTTAAGATTTACTATAATCCCTACAGTTCACTCTGATGTCCTGTGTGCCCGGTTGTTATCTCTACAGTTCAGGAGGAGAGGTCAATACTGGCTGCCTCCATATCTCCTTCCATAGATTGCACCGGGGGATCCCTTTTGGCATGCTTAATATGCACAGCGTTAGGGTCGTCTGGTTTATTGTACAACAAAAAGCTTTATTTCACTATAAAAACGCGTTTCATGGCTTTAAATTTGCCACTTCCTCAGTTCAAGGTGATGTACAGATGTCTGCGGGTACAAATTCAATTGAGTATAGCACTATAAGGATATGTGAAGAAGACATCGATGAAGACGGGCGCCTCTGCCAATTGCCATTTTTAGACACCATCCAACTCACCTGACTCAGAATCCACCTTAGAACCCCGCCAGGGATCCGGGACGGGGACCTCCCATGGCATTGAGAGTGACTTTATTCTTTGTGAGGACAGACCTGCGCTCACGAAAGGTTGCATGTATTTACCCTGCGGGGTCACCACAACCTCAGCAGATGCAGGTTACATCATTTTTTATTTTATGGAGAATCTATTTTGAGGTAATCTTTATATTTGGGTCATTCATTACACAACAAGGGCTCCCTCGCATTCCCACTTTTCTTTCTTCATTGCACACTCTGAGTCGCCCCAAGGTCATTCAACCAACCGCTTTGCACCCGAACCCCTCAGATCTCCTTGGACCAACCACACCCCAAATCCCAATTTCCAGAGTAGGCTTTTCTCAATCTGAAAAGGTCGGGACTTGCACTTCCTCCACATACCCAGAAGATTGATGGTTGCTCAACCTGACCAATGCATCCTTTGGCCAACCCGGATAGAATTATCACCACTTGTGGTGAAGGATTGCCTCTAGGCTAGGCAGGTCTGTCAGCCGAACAAGGCCAGCAAGCTCTGCCCTAGCCTGAGGAAACATTGCTATGGAAGGGTCAGTCCTGCTGGGCAGAGCTGCACTTGTCAGAATTGTTTCATGCCTGGAATATCTCGCATTCCTCCAGCAAAACTGCCAGATAAGAGGAAGCGTCCAAGTGCAGAGAGCACAATGGACCAAGTCCCTGCACACAGCCATACTTGGCAATACTGTGCCTGTGGCTCTCTCTCCGCAACAAGGACCCCCTTCTGACATTGAACTAAAGATAGCCTGTCTGAACAAAGCAGGCTCTCCTCTGGGATAGGGATCCACCGTACAGACCTGAAGAATGACACTGAAATACACCCTGGTGTTTGGACATTACTAAGGCGATACTACGTAGGGCAGCGACTGGTCAGCCAAGCTCACAGGGGCGTCCAACCGTGAGTCTTCGGTGTACAGGTGTCACTGGATTGATGGCGAGTTGTGAGTATGCCCAAATCCCCATTTCCTTCTTTATTCCATGACTGTAGCTCTTCATGATGGTGTTGAGATAAGTCAATATATGTGTTGAAAGGAACCCGTTATAGGGTGGAAATACTTTTTTTTTTTTTGGTGGAGTAGGGACTAATTTCGAAATTCAGTCTGGTTTTTGTTCTGTCTGTGACCCAACTGAGGGGTTTTCCTCACTTCCTATTCATGTGTCACCAATTCAAGAAATGGGGCTGAGAGGGGAAAGTAATGGTGGGATTGGCACTTGTCATTTGGCAAGGACAACCTGGAAGACAATCTGGTCAACCAGGACAACCTGGAGGACAAACTGGAGACAGGACAACCTGTAGGACAAACTGGTGAACCAGGACAACCTGGACAACCAGGACAACATGGAAGACAATCTGGACAACCAGGACAACCTGGAAGACAAACTGGAGACAGGACAACCTGTAGGACAAGCTGGTGAACCAGGACAACCTGGACAACCAGGACAACCTGGAAGACAAACTGGAGACAGGACAACCTGTAGGACAAGCTGGTGAACCAGGACAACCTGGACAACCAGGACAACCTGGAAGATAAACTGGTCAACCAGGACAACCTGGAGGACAAACTGGTGAACCAGGACAACCTGGACAACTAGCACAACATGGAAGACAATCTGGACAACCAGGACAACCTGGAAAACAAACTGGAGACAGGACAACCTGTAGGACAAGCTGGTGAACCAGGACAACCTGGACAACCAGGACAACATGGAAGACAATCTGGACAACCAGGACAACCTGGAAGACAATTTGGACGGAAGATAAGGGCATTAATACAAATTATTGCCCAAAGTTCTATCCTTCCGACACTCAACTAAAAATGTGTTTTTGTCTGTGTCCCCTATTGGAGAGATTTTTCATCACTTCCTGTCCTGTATGTTTCCCATTGGTTATCAGGAAGGTGGGAGTGTCCTAGAGCTTCAAAGTTGGAGGGTAGTTGAGGTCTGCTTGTAGTAAGGGGGCAAACGATCCAAGGTGGTACAAAAAAAAATGGTTGGCCGAATGGATGTTACTTGCATGCACCCCGCGATTTCTGATCTTATATTCTTTATATAGCCCAGACTTTATTTTTTTAATTGTGGATGGAGTGGGAAAAAAAATAGAACTTCTGCGATTTTTAATTTCTAATATATGAAACTGAGATTAAAGCAATACATCATGAATTAATAGTTTAGACACTAATTTATTCTGCTGTGAAATCAAGTGGAAGACGAAACAAGAAATCCAACGTGTTTTGGGGGACCAAAAACTTGCCTCCTCCATCAGAGCTTAAGGATAGGAAATTATGTATAAAGAAGGAATAGAGGATACAATGTATAGGGACTGAATAGAGGATACAATGTATAGGGACTGAATAGAGGATACAATGTATAGGGACTGAATAGAGGATACAATGTATATGGACTGAATTAAGGTATATGGACTGACTTGAGGATACAATGTACATGGACTGAATAGAGGATACAATGTATATGGACTGAATTGAGGATAAGATGTATATGGACTGAATTGAGGATACAATGTATATGGACTTAATTGAGGATGCATTGTATATGGACTGAATTGAGGTATATGGACTGAAATCAGTATACAATGTACTGTATATGGACTTAATTGGGGATACAGTGTATATGGACTGAATTGAGGATACAATGTATATGGACTGAATTGAGAATACCATGTATATGGTCCGAATTGATGATACAATGTATATGGACTGAATTGAGGCATATGGAATGAATTGATGATACAATGTATATGGACTAAATTGTATATGGACTGAATTGAGGATAAAATGTATAGGGACTGCATTGACTACACATTGTATATATGTATATGTATATGGACTGAAATCAGTATACAATGTACTGTATATGGACATAATTGGGGATACAATGTATGTGGACTGAATTGAGATATATGGACTGAATAGAGGATGCAATGTATATGGATTGAATTAAGGTATATGGACTGAATTGAGGATACAATGTATAGGGACTGAATTGAGGATACAATGTATAGGGACTGAATTGAGGATACAATGTATAGGGACTGAATTGAGGTATGTGGACTGAATCATGGATGCATTGTATATGGACTGAATTGATGATGCAATGTGTATGGACTGAATTGAGATATATGGACTGAATTGAGGATACAATGCATATGGACTGAATTGAGATATATGGACTGAATTGAGGATACAATGTATAGGGACTGAATAGAGGATAAGATGTATATGGACTGCATTGAGGATACAATGTATAGGGACTGAATAGAGGATAAGATGTATATGGACTGCATTGAGGTATATGCACTGAATAAAGGATTCAATGGGGGTTATTTACTAAAGGAAAATCCACTTTGCACTGAAAGTGCACTTGGAAGTGCAGTCGCTGTAGTTCCGAGGAGGACATGCAAGGAAAATAAAAAAACAGCATTTTAGCTTGCACATGATTGGCTGATAAAATCATCAGAGCTTCCCCTCATTTCAGATCTACCTCTTAGATTTAGAACGACTGCACTTCCAAGTGCGCTTGCAGTGCAAAGTGCATTTGCCTTTCGTAAATAACCCCCAGTGTTTGTAAGCAGCTGGTTTGAAGTCTGAGTCTGTGACTGGCTGAATACTATGAGTTGCTATATCAGCCCTGGGTGCGTCCATTTTTTAACGCATACCTGCGGCTTGTGGCCATAGAGCAGCATCCAGAACTCATGGCAATATGCATCTTCCGGCTGTAGCCATGGAGGTTCAAACAGAAAAGACCCCCCTGTTTTTTCACTGCAGATTACTCGGCACGGATGGTGTTGTAGTTCCTGCCTTGTTTCATGATCTTATACTGCAGGATGTGACTTGTGCTGAGGGCTCTGAAGTGTCCCAGTGATATAAATAGAAGCCCCCACACACTGGATAAGACAGAGGCGCCAATTGTTTGCTAGATAAAGAGAGCATTGATTGGCTCAAGAACGCGGCGCATGGCAAAAGAAAAATAAATGTAATTTACAATTGTAATGGGAGAAATTATGATTGGATGTTTGTAATTCATGGGCAATAAGAATCTGCCTGGCAACCCGACTTCCAACCCAAGTCTGTAGGATCGAGTGGCAGTTTTATGTTGGGGGGTATCAGTGATGGCCAATGAAGACTGTCCATACTAATTTATTATATCGTTATAATTATTAATATTACTGAAAATATTATTATTATTATTTTTGTTATTTTGTTACACTATTTGCATGAAGGCGATGTGGCGGTGCAGGTGTCTATCAAAGTGTGTATGGCCAACATAAGACTCATCAGACGATCGATTCCTGGATATCTTGTAGGAGCGCCGAGTACAAACATTCATCTCACTAAGAAATACATTTAAAAATATTTATTGATCATAAACATCAGATAAATGCAATGCATTCTGGAGGAAAGGCCTCTTTCTTCATCTGCTGGCCCTGAAGAAGCGCAGCTTTCCCCCCTGAAACGCATTGCTTATTTGATTGTTCATAATCAATAAAGATTTTCAATGAGTTCGAAGTGAGATGAATGTTTGTATTAGGCGCTCCTAATCACATATCCACTTTGTCAGGGGTCCCAGATGATTGAGAGAGTGGGAGCTGGGCCAGCTTGGAGCGGTAGCATGCGGTAACATTGATAGTATGGAGAGATGATGGGAGGGAGGTGTGGGAGGGGTGTAGTGCAGGTTCCTGGAATTATGGGGGGGTTATAGGGCCATGGAGGAGAGCAAGTCTGATGTAGGCAGACTGGAATTTTATCACATAGGTGTAACCTGAGTGGGTGAGAGACTTGAAGGCATTGCCAAAAAAAAAAAAAAAATGGAATCTTGTGTGTGATTCACCCCGGGATGATCTATGAGGTCTTCCTACAAAGATGTCCATTTATCTTCTTGTCTTCTGTTTCCACAGTTTGCTCAAGTTTAATGCGAAATGTTACCATTTATAATGGAAAGTGGTGACATAGAAAGGATGGAGAAATCTTTTTTATTTTGTCACTTAGTTTCTCATTTAGAGAATGCCGAACTGTAAAGATGACCCATTCATGTAGAGGCCTGCTGGTCATGTGATGTCAGCAATCTTGATATGCCTTGCAGGCCACCCAGGACTATAGATCTTCATATATATATTAAAATACACATATTTTACAATTTATTATTATTATTATTATTATTATTATTATTATTATTATTATTATTATTATTAATATTAATAATAATATAATAATAATTATAACAACATATAGACATAAAGATTAAAATTAAGATTTTTCATCATAATCATCATCATCATCATAATCATAATAATATTATAAATTGTATTATTTTGAATAAATATTAATATAAAAATATCCCATCATTTATTATTTTTATTAATAATAACAATAATATATTTAATAAATATTAATATTAAGATATTTCATCATCATCATATAATTGTTCATATTATTATTATTTGATCATTTCTAATAAATATTAATATAAAAACACTCCATCATTAATTCATATTTCTATCCTCTTTAAAAATAATAATAATATATTTATAATAATTATTGCTATTAAGATATTTCAGCATCATCATATTATTATTAATAATATATTTAACAAATATTACTATTAAGATATTTTATCATGATCATCATATAATTATTTTTATATAAATATCAATTTATAAAATATTCCATTATTAATTAATATTTTATTATTATTGTATAATAATAATAATAATAATAATATATTTAATAATTATTTCTATTAAGCAATTTCAACATGATCATTATCATATTATATTATTAATAATAATAATAATAATAATAATAATAATAATAATAATAATAATATATTTAATAAATATTACGATTGAGATAATTCATCATAAACATCATAATCGTGATCATAATGATATTATAAATTGTATTATTTTTAATAAATATTAATATAAAAATATCCCATCATTTATTATTTTTATTAATAATAACAATAATATATTTAATAAATATTAAGATATTTCATCATCATCATATAATTCTTCATATTATTATTATTTGATCATTTCTAATAAATATTAATATAAAAATACTCCATCATTAATTCATATTTTTAACCTCTTTAAAAATAATAATAATAAGATATTTCAGCATCATCATATTATTATGAATAATATATTTAATAAATATTACAATTAAGATATTTTATCATGATCATCATATCATTATTTTTTATTATTTTGTTAATAAATATTAATATAAAAAATATTCCATCATTAATTAATATTTTTTATAATAATAATAAAAATATATATTTAATAATAATAATAATAATTATTATTATTATTATTATTATTAAGCAATTTCATCATCATAATATTATTATTATTATTATCATTATTAATATATTTAATAAATATCACTATTAAGATATTTCATCATAAACATCATCATCATCATAATCATGATCATATTAGTATTACAAATTGTATTATTTTTAATATCATTTATTATTATTAGTATTAGTATTATTAATAATAATAATAATAATAATAATAATAATAATAAATAATAATATAATAATAATAATATATTTAATGAATATAAATTTTAATATATGTCATCATTATCTTATTATTATTATTATTTATAATAAATATTAATATAAAAATATTCCATCATTAATTCATATTTTTATCTTTAAAAATAATAACACTAATATTAATATATTAAATAATTATTACTATTAAGGTATTTCATCATCATATTATTATTAATAGTATATTTAATAGATATTACTATTAATATATTTAATCATCATCATATAATTATTTGTATTATTTTTTTTACTAAATATTAAAATAAAAAAAATATTCCATCATTAATTAATATTTTTTTTTATTATTATTATTATTATTATTACTATCATTATATAATAATAATAATAATAATAATAATAATAATTAAAAAGATATAGTTAAAAATGATTACTAAAAAAATCTCCCAAGCTTTGAACATCTCACGGAGCTCTGTTCAATCCATCATCCGAAAATGGAAAGAGTATGGCACAACTGCAAACCTACCAAGACATGGCCGTCCACCTAAACTGACCGGCCGGGCAAGGAGAGCATTCATCAGAGAAGCAGCCAAGAGGTCCATGGTAACTCTGGAGGAGCTGCAGAGATCCACAGCTCAGGGGGAGAATCTGTCCACAGGACAACTATTAGTCGTCTCTCCACAGATCTGTCCTTTATGGAAGAGTGACAAGAAGAAAGACATTGGTGAAAGAAAGTCATAAGAAGTCCTGTTTCTAGTTTGTGAGAAGCCATGTGGGGGACACAGCAAACATGTGGAAGAAGGTGATCTGGTCAGATGAGACCAAAATTGAAGGTTTTGGCCTAAAAGCAAAACGCTATGTGCGGCGGAAAATGAATACTGCACATCCCCCTGAACACACCATACCCACCGTGAAACATGGTGGTGGCAGCATCATGTTGTGGGGATGATTTTCTTCACCAGGGACAGTGAAGCTGGTCAGAGTTGATGGGAAGATGGATGGAGACAAATACAGGACAATCTTAGAAGAAAACCTGTTAGTCTGCAAAAGACTTGAGACCGGGGCGGAGGTTCACCTTCCATCAGAACAACGACCCGAAACATCCAGCCAGAGCAACAGTGGAATGGTTTAGATCTCCATCCAATCCGACAGAACTTGAGATATTCAGAATGGTCAGAAATGTCCCTCTCTAGATGTGTAAAGCTGGTAGAGACATCCCCAAAAAGACTTGTAGCTGTAATTGCAGAGAAAGGCGGTTCTACAAAGTATTGACTCCGGGGGGCGCCATACAAATGCCCCCCCACACTTTTCACATATTTATTTGTAAAAAAATGTTGAAAACCATTTATCATTTTCCTTCCACTTCACAATGATGCACCACTTTGTGTTGGTCTATCACATAAAATCCCAATAAAATACATTTACGTTTTTGGATGTAACATGACAAAGTGTGGGAAGTTTCAAGGGGTATGAATACTTTTTCAAGGCACTGTATATAAAGGAAAGTTTTTCTGCCTGGAGTTGGGTTTTATTACAGTTTATACAGACGGACTCCGCTGGTATTATTCTTATGGAGTCACAAGGAACTATTAGCAGCCTGCAGCCATGAATGAGGCACAAGGTGCCCGGAGCCTCGGCGCTGTCACCAGCTTCTCCTAAATCCTCAGGCTGAACCCGAGATGATCCCACAAAGACGTTCTGGAGATACGTTTTTATTCTGCTGGCAGCAGATCAAGCAATAACTTCTCCCGGCTCTGAAAACATCTCTCCTCAAAGAGACAAATTGGAAACATCGAATTCCCCCGGCTTCGGTTTGTTCTCTTTTTGAAAATAATAATTTTCCCTTCCCGTGACCTGCAGGACGGCACAGAAGTTCTCCCTCCCCCGGTACTTCTGCAGCTTATAATTTAATAAGACTTCCTGCCAAGTTTAAACAGACAGATTAAAGTGTTTGGGATCAAGTAAGCCTCAGACCTGGCCTTCGTTCACCTTACTTAAAGAGCACCTACCATGGAAGAAAACGCACAGAATACGCCATATAAATGCACCCGTCAGGAAATGTATAGGTCTAAATCATTTCTGGACATGTAACCATAAAAAGCAACAGTATCATTTTTTATTAAAAATCCATCTTTGAGCTCCAGTAACTTTGCCTAGGCTCAGATAGAGTCATGAGTCTGCTGCAGGCAGGAAGAAACATTTCCTCAGTCTCCCCCCCCATTGATCAGATTGCAAGATTGTAACTTTGTAGCAAGTCACATGGTGAAAGGCTGCAGCAAGGGGTTGATCTGTGTCACACATTTGTGAACACCGGAAACCAGGATTTTTGGCACCTCTGAGTCGGCATCTCAGTCCAAGAAATAGATGGTGACCCTAGATCAGTGATGGAGAACCTTGGCACTCCAGATGTTTTGGGACTACACTTCCCATGATGCTTAACTACATTGCAGAGTGCATGAGCATCATGGGAAATGTAGTTCCAAAACATCTGGGGTGTGAAGGTTCACCATCACTGCCCTAGATGATGCCCGGACAAAGGTGGTGCCATCCTGGCTGGCTCAGAGGTGACACATAAAGGTGTTCAGTGGGGTTGAGGTCAGAGATCTATGAAGGTCACTAGAGTTCCTCTACAACAAACTCATCAAACCATGTCTTTATGGAGATGTTGGTTGAGAGGACTGGGCTCATTCCAATTAATTCCAAAGGTGTCAAGTAGAGTTGAGGGCAGAGCTCTCTGAAGGCCATTCGAGTTCCTCCACATTAAACTCATCAAACTATGTCTATATGGAGATTTTTAGATGAGAAGACCTGGCTCATTCCATATCATCCAAGAAGTGATCAGTTGGGTTGAGGTCAGGGCTCTGTGAAGGCCACTAGAGTTCCTCTACAACAAACTCATCAAACCATGTCTTTATGGAGATGTTGGTTGAGAGGACTGGGCTCATTCCAATTAATTCCAAAGGTGTCAAGTAGAGTTGAGGGCAGAGCTCTCTGAAGGCCATTCGAGTTCCTCCACATGAAACTCATCAAACTATGTCTATATGGAGATTTTTGGATGAGAAGACCTGGCTCATTCCATATCATCCCAAAAGTGATCAGTTGGGTTGAGGACAGAGCTCTGTGAAGGCCACTCGAGTTCCTCTACAACAAACTCATCAAACCATGTCTTTATGGAGATATGGGATGAGAAGACCGGGCTCATTCAAATTCGTCCCATAGGCGATCAGTAGGCTTAAGGTCAGGTCTATGAAGGCCATTGCAGTTCCTCCACACCAAACTGGTCAAACCATGTCTTTATGGAGCTGCCTTCGTGCACAGGGGCACAGTCATTCTGGAACATTAAAAGGTTTTCTCAAAACTCTTACCACAAGGTTAGAAGTGCACAATTATCTAAAATGTCTTTGTATGTTGTAGTATCATCAGTGCCCTTCACTGGAAACATGTGAACGCCATCATTTAGAAGGGGTCAATGGACTTTTGGCCGTATACTAGGTGTCATGCTGAGGACTCACTAACTTTTGGCCATATTGTATAATTTTTTTGTACATCTAATGGAGATCGTACCATCATATTGTAAGGTGTATGGTCAACTTTAGATTATAAATGAAGTATTATCATAACTAATGGCCTAACTTCGTAAAGGACTGCTTCTACTGTTCCCACGTATGCCTGTCTCATACTGACACACAGGGCAGGACTTAGGGTGGTCGGGGCCCCTGGGCTTGAGTCACTTTCGGGCCCTACCTTCTATACATTACCGTATAACACGCGTCGGCGTATAACACGCATCCAAAGTTTAGGTGGGAAGTTTGAGGAAAAAAAACCTTTACATTTAAATGCCCATCAATGCAGCCTTGTCAGTGTCATTTGCAGCCTTGTTGTCATTGCAGTCTTGAAGTTTAAAAATGGCACCGCAGAGATAGAGTCCTGTGTATCTTTGCGGCTCTCGGGTCTGCTCGCAGTCTCACAGACATCCCAACTAGGGATGAGCTCAAGCGTATTCGCACACTCCACGTGCAGAGCCCGCCAGGAAGTCGGCGCAGCGCTGCGCGAATCACAGGCAGTGAGACATTGCCTCGATGCGTGCTACGTTGCGCTGACTTCCTGGTGGGCTCTGCACATAGAGTGTGTGAACACGCCGGAGCTCATCCCTAATTCCAACCTGCAAAAACTAATTTCAGGGTGGTGACGCAACAAGACCCCCCACATGACACATTAATATATGTGTAAACATTTTCTGTGTATGTGTGTATAATGTCACTCATATGCAGCCTATATCACATATATACCGTACACCTCATATCACTCACATACAGCCTATGTAGGCTGTGTGTGTGAGTGATGCGAGTTGTATATGTGTAAGACACGGTACAAGAGAGGATCAGAGACTGCAGACACGGTACAAGAGAGGGTCAGAGACTGCAGACACGGTACAAGAGAGGATCAGAGACCGCAGACACGGTACAAGAGAGGGTCAGAGATTGCAGACACGGTACAAGAGATGGTCAGAGACTGCAGACAGGGTACAAGAGAGGGTCAGAGACTGCAGACACGGTACAAGAGAGGGTCAGAGACTGCAGACACGGTACAAGAGAGGGTCAGAGACTGCAGACACGGTACAAGAGAGGGTCAGAGGCTGCAGACACAGTGCATGGGATGGTCAGAGACTGCAGACACGGTACATGGGATGGTCAGAGACTGCAGACACAGTGCATGGGATGGTCAGAGACTGCAGACACGGTACATGGGATGGTCAGAGACTGCAGACACGGTACAAGAGAGGGTCAGAGACTGAAGACACGGTACAAGAGAGGGTCAGAGACTGCAGACATGGTGCATGGGATGGTCAGAGACTGCAGACACGGTACATGGGATGGTCAGAGACTGCAGACACGGTACATGGGATGGTCAGAGACTGCAGACACGGTACATGGGATGGTCAGAGACTGCAGACACGGTACATGGGATGGTCAGAGACTGCAGACACGGTACATGGGATGGTCAGAGACTGCAGACACGGTACAAGGGATGGTCAGAGACTGCAGACACGGTACAAGGGATGGTCAGAGACTGCAGACACGGTACAAGGGATGGTCAGAGACTGCAGACACGGTACAAGGGATGGTCAGAGACTGCAGACACGGTACAAGGGATGGTCAGAGATTGCAGACACTGTACATGGGATGGTCAGAGACTGCAGACACGGTACAAGGGATGGCCAGAGACTTCAGACACGGTACATTGGATGGCCAGAGACTGCAGACACTGTACATGGGATGGTCAGAGACTGCAGACACTGTACAAGGGATGGTCAGAGACTTCAGACATGGTACAAGGGATGGTCAGAGACTTCAGACACGGTACAAGGGATGGTCAGAGACTTCAGACACGGTACAAGGGATGGTCAGAGACTTCAGACACGGTACAAGGGATGGTTAGAGACTTCAGACACGGTACAAGGGATGGTCAGAGACTTCAGACACGGTACAAGAGATGGTCAGAGACTGCAGACACGGTACAAGGGATGGCCAGAGACTTCAGACACGGTACAAGGGATGGTCAGAGACTGCAGACACGGTACAAGAGATGGTCAGAGACTGCAGACACGGTACAAGGGATGGCCAGAGACTTCAGCCACGGTACATTGGATGGCCAGAGACTGCAGACACTGTACATGGGATGGTCAGAGACTTCAGACACGGTACAAGGGATGGTCAGAGACTGCAGACACTGTACATGGGATGGTCAGAGACTGCAGACACTGTACAAGGGATGGTCAGAGACTTCAGACACGGTACAAGGGATGGTCAGAGACTTCAGACACGGTACAAGGGATGGTCAGAGACTGCAGATATGGTTGAACTCAGTGTATATATATATCGTATTGCAGGACTGTGACACTCTATTTAAACTGGTTCTGCAAGATCAAGTCAGTAATTCTTCTTTGAAAAGTGCAACCACGTGACAAGACAGCAGCACATTTAATTTCCAAAATAACATTTTTCTTACAAACAGTGATCTGGTCAGGGTTAGTGGAGGACAGTAAACAGTTAATGGGTCTGTGAAACTTCTAGCCTGAATCAGCAGGAAATCCTTCACAAAAACATCAAACTGCAGCACACACAGAGCTCTGGCTAAATAGCTGAGCTGAAATGGTTAACAATCAACCAAGTGTGACCTCACTGGACACAGAATGCTGGGGGGCTGCCTGTCCTCCAGAGATCTGATCACAGTGCAGCTATAAAGAAAAAACAAAGATTACAGAGGGAGGAGGGGGAGGCTGATCAGTAACTTTGCACTATCTAAAGACACATTTCTGGACACTGACCAGCCAGTATTACATGTGCCTGTGCAGGGCTCCCCATCATCTTCTTCCCATTCAGCCAGAATGCTGTGTGTGCTCAGTGCTGCAGGGATCTTCCCATAGTCATACCTTCCTCTGCTATATCCTCCTGGGGCTTCAGGTACAGTGCATCTCCCTCCCAGCTCCCCCATTCACCACCTGTGTAGTCCAATGTGGCGGGCTGAAGAGGGGGAGGGGAGTTACACTCTGCTGCAAAATACACTGACTTGCTCCTCCAGCCCTCGCTGTTTTCCTCAGCCCCGCCCACTGTTCACAGCACAGCCCCGCCCCCGCTTCTCTCGCTGTTCCAAATCTCCTAGGCTAGCAGCTGACAGTGTCCCTCTGAGTGACAGGTTCAGCTATGTATCTTGGCAGGGCTGCGGGGCCCCCTATTGGGCGGGGCCCCTGGGCTTGAGCCCAGTCAAGCCCAATAGTAAGTCCGGCCCTGCTGACACACACACGTGTTGATAACATGATCATACGTCGGAGAATGTACATAGGAACAGACCTGGCTGAGGATCAACCAGAACACGCCTGGAGCTTATCAACCCCAATCACTACTCTGACCCCCTCTGGGACTTCTCACTTCTTGTTAAATGATGTTCTTGGCTGGAGATCACATCAAACTATGAGTTACTCCGTCTACCTTGTATTACATCTATATGGCTGTTACAACTGCCGATTTCCACCTTTCCTTGTTATTTCATACAATGTCTGCTTTTCGTCTATCTCCTTCTTACAACATCAGATAGATGTCACGTCTATTTACAAGACAGTGCCAGGAGACGTGTCGAAAAGTGAATACAATAGCCAGGCGCAGGTTTCGTTGAACAATTTAATCTGCAAAATACTCTATCAAAAAAGGCTTCCATATATGGCTTGACCAACCCTCAAAACCTAGGCGTTTGGTCGTGTGATCTCTGCTTGAAGGGAATGTATAGATTATTTTTTGGATATACTGTACATATAAAAGTGATCAGCTTAATGCAAGTACTCTGTATTATAGTTTGTAGTTTTATAGGCACCCATAGATGCCAACTGTTTGCCAAGAGGGTCCCACATCCACGGCCACTATACTGATGACGCTGTATACCAGCATCTCAGCATCTGGCCCATTCCAATTTATCCCAAAAGCGTTTAGTAGAGTTGAGGTCAGGACTCTATGCAGGTCACATGAAATCCTCTACAACAAACTCATCAAACCATGTCTTTATGAAGATGTTGGATGAGAAGACCTGGCTCATTCTAATTCATCCCAAAAGTGATCAGCAGGGTTAAGGTCATGGCTCTGTGCAGGTCTCTTGAGCTCCTCAACACCAAAATCATCAAACCATGTCTTTATGGAGATGTTGAATGAGAAGACCTGGCTTGTTCCAATGTAATGCCAAAGGTGTCCAGTAGGGTTAAGGCCAAGGCTCTCTGAAGGCCACTTGAGTTCCTCTACAACATAGGCAACCTCGGTCCTCCAGCTGTTTTTAAACTACAAATCCCATCATGCCTCTGCCTCTAGGAGTCATGCCTGTGATTGTCAGGGTCTTGCAATGCCTCATGAGATTTGCTGGAGGGCCAAGGTTGCCTACCCCTGCTCTACAACAAACTCATCAAACCCCGTCTTTATGGAGATGTTGGGTGAGAAGACCTGACTCATTCCATCTCATTCCAAAAGTGTTCAGTAGAGTTGAGGTCAGGGCTCTATACGGGTCACACGAGTTCCTCCACACCAACTGGTCAAACCGTGTCTTTATGGAGCTGGCTTTGTACCCTATGGGTGCCAACTGTCCCAGATTTGCCAAGAGTGTCCCACATTCCCAACTACTATTCCGATGACTCTGTATCCCAGCATCACCCTTATTTGAGTTACTCAGCAGAATTAGTAACACAAAAAAAGATATTAACTGATGAAATTAAGGTATTGTCCACTGGAACCCAACCATTTTAGTGTCTTCTGCACAGATTGCCTTTAAGAAGAGGTCAGGTTGGCCTATCCTTCTCTTCAGAAGAGGTCATGTGATCAAAGGGGTCATGGGACCCCCAGGGGAAATTTCAAAACTACTATTGCAGTAGGGCCCACCTGACCCCCTGCACCCTCTGCAGCTGGTGCTCTCCTTTTTCCCTCTGAGACTCCCGGTTATAGTTGGGCCCTCTGCAACCTTACTTCCATTGCAGGACTGCTCATATCCTGAATTGCACATGATTACTTCAAAGTGTGGCCAATGGATGGAGTGCCAAAGGGGAGCAGTGTTCTGTTTCAAATGTCACTTTATGAATTGACATACCTCATTGGACCCAGTCTGGGGAGACAGTATGGCCATCTGCTGACTTGGCACCATCAACGGGCAGCTTAACTCTTTAATAAGACACGCAAGTTGAATCCAACACAAATTTACTTCAAGTGGTTTGAAAGGCAGAAGGTTTTTCTATGCAATAAGGTAAAAAACCTTCTGTGTACAGCCCCACCCCCCCTCCCCACACCCCCTTATACTTACTTGAGCCTGATGTTGATTCAACAATGTGCATGAAAGCAGCATCGCTGCTCCCTCTCTCCTCACTGGCTCAGACACAGCAACTGTCTCCTGCTGCTCTCAATCACAGCTAGTGAAGAGAAAGCAGGGGGCAGGGCCGAGCCACACTGTATGTCGGGAGCAAGCCTGCATGAGTGCCCCCATAGCAAGCGGCTTGCTATGGGGGCACTCATCAGGGAGGAGGAGCCAGAAGCGCTGGTGGGGGATCGGAGAAGAGGAGAATCAGGACGGATCTGTGCAAAACCGTGGCAGCCGGTGGTAATTTTTTTTTTGGGGGGGGGTTTGCAAACAGTATAACAGCCCCCCGCGATCGATCGGGTGGGTCTGGTGCACATACTCCATCTATAGTAGGCAGCACTTCTCCCGGGCTTCACCAGTGGCTTCCCCTGCTTGGTGGCGGTGGCGGCTTTCCCTTCCCCTGCTCTCCACGGGCATCGCATCCATTTCCTCCCTCCTCCTCCTCGGCGGCCAATTGGGACTCTTCTCTTTTCGGCCAATTGAAAAATGGGTTTAAGGCTGGATTTACATCTATGCATTTTTAGTGCTTTTTGCAGATTTGTACTACAGAACGTGTTCCATAGGAAACCATGTTAAATGGACGTAGTGCAAATCTACAAAATGAAAAAGGCACTAAAAATGCCATAGGTGTGAATCCAGCCTTAGACCCGCTTCTGATTGGCCAGATTGAGGCTCAGTGTTTCAATAGCGAATATTCATTCGCTGTTGTAACACCTGGGTGGGCTCCTGCTCCACAAGCCCACCCTATTTTGAAGCCTATTAGAGCCTCTGGCTCTAATCAGGTGCTTCAAAAAAAACACCCCCGCCGTTGTTTTTCACGCGCCCGGCATCCTGAAAGGGACTGGACGCATTAATAGGGGGTGGCGGTGTCCTGCAAAATAGATAGGGCATGGGGGGGTGGTGGCCATGCATAAAGGGGGCAGCGCTCCGTCGCCCCTAATGGACAGGGCCGCTACTGTGTTTGTCAATAATAAAATAATACCTTTACAATCACTGTTTGCAGTACAGCGGATGTTTTTTTTTTTCCGGTCTTTTAGAGTGTAAGAAGACAATGACTTTTCTAAGCCCTATCTCTGAGAAGTACAGTAAAACCTTGGTTTGAGAGCATTTTGCAAGACAAGCAAGATTTTTTTTTATACATTTTGACTTGATATACAAGCGATGTCTTGGTATACAAGTAGCGTCACGTCACAACTGAGCATAAAAGAGAAGAGAGGCGCCTCTAAGTGTAGCAATACAGTAACGCTTAATGAAGGTACAACATTTAGAAACTAACATGGTTGATGATTAAAACGGGCACATCTAAGTATGGAGGAATCCGGGGTAAAGCTGTCCACATAGACCGTCCTCCCCACCGCCATTGACGTCGTCCCTTCCACACTGCACTCCACGAGCGCTTCAAGCCTCACTTTCAGATCGCTCTACTGCAGGGTAGTCTTCCCCGTCATGATTGCAGACAGCTTTACCCCAGATGTCTGCATATTTAGATGTGCCTCTTTAATCATCTACCATGCGAGTTGCTGAATGTTGTACCTGCATTAAATGTAACAATATTGCTACACTTAGAGGCGCCCCTCTTCTCTTTTATACTCTGGAGCTCCAGCTGGATTTTGCTTCTAATCCCCTTGTAGAGGCTTCCATTTGTGGATGGACATTTTATGATTTATAATCTTTTTATATGGACTATAAACTGAAGGACTTATGAAAAAATGGTTGTGGAACTTATAATTTGAGTTTCTATTATTTCTTATGGGGAAATTTGCTTTGATATACAAGTGCTTTGGATTACAAGCATGCTTCCGGAACGAATTATGCTCGCAATCCAAGGTTTTACTGTACTAACACTGACTGAGGGCCAGGGGCGGACTGACAACTCATGGGGCCCCCGGGCAATAGGAGATTATGGGGCCCCAAGGCAATCAGAGACTATGGGGCCACATAGTATACACAAACACACACACAGTATACAATCACACACACAGTACACACAGACATGTTTCTATTGGCTGAGAAGGTACTGGAGAGGTGGGGCAGCTATAATCTCGGGATTTACATACTGTCCCTGGTTTTACTGAGGCTGGCAACCCTGATGGGGCCCCCTAGTGGCATGGGGCCCTCGGGCAGTGCCCGAGTAGCCCAATGGTCAGTCCGCCCCTGCTGAGGGCACATGGGAGAAGCAGACATGGTGAGCCAGGAATGAACTAACTAGCATTAGACAGGAGGGGAGGACAGAGGGAAATATCAAATCACTTAAGTAAACAATTTGCAGTGGCTCTATATCACCACTAGATGTCAGCATACTACAGAATAATAATAACCTGATGCAGTTCAATACAACGCAGAATAAATACGTATCAGTGGGGCAGAAGAAGCAATTTTTTTGGGGGGGGGGGGGGGGGGGAAGAGACTGGCCGCACGGAGAGGAGGAATAAGATAGGTAGAACGTCTTCTTTTTAATGTTCCCCTAGATATTTAACCCTTGCAGCGCTTGGGAAGCCCCACAGTAAGGGTAGTTTTGAATCCCCCCAGTTCAGCTTTTTAGCCAAAACAAGCCTTGTATGAAGTTGAAGGAACGTGTAAAATCATTTGTTGAAGCGAGGACACGGTGTTCTCTGCCGGCGGATTGTTTAGGTATGAGATCCTGGAATAATAACCAGGGTGGATATCGCGGGATAGCGCAGCGGGCGGTGGTGACTTTGTTACCTGCCGGCGTATATATATCTAGACGCGGAGAGAGTTCTTGCAGACGGATCGTCTTCTTATTAGATTATAAAGGAGTTCATGTCCTCCTCTCTGGTCACTGGGTGTCCTGCCAGGCGCTTCTCCGCGTCCACCGCGCACCGCGTCCCTATTAAAGGAAATATTTCAGGCGTGTTACACGTCCAGTTATTACACAACATCCCTTCATCTCCCAATGCTGTGCTTGCTGCCCGCCGCTCACCGCATGTTGGATCATTTTTGATGCGGGTGCGAAGCATCGTGACCCCGGCATGTGAACCCATCCCCCCTCCCGTTTGCTCCCATTGGCATACCTCCCAACTGGCCCGGATTTGGAGGGACTGTCCCGGATTTCGAAGGACTGTCCCTGATTTGGAGGGACTGTCCTGGATTTCGAAGGACTGTCCCTGATTTGGAGGGACTGTCCTGGATTTCGAAGGACTGTCCCTGATTTGGAGGGACTGTCCCGGATTTAGAAGGACTGTCCCTGATTTGGAGGGACTATCCCCAATTTCGAGGGACTGTCCCGGATTTCGAAGGACTGTCCCAGATTTGGAGGGACTGTCCCTGATTTCGAGGGACTGTCCCTGATTTGGAGCAATGTCCCTCTGTCCCTCCTTCCTCCTCATTTGTCCCTCATTTTGCTTTGATCTATATAGTTGTATATAAAATGCACTTTTTATCTATTAAAAAGTGTTTGTCCAGCGCTAAACCTTTCATCTGATTTCTAAATTGCTGCATTTGTAAATTCCAAAAGCCAATATAAAGGAATAGTAGTGGTAAAAAAAAAGCACTTGTGGGTTTAACCAATCTTGTTTTTTTTTGTACAATTCTCCTTTAAGGGGGAGTGGTAAGGGGTGTGTCCTGTACCTGCATGCTTTTGCTGATAGGTGTCCCCCATTCCCATCTCAAAAAGTTGGGAGGTGTGCCATTGCAGCCACTTCAGCTCTGGGAGATCCCCCCCCCCCCCCCGTAAAACGGACCTTCAGTCATTTTTTCATCGTTCCATCTATTAAATCTTCTGTTCTTGTTGTCATTTTAACTTTTAACTTTCTGCCAGTAAATCCCTTATACAGCCCACTTCATGTTTCTTGTCTGGTCATTAGCCTAGGCTTATGACGCCATGCACAGCTCTCTCTGGTGAGAGTTTGCCAGGAAGGGTGGGGGATGAGTCATAAGAGGGCCAATAAGAGCTGCAGAGCTGAAGGTTTGCCTCTGTGTGTCTGTATAAATCCAGGAAGTCAACAGGCAGCAGCTTCAGCTGCCCACAGTTAATATGGCTGAAGCCAGACTCAGTTGAGGGAGATTTCTGCAGCATATTTGGCAAGTGCAGAACCACAGTATACAGTGGAACCTTGGTTAACGAGCGTTTTGAAAGACGAGCAACTTTTTAAAAAAAATTCTGACTCGGTTTGCGATTGTTGTCTGGCAAAACGAGCAGGATTCAAGCTAATGGGTGGTACAGTATTTGGCCAGAGGTGTGGGGGTGTCGGGGACACTTGATTCGGAGCCGTTCGGAAATACTCCGAAACACTCGGAAATACTCTGTTCCCGAGTGTTCCCGAGGCTTTCTGAGTTCAGCCGAGTTGTTCAAGATTTCCCCCCCCAACTCTGGCCACATGTGGTATTGCACCACCCATTAGCTTGAATTCTGCTCGTTTTGCAAGACAACACTCGCAAACCGAGTCAGAATTTGCGGTATTGCATGTAATAGAAGTCAATGCGGAACGAATTTTCTTAGTTTCCATTGACTTCTATGGGGAAACTCGCTTTGATATGCGAATGCTTTGGATTACAAAGCATTCTCCTGGAACGGATTATGCTCGTAATCCAAGGATCCACTGTAAATAAAATAATATGCAAAGCGGTTGGAGGGAAGCTTCAGAATGGCAAAGATGTTTTTATTACAAATCGTTAAAGGGTAACTTCACTTTTGTTGAGAAAAACCCCTCCGGGGTCCGACGTCACGCCCGGGGTCCCCGGAAGTGAACAAAGCATGGCTCTTCTGTGCCATCGGTGACCCGGAGAAAGAATCAATCGGCGCTGGATGACGACGATAGAGATCTCCGTCATCTCTATGAGTGTCGGAGAGGCCGGGGCGTGACGGTCATGATGTCACGCCCGCGTTCCCGGAAGTAGACAAAGTGGTGAATTTTTTTTCTCGATTTCATGCTTTCCAGCCTGGAGGAGCGATTTGGGGTCTCATTGACCCCGCATCTCTCCATAAAGAGGACCTGTCACAATAGATTCCTATTACAAGGGATATAAAATTGATAAAAAAATGTAAAAAAAATAAAAAAAAATTAAGTAAAAAAAAAAAAAAAAGATGAAAACGCCCCCGTCCCCGGTAAGCTCGCGCCCAGAAGCGAACATGCATGTAAGTCCCGCCTACATATGTAAACGCTGTTCAAACTACACATGTGAGGTATCGCCTCGTGCGTTAGAGCGCGAGCAACAATTATATCCCTAGACCTCCTCTGTAACTCTAAACTGGTAACCTGTAAAAAAAATAAAAATTAAGCGTCGCCTATGGAGATTTCTACGTACTGAAGTTTGGCGCCATTCCACTAGTGTTCGCAATTTTAAAGCGTGACATGTTAGGTATCTATTTACTTGGCGTAACATCATCTTTCACATTATACAAAAAAAAACTGGGCTAACTTTAATTTTTTAATTCATGAAAACGTTTTTTTTCCCCCCAAAAAAAGGCGTTTGAAAAATTATTGCGCAAATACCGAGATAAAAATTTGCAATGACCGCCATTTTATTCCCCAGGGTGTCTGCTAAAAAAAAAACATATATAATGTTTGGGGGATCTGAGTAGTTTTCTAGCAAAAAAAATGCAGATTTTTACATGAAGGAGAGAAGTGGCAGAACAGGGCCGGGATGGAAGTGGTTAAACAAGCCCCTAGTTAGATGGAGGGTGCAGTGGGGGACAGGACAGGTCCTCTTTAGTTGTACCGTTTCCCGGTCCTCAGTGTCAGTCCTGAATATCCTCCTACACAGGATCTTGTAGTACCGAGGACTTTGCCTGTTTTCCCAAGGAGTGTCCTTGTTGTGGTTTGGAACGCGCGGCTCGGCTTGGGAGGCGCCCCCCACAAAACAAGTTATTTGAAATCTCTTTTTGGAAGAACGCTGAGTTTTTCGGGGTGGGGGGGGGGGCTTTTTGTATTTTATTTTTTTTCCCGTCCTCAGCACAAATTCCAGCAACTGAGTTCATATAATAAGCAGGTGCAGAACGGACTATATACAGGGAGCGGAATCCACCAATCACGTGCTTGCTGTGTGCAGAAATTAAAGGGAACCTTAAAGCGGTTGTAAACCTCAGACATGAAATATGAACAAAGCGTATCCCTCTATAGTGAGTACTTGTCTCAGTCCAGAGCACTAAGAGCCTTTTCGCACTGAGCCGCACCGGAAGCTATTGGCGCTCTACCGTCGCTTTAGCTGCGCTTTACGGCCGCTATTGGTGCGCTTTTAACCCGCGCGTGCTAGCGGCCGAAGAAAGGGTTAAACGCTCCAGCCTCTGGAGAATTTACCCCCCTTCCTGACCAGAGCACTTTTTGCGATTCGGCGCTGCGTCGCTTTAACTGACAATTGCGCGGTCGTGCGACGTGGCTCCCAAACAAAATTGACGTCCTTTTTTTCCCCTCACAAATAGAGTTTTCTTTTGGTGGTATTTGAAAACCTCTGCGGTTTTTATTTTTTGCGCTATAAACAAAAAAAGAGCGTAAATTTTGAAAAAAAATGCATTATTTTTTACTTTTTGCTATAATAAATATCCCCGAAAATATATAAAAAAAACATTTTTATATGTTTTTTAGTTTAGGATGATACGTATTCTTCTACATATTTTTGGTAAAAAAAAAAAAAAAAAAAAAGTTTATTGATTGGTTGGCGCAAATGTTATAGCGTCTCCAAAAAAGGGAATAGTTTTATGGCATTTTTATTAATAGTCTTTTTTTTTACTAGTAATGGCGGCGATGTGCGATTTTTATCGTGACTGCGACATTATGGCGGACACATCTGACATTTTTGACACATTTTTGGGACCATTGTCATTTATACAGCAATCAGTGCTATAAAAATGCACTGATTCCTCTGTAAATGACACCGGCAGTGAAGGGGTTAACCACTAGGGGGCAGGGTAAGGGTTAAGTGTGTCCTGGGGAGTGATTCTAACTGTGGGGGGGGGGGGGGGGGCGTGGCTACATGTGACATATCACTGATCACCGCTCCCGATCACAGGGAGCAGAGATCAGTGACACTGTCACTAGGCAGAATGGGGAGATGCTTGTTTACATTGTTTACATCAGCATCTCCCCGTTCTTCCTCCCCGTGTGAGGCGATCGCGGGTATCCCCATGGACATCGAGTCCGCGGGACCCCCGACCCCGACTCACTGAGCTCACCAAAGTCCCCCTCCCCCAATGGGGCTCCTAAAAAGATTGTAAAAAAAATAAATAAAAGTAATATAAAATAATATTGTAAAAAAAAAGAAAAATTGTAAAAAAATAAAAATAAAAGTAATATAAAATAATATTGTAAAAAAAAAGAAAAATTGTAAAATAAATAAATAAAAGTAATATAAAATAATATTGTAAAAAAAAAGAAAAATTGTAAAAAAAATAAATAAAAGTAATATAAAATAATATTGTAAAAAAAAAGAAAAATTGTAAAAAAAAAATAAATAAAAGTAATATAAAATAATATTGTAAAAAAAAAGAAAAATTGTAAAAAAAATAAATAATGAAGATTAAATAAAATGAATGACGCCGTCCGCTGCCCTTATAACACTAATCTCTGCTCTACTGACACCGTCCACTGCTCTGCTCACATACATGCTCTGGGATGCACCCCCTAATGCAATAGGCTGCACACACCAATGGTAACGGGGGGGGTGGGGGGGTGGGTAATCCAATCGGAGCGCCTGTGCCTTCAGCCAATCAGGTGACAGGTATTAGATCCGAGCCTCCCGATTGGTTGAGAGGCAGTTCAGTGTTATAAAAGCAAATATTCATTTGCTTTTCCAACACACCCACATGGACTGCGAGCCCAACGCTCTGCGCTCCAAGTCCACCTTTTTTTAACCCTATTAGAGCCTATGGCTCCAATCAGGTGCTTCAAAAATACACCCCCGCCACTGAAATTCAGGCACCCGAAAAGGGGCCGGACGCCTGAATTGGGGTTGGCTACAGCGGCCGTAGATAGATTCATGCAATGCATGAATCTGTCCATTCTACACAGAAGAGGGGTGGCTGTAGAGAGGGGGCGGCCCCTGTGCGCCCTTAATGGACGCACCGCCACCATACTAAAAATCCATTATAAAGAAAAAAAAATTCAGAAGTAAGCACCTAGATAATGAAAAAACACAGACTAGGCAGGGACCCCCAAGGGCCACACTGTAAATACCAAAGGGGCAGCATTTGGTCCTGTAACTGCAGAATGGGTACCAGGGGCACAGGGGCACGACTCTCTGTTCACCGCAGTCTCCCCGGCGGAGCTCTATGTGGGTGAAAGTGAAGAAGGCGAGAAATTCGGCATTACAACAAAGACTTCCCTTTCACATGCAGTCAGGGGAGAAGGAGCTTTGCTGTCTACAAATGTTGCTAATCCGCATAGCCAGCTTCATGATCCCCGCGGTTTTCTGGTGCGCTAATCTGAGAGCGGTGTGTGTGTATACGCGTTTTTATGTCTGTGTAT
This sequence comes from Lithobates pipiens, assembly GCF_037356315.1. Taxonomy (NCBI): domain Eukaryota; kingdom Metazoa; phylum Chordata; class Amphibia; order Anura; family Ranidae; genus Lithobates; species Lithobates pipiens. The sequence continues at coordinate 9,021,828 of NW_027507786.1, forward strand.
ATACTTATGTCCCTACAAGTCATTATAAGTCTACAATTATTTAAAAAAAAAAACAAATAAAAATCTTCCCATATGGTTACAGCGGTAATAAACCCAAAAAGCAAACATTTATTATATTGCAGCTTACCAGTTCTTAGATGTGACGCCTGCATTTGTTTTCTTTATCTTCATCTGATGAATCTTCAAAGGAGCTGAGGAGCTGGGCCAGTACAGACAGTCATTAAAAGAGAAAAGAGAGGGCTGTGACTTGGAGGGAGGGGATGTTCTCTAGGATATTGATTTTTTTTCCTGGAGTGGTCAAATTTTCTGGCAAGTTCAGAGATACATTGCAAGTGAAATAGAAAATGATTCATGGAAA